>NC_135529.1:8512500-9112500 GCF_051989575.1 Stigmatopora nigra
AATTTGGATATCAAAATATGACTTTTCTGTTCCAGTTATTTTCATCCAGCATTTTACTAAAAGCCATTCCGATCAAACATATTTTAACAAAGTAGTGTATATTGTCTTGGCCTTCATCAGATGTAAATTTATGTTATTTAAAAAAACGAATGTCGTCTTTCCCCCATAATTTTCCCAGCTAATGAATATGTGATGCAGTCAACGTACCACTGAGCGTGAAAGATGCCAAAGAAAGCAGTCCCCTTCCAATCTTGGCCCTGCAGTGTAAAGACAGCCCGGAGGTTGTTGAAGGAGACGTGACGCTCGGGAAGGGAACAATCCAGACGTGCTTTTTGGAAAGTTGTCCATTTTTTCTGTAACGTTCGGCTTCCACCGAGATCACCCTGACGAAGAGAAAGAACACTCTGTTATTGACAGTTATACAGGAGTCTGGTCTGGGTATGGTTGCCACCATGGACTTAGAACTAGTGTGATAAGTTAGTCCAGGGGTGGGCAAACTTTTCGGCCCGGGGGCCATATTGACTTTAAAAATTTGACAGATGGGCGGGGTCAGCACAAGATACGATACATATAGAAAAGTGCATCCGTTAACAGTACATATGAAATATAAACAGAAAAAATGACTAAAGTATTAACATACTCATCACTCATCATTAAAGTCAAAAGAATAAAGTACAAAGTCAAAAGGAATGTATTAAGAAATATTAAAATGTTATTTAAAAAAAATAAAAGGGCTGTAAAACACAAAAAACAAATAAGAGTGGACAGAGATACTGCCACTGGCTTCTGCGTGACGGCGCCATCTTGGGGAAAAAAATGGACAACGTCGGCGGGCCGGATTAGAAAGCCTAACGGGCCGAATGTGGCCCGCGGGCCGTAGTTTGCCCACGTCTGAGTTAGTCTATACTTTTGTAAATGTGATTTTGTTTAAAAAATAAATGCATTTTACTCCAAAATGTATTTAGTGCAACTATTATCATTTTTTTTCTTCATTGTGACATTTTTTGACACGGTACTCATACTCCATTGCGACATATACTTCGAAAAATACAACAATCATTCCGGTTCATTGTCAGACTTATTTTTTCTCACAAAATAGCATTTTAAATGAATATGATTACATTCCATGCTGCTTAGGAGCCATATCTAGCGCTTTGATCAACATCTTAAGAGATGCCGTGGTGACAATTAATTAGCATCGACGACACGAAAATAATAATTAATTATTCAGCGTCCCTCTCTAAACGTACCAAATTGAGTATTCTATTTCATAAACTACATCCAACAAAGTCAAAGACTGTCATTTTCAATGATTGTGTGTGTTCTAAGAAAAGACATTATACATGCTAATTGCTCATATTATAAACCGCTACAATGAAACATAACACACAGGCGCCAAACCAATATCAGCAGGATCCACTGAATTATTCATTATTCCGATGCTCATCATCATGTGTGGGCATCTGTTTCTAATTTCTTTCAAAGAGCTTTATTGTTTTTCATAAAGAAAACATTAAAGTCCATTCCCTGTACACAGTGTGTTTAATTACACACATTTTTAGAGATTTTATGATGGAATTCAACACAGTTAACCAAAAGTTCACTGAAATAATACAAACAAGAACTTCTGTATATATGAGTCATAATGTGAATTGCAAGAAAATGAAACAAGACATTATGGGGCCAAATAAAGAATGCAGGTTTTTAGTAACCAGCAGTGTCTTCTTCTATTTTTGTGAAATAATTTAAGGAGGTAAATTTCTATCCCTGAATGGCTCCAATAAAGAAATGCAACTAACATTATAAAGTAAGTTTTGCATTTCAGTGCAAAAAAAACCATGAGAAAACTATGAAAATGTATAAGTCAAGGTCATTGTTTGAAACGTGTATTCAAATTTTTGTGTACAACTTTACTTCCCAAACTTTCAATTTTGTGCAATCACATTTTTTAATGCATAACTATTGTCATTTTTTTTTTAAAAAAAAAGCATGTTTAAACCTATGCATCAAATTTAAATGTGTTTTCCAATTGGTGACTTATTTTTTTCATCATTAAATTGAATGGTTTTCCGCCTTAGTTTTTACTATATGGCAGGGGTAAGGAAACCTATGGCTCGGGAGCCACATGTGGCTCTTTGGATGGATGCATATGGCTCTGAGCTAAAATATGGCGAGGGAGCCGAGTCCTGATTGTCTTCTATATCCATTCTCTTATTGATATGCATTGATATTCATTGATTAGCAACAGTGTAACAATGTTGTCAAGAGAATTCAGAGACTTTTTGTACTTAAAAAGTGGGAAATACCCCCCAAAAATTGCACATTTTCATGTATTTTGACTTTTAAATTGTGAGTATGGCTCTCAAGGAATAACATTTGAAATTGGGAATTCTTCATGGCTTTCTCTTTAAAAAAAAAAGGTTCCCGAACCCCTGCGATGTGTTAGGATTTTACTGGTCTGACCCTTTGATGACAAAATGGTCTGAAATTGGCCAAAAAATTGTGCTATTGTATTTGGCGCCATCTTTTTTTCTAAGTTGTAGGGTTGTTTACCTTGCAGACACGAGCCACTCTGGCCACATTGAGTTCAGTATCACAGTCCAGCTCCAATGCTCTCTCACTGAAGAAGAAATAGATTTTGTCGTCATCTCCATCCTTACTTCCGCTGCTCTCTCGAACCAATGCCGAAGCCACAAAGTCTGGTTCTGTGCACAAATAAGCGAAGGATTAACATTCAGTCTTGCAAACCTTTCATTCATCTCCATTTCTTCTCTTCCACTGATAGCAATGGATTATATCTCATGTGATATTTCACATATTTACTCTTAAAATGCAACTTTCTTCATGTTCTAAGCCATCTTGACATTTTATTTCACAGTAATCCCTGTTGATTCGATTCTTTTTAACATGAACACAAGCACACACAAAAAAATCCTGATTAAATCCTTACTAATGTAAGAATTTGAGATGAGTTTTTGGCTTCATTTGAATGTTTCTTCCATTACCAAATCTTCCTTCTATTGGCTTTTATCCAAGCGTAATGTCTGCCCTCTCATCATAGATTTCACCTGTATTGACCTCATCATCTTTTCTCCTTTCACGTCTTCCCACATTTCTAATTTCGTTTTGCTCAAAAGATAACAAAACGTAACGATGGCCAAGTAGTCAAGCTTTATTTCCCGAATTCATTCTCTCTTGTTATTTGACATTTCAGTCTTTTTCTTTTTTTTTAAAATGTGTTCAAAAGGAAACTGGCACTATTGTCAATCTAATCTATTTTACATGATTCATTAATTCCTGCATTAGTGGTGACTTTTGTACCGTTTTAAAAAAAGTATGTTCATGGGATTAAGTGTAATGGCAATCTTTTGTTTCAAGTACTTTCATTTTCTTTAAGGTTTAAAATTGCTACTGAAAAGAGGACTTGCTCGTAATTATCATTTTGGAACATTGGTGGTATGTCAATTAAAAGGTAATATTATACATAATACAATAATATTTGGACTTTTAAAACCCTCTCTGTACTATCATTTAACTCACAGGTGTCAAAGTGGGGGCCCGGGGGCCAAATCTGGCCCGCTGCATCATTTTTTTTGTGGCCCAAAAAAGTAAAGACTTTCTTCCATCTTCGTTTTAGGATCAAATTAAAATGAAGAGTATACATGTATATTAAATTTCCTGATTTTACCCCTTTTAAATCAATAATTGTAATTTTTTTAATCATTTTTTTTCCTGTGCTTTTAGCTCAAAAATCATTTTATAAAATCCTAAAATATATATAAAAAAATCTAAAATAAACATTGTTTTAGATCTATAAAAACAGAATATTCAGGGATTTTAATCCAGTTCTTTTAATCCATTTATTTAAAAAAAATCTAAATATATCTGAAATGGTCCGACCCACGTGAAATGAAGTTGACGTTAATGCGGCTCGCGATCTGACACCATTGATTTAACTCCTGAAAGTGCCCTCTAGTGGCCAGTGAAGTAATTTCCAATTCTGAATTGCGTTCATCCTCCCAATTTCATATTCGTATTATTGTTCTTTTCATCAGATTCAATCTGCGATGTGCCAAATCCGCGATAATCAATCCGCAAAATAGCGAGGTATTACTGTAGTATTAAAAATGCGTATTTCTTAACATACTTACCATTGAGCCAAGCAGGCAAGTATTCAGTCTTCATACTATAATGCTGTTGTCCCAAATTCCTTTGTATAACTGGCTCGGTCCCCAAGAAGTTGTTGAGAGTGGCAGAGTAGAGCTCTTTGTCTGTACCAACATAAAAAAAATCTCAGTTTAAATCAAACGCCAGCTAAAATAACGAAGGCCAAGAGTCCATTGAGGGAGAACAAATGAGTAATGGGTGTCTGTAGGCTCACTTAAACCGCAAACTTGCGATTGAATGCGGCATGCAAAGTCAAATTGGACTCTAGGACTCCCTGCGCAACAGTGTGGCAACCAAAAAAAAGATGGAAAAGCCTGCAGGGGTATTTTGCGGATATTTTGATCTATGCTTTATGCTACTGTTTGCACTGTAAATCTGTCCATTAGTTCCTCAAGTCAAAACACAGCTGAGATGGAAGCACACACACACACATGGTGACTCACCTACTATTAGGCCAGTATGGCCTTTGGCTGGGTCATATGGACATTTGCCTTTGCCATCTTCGAGATAAGCGTTGTTGAGAGTGAAATAATCTGCATTCTGTAATATGTATACACAAACAAAATGATAAAAATAGCTTTTTAAATGTTTTTTTTTCACATTTCTACAAAATTATGAATATTTCTTACCACATAGGTGCATTTAGGTTGAAATGCATAGGTGCCACATGTGTACAAGTGTGTATGGTTGTAGGTCTGCAGGAAGCGAATGTAGTTGAAGCACTCAGTCTAAAAAGGCATAAAAAACAGTTAGAACTAACATCAATGGATGCATAGTTGTAAAAATAACATTTATTTTTTTGCACCAAAACTTGCAGAAGGGAGATAATGCTTGTAAAAAGTAAAAGTACAAAACACAGCAAGTATTTTTGCATATATAAATTTGTGTAATATGAGTATTTGACGATACATTTTCTTCTGTGCAGGGGAGGACAATAATGTAATACTTCTACTGTGGAAGTTAATATTTTCGCAATAGTACTAAAAGCATCAAAGCAATATCTGTATTTTTACGATTTGTACATTATTGATTATTATTTTGACAATTTGTGCAATCAGTGATGATGAGAATAGAATGTGGCTGGCAATTTAAGGAGAAAAAAAACATTTAAAAGTTAACCTGGGTAAGGATAGTACCATTCAATAGTTATTATAAGAATAAAAGCTATAAATGAGGATGTATTGTACATATTTTGGTGGCTTTGTGTGATGAATAAAGCGTGACTGGAAGAAACTATTCGGTTAGCGTCTCATTTTAAATGCAGACGGTATACTCAGATGGAATCAATATACTATTATTGGGGAGAGGCAACAACAACAACAACAAAAAAATGCTTTTTGCATCTAACCACTATATGAGTTGTTGCTTTTAGTGTGCCTGGAAAGAAAAACACTGCAAGATAGGCTAATGTCATGACAGAAAAGTTTCTAGTTTGGAATAACTTTGCTTATAAAAACCTAAAAAAAAAACAACAAAAATATTATGCTATTCTTGTATAAATGCAGTGCCTACCTGGTTACTTTTCCCCTTGATGACACACTCCCTTTTCTTGTCTATTGGAGCAGGCCAGTCAATCTGCAAGCAAGTGAGGGAAAAACATGACATTTTCATTTAAATATGGTTAAAATGTGATATATTATCTTATATTATTATGAAACATGACTGACGGTATATTAGGTATTTTAGTTGGCATAAATATGACTGATAAACTCAATTGTATTCACAGCAGAAGGATGATTGGACGCCACACGATTGGGGAATTGAAAGGAAGACCCGTTTTAAGGAAACGTGTATAGCTGGCGGCCATATTAGGTAGGGCAACCTGCTTTTGGAAACTAGATTTCGATAAATACACATTTTGCAGCACGTTATTTCTTAGTACTACCCGATATTGATCATTTTAGTGCCATGTTGTTACATATAGTACTAGGATCTACTTCTACTTTATTATTATTAAAGGTTAGATGTCAATAATAGTAAAAAATTTCAAGTTCGTATTTTCATAACTATAAGGCGCACCACATTATAAGGCGCACCGCACCCTCAATGAATGACATATTTAATTTTTTTTCCATATAAAAGGTGCACTGTATTGTAAGGCGCCCTGTCTATTTTGGAGAAAATTTCACTTTTAAGTGCGCCTTATAGTCGTGAAAATACGGTAAGTCAACTTAAAATGTGAGATTTTGCGCCCTCAATGTATAACCCAGTTTATAAATTTAAACACAATACCTTTCTAGAACAAACTTTTCTTTACACAAACATGAATAAGTAGCCTCATTAGTCCTGCACGTTTGGCCACAGCTCTTGGCAGCCAAGGAAATACAACAAATGACGGGCGCAATCTATCAAAGGGCTAATCAGTTGAACCAAAGAAAACTAGAAGATAACTCCAGTCCATAAAAGGTGTGCTGAACAATGCCAAATTGTATTTCAAATTCTGAATGATAAGCAGATGGCGATGGGGGGGCAAAACTTTGGCATCGTTCCACGACGTTCCACACTGGTGAGATGTTAACAGGTGGCCCTTATCTTTACGGCAAAATTCATAAACCACAACATCCTGCGCTTGTATGATGCGACTCCATCGGTGCGTGTATATAATAACTTCTCGGTATTATAAACCAGGTAATAATCCTAAAAAAACTGCTGCCGGATGCTCATTATACCGTCAAAACTTGCTGGAATGTATTGATCACAATACAGGTCAACTATTGACGACCTGGCTGCAAACTAGATTGAATTTAAAGGGTCTTCATCACTGCTCTGAATACGTGCGTAATGGCATTTCAAAACAATTACCAGAGAGTGTATTTCTTCAAGATGAGATCCAGGTATTAAAATCCCCGGCCAATACAACAGGATGTAATAAGCGCATGATAAAACAGAGCCAAAAGTATGAGCAATTTGCATTTCTTTCTTCTACGTCTGCCAAAAATAGCCTACATTATAATTTTAATATATATCTACTCTCTAAGACTATTACTGAAGGAGGCTTATGCCAAAGCTATGCCAAATAAATTTTAAATAAAGCAATCGCTCAGATAGAAAAAAAAGTAATATAGTTGAATCCCATTATTTCCTATTGAACTTGACAAAAACTTTTGCCATTGGGTGAAAAAGTTTCAGCTAAAATAGTCTACAATAACCTTGTACAGCCCACATTTTTGAAAAGTATTCTGAGTCCTATCATCGTAATTACCATAACATCACTTGTCCTAAATCTAAGACTTAAATAGGGCAAATGAAAAATTAGAGAGAAACGCAGTAATAGCAGAACAGGTCACATTCTTGTACTTCAATAATCATTTGTTTGGGATTTTAGAGGTGAAATGAAGCACTGATTCCATCTGTTTGTCTTTTGTCGTTCACCAAATATACAAGCTAATCCTTTAAAAGCGGTGTAAGTGTGTTTGTTACCTGTGGCCTGAGCTGTCTGCTGATATCGTTGGGGTCCAAGGCAAAAAGTGCCTCGCGTGCGCCCACGTATAAAACTCTCTCGTGGTCCGACAGCGTCAGCAAGCTGTAGTTGAAGACTCCTTGGATGCTGAACCTGGCCATGCTGTCCAAAACATCTGGATGACAGCAAAATGAAGAATATTGGAGATTAATATTAGTGCTGGTAGCATTTTATAGCAAGATTTTAATGGTTGAAACTTTGACTTGTCCCAGTTTAGTCATAGCAATGGGTGTTAGGACGTTTGGTCGCCGCTCTTTTGGTCGCCGGACTTTTGGTCGCCGGACTTTTGGTTGCCGGACTTTTGGTCGCCGGACTTTTGGTCGCCGGACTTTTGGTCGCCGGACTTTTGGTCGCCGGACTTTTGGTCGCCGGACTTTTGGTCGCCGGACTTTTGGTCGCCGGACTTTTGGTCGCCGGGCTTTTGGTCGCCGGACTTTTGGTCCCCAGTCTTTTGGTCACCGGTCAAATAGTGACAAAGACTTTACTGTTAAAGCCAGCTCTCAAAATTATATTCATGAGAGTTTAATATCTAAGAGAGAGAGAGTTTAATATCTAAGTACTGTTTAATATCTAAGTACTGTTTAATATCTAAGTACTGTTTAATATCTAAGTACTGTTTAATATCTAAGTACTGTTTAATATCTAAGTACTGTTTAATATCTAAGTACTGTTTAATATCTAAGTACTGTTTAATATCTAAGTACTGTTTAATATCTAAGTACTGTTTAATATCTAAGTACTGTTTAATATCTAAGTACTGTTTAATATCTAAGTACTGTTTAATATCTAAGTACTGTTTAATATCTAAGTACATTTGACTGCCGACCAAAAGACCGTCGACCAAACGTCCGGTCACATAGTAATGAGGCTGGCATCAACACAAGCTTCCATGTAGCCACAACTTATGCTGTCCACTTAGTTCCATTTCACACACATTTCTTGGTTCTTATGCAACGGACAGATGGAAAATAATTCAGTTTTACAATTCAAACCCACATTATCGTCCACTTGCAATCAACCTACGCTGCCATCATCATAATCATCATTTTATATCAACACATTTAGGATGTCTCACTTTTGGTTTGAGTACAGAAAACATGATAAGCAGGAACCGGGAAACACATTTCCAGTTGCGAGTAAATGATTCTGTAGAATCTATTTACTTATAAACCAAAAAGGGTAAGGGATTTGAGAGAAATACTTTAAATAAGTAAGACTTTGAGTGATTGTGTTTTATCTGATTAGCACTTATTATGACCAATGTACAAAATGTTAAACTACTTATGAAGGGTTAAGTGGGCAAACTTTTGGGCCCGGCGGCCACATTGACTTTAAATATTTGACAGATGGGCCAGGGTCAGTATAAGATACGATACATATAAAAAAAGTGCATCCGTTAACAGTACATATGAAACATAAACAGGAAAAAAAGGACTAAAGTCCAGAGTGGACGCCAGATGGCTGGCCGGTGCAACAAAAAAAGTGCCGAAGGTGACATGACTCACAAAACTTCCGCCACATAGTCATTTTTTTTCAAATGTAACATTCCAACTGGAACAAGTGTATTACAAAATAAACAAGAAGCAATAATGTTGCCATAGAGACAAAAGCCGATTTATATTGATGGTGAAATCCAGCAATGTTACGGTTTCAAAAGCAACCTCCTCCATGATTTTAAAACACTTGCATTGACTTTTTTTTCTTCTTCTTCCCACACTGCAGGGTGCCCCTTGGTGGCAATCTCAAGGATTAAACTAAACCCACAATTGTGTCTTGCATTCAAATGCCATGAATTTGCATATGTAATGTATACGAGGCAACAATAAGGGTGTAATGAACGCTCATTGCCTGTCATGTCTTAGCTTGTCCTCACAATTAAGGAACATAAAGCCTTTTTTTCTAAAAACAAATGATTCAGTGTTAAGGTGTTTGTTTACAAGTCTTTGGAATGACATTTTCCCTTCAGAATTTAAATGTTATTTAAGATGATTTAAAGAAAAGACCCAAGATGTTATACACGGTCTAAAAGCACATCTGATAAAAACTTGTAAAGACACAAATATAATTAGTGGAGATCTTTGGCTATGATTTGTCTTCATTATATGGGATGCAGCTGAAGATCATATTTTAATAAGGAGGTTTTCCAATTTAATAAGCCACTATTCAAAGAAATAGCAGGATACTAGCCTTGGAATTATTATAAAAAAATTAAATAAAAAGCAAATTTTGGCTGGGTTTTATTTCGATCTAACAGTACTTTTCAAAGAAGCAATTTTAAAAAGATTAAGAGCTGTAATGCCTTTATCTAACATGCTTCATTTGATACTGTATTACCTTGTTTTCATGGATTTCAAGTTCAGATTTATATCCATTGACAAAACAAATCAATCCTAAAAACAAATGAAAATATCTATTTTCACTAAGGAAAAAAAATAGTTTTCCAATGCAACCATTCTCACGAGAGGGAACAAAAATGTGATTTATGTCATGTCAAATTCAATATGTGACTTTGGCTTAGTTGAGTTGCATTGACTTTATTCTTAAATAAAGCCTACTTTTCAACGTATGTCGAAATTAAGAGCTCTTCTGTTATAAACCCACATGATGAACAATCGCCATGCCAACAAGTGTTCCCTCTTACTTTATTCAATTTATTTGACAAGAACGAAATAATCATCTGTAGAAATTTAGATGAAATTAAAAAAAAATCTCAATTCTATAAACATTTCTAAAAGATACTGCACAAACACTCAAAACCACTTAAATCCAAAGTAGGTCATCTTGGGACACGCTGTTTTTTTAATCCTGCTGCCTTTTCCATTATAAACCCGACGCAAATGTTTTTTAGCAACGAGAACGGGGTGAAAAAGAAAAATTTGAACTTGGGAACGTTAGCTTTGGCAAGAAAGATGAGAAGAGTAAAAAAGCGCTTAACAAGGAAGTGGTTGCTGATAAGTAGTGAAGTCAGGTTATTATCTGAGGAGCAGCAGCATATAAACATTGGGGAGGGGAGGCGTACAAATGAGCCAGAGTGAAGGAGGAGAGAAGCAGCATCCTCGGGGGAGCGCTGAATACATCTGCTGCCATGCTACACCCACGACGCGCACATGCAAACAAAAAGACACACAGTCCTCCGTGAAGCCGTTGTTTGGAGTGCCTCGTGACTGATTAGAATTTCCCAAAATGGATGTTTAACTATCCACCACACCAAAACAGTAATGGGTTCGACGTGACCAAGTGTCACCTAAAAAATGGACACTGGTGGCTCTCATTCAAATATATATGGTCTTTTGGTCGCCGGTCTTTTGGTCCCCGGTCGTTTGGTCCCCGGTCGTTTGGTCCCCGGTCGTTTGGTCCCCGGTCGTTTGGTCCCCAGTCGTTTGGTCCCCGGTCGTTTGGTCCCCGGTCTTTTGGTCCCCGGTCTTTTGGTCCCCGGTCTTTTGGTCCCCGGTCTTTTGGTCCCCGGTCGTTTGGTCCCCGGTCTTTTGGTCCCCGGTCTTTTGGTCCCCGGTCGTTTGGTCCCCGGTCGTTTGGTCCCCGGTCGTTTTGTCCCCGGTCGTTTGGTCCCCGGTCGTTTGTTCCCCGGTCGTTTCGTCTCAGATAAAGACTCTCAATTTACAATCTCAATTTACAATCTCAGATTGTAAATTGAGATCATCGGAGTTGACTACACTACAGGTTTTCCTCGAGTTTTGTATATTTAAAAAAAAAGATGGAGACTGGAAGAAATGTATGCTAGTTTAAAACATTAAAAGCAATAGACTGGTCTATTTCAGAAAGAGTATTGGTTAATTGCCTTCTCCAATTAAGAAAAATGTTAGAAAACCATTTTTCTTTGCTGGATTTGTCATTTGAGCGACATACAAGTGGAAGGAGCAAATGTTAGAGCAGTTTGAACCTATCACCCACACACCCTGGCATTTAGCTATTGATTGACATACAAAGTACATGACAGCGAGTCAAATCTCATTTTTTTTCCATGCATCCCAACATGTTCAGTGAACCGTGTCTTCTACTGAAAAACACAGCTGTCTTCAAATCTCTGCTAGAAGCAGGCAACAAATCAGGTAACAACAAAAAAAAACACCCAAAAAGTTTGTCAAAAAGAGATGGCACTAGCATAGTTTTGATGAAGTTATCTTTTTTAATGAATAGCGGAATAAAACTTTAAATATTATCGCCAATTTAGTTTTTTCTCTGCAGAAATGTACTCATTGCAGTTCTATCCCAAACAGACATGATAGCATGTATTTGTGAAAATGCAAAAATAATAAGTAAAATACTTATGCTAAGATATTAAACAGGCTTTCGATTTGAGTTATTTTAATTTTAAGCCTTCGAACATTACGCAAGAAGGAACAATCTGCCATTCAAGTACATCCCGATAACGACATTTATAATGACTTTTACAATCAAAGTCGTGAAGAAAGAAAAATGGCGCCTTTTCGCATTGGACCGAAAAAGTTCCCTAAATTTTAACGCAAAATCGTCTTGAAAAATGATTTGAAGATCATTTCTCTACCAAAACCAACATTCTTATGTTCACAGGAACAAAAAATTATAATTCTACACAGATGTCTCCCATTTTGTTTTCCTTAAAAGCTGCCGCTGTGAAAGATTGATTTCAACTGGGCAAAAAAGGCTCAATTTAAAAGATAAGAAAGCTCATTTTCACATGAACAGAAGCTGCCTGAAGGTAAAGAATCCATCATTTGATGTTTTAGGGAAATGGTCAATAGCTAGAAATAATGCATCCCATTCAAAAGCAATTTATTGCAAATGTTGAAGGTGAAACCGAAGAGATCTACGTCTGAAAAGGTCTACTTCATACCCTGGATTTTTGCCTGGATCTTTCCTCTACGAGTCTGTCAGTTATAAATATATACACTCACTTCTTATAGCTTCCAACTGTCCAGCCACTCAAACACCAAACTATGATTAAAGGTCTATTTTTAAGGAGAGCTTTGAAGTCGCGACAAACATTGAATGGGAAGCAGAAAGAGACAGACAAGAGCAAGCCAATGACATTTTGGGTGGGAAAATGCCATGAACCTTGAGACAAATGCACTTACAATACTGACAAACTCTCCTCTAAGAGAATACCCCAGTGTAAATATGCCCCCCCCCCCTCAAAAAATATGAAATAAACACACACAGGGATGCAAACAATTCTCTGTTGCAAAGACGAAAAGTTCACAAGAGCGTCAGGTGAAAGACAGAATGAGAGCATGAGGGAATAAAATGGAGGTAAGACATGCTCTGACTTTTACTGACTGGGTTTACACAAGAAATACAGTTTAGGGTTGGAATTTATATTCTTGGGTAAATGTTATAAAATCATATTTTTTTACTGCTATTAAGGTTTTATTCTTTACTTATTTACTGCTATTGGGTTAAAAAGCAAAAAAAATACCAATCCAAATGAACAATAGGTTTATTGTCAATCGCATTGAGTGAGTTCAATTGTGGGTGGATCCACATGCAGCTCGAGAGCCACGTGTTTGCCACCCCTGCGCTACAAAAGCAAAAAAATACCAGTCCAAATGAACAATAGGTTTATTGTCAATGGCATTGAGTGAGTTCAATTATGGGCGGGGTCCGCATGCAGCTCGAGAGCCACGTGTTTGCCACCCCTGCACTATAAAGACTTATCTAGCTAGTATCACACCACTCCATGAGAAACAACGTTCAAGGTTTTATACTCAAGTGTTTTCCGTGTAACCCTCAAAGTGAACCAGTTTGATGGATTTAAAATGGAAAAAAAATACGTTTTTATCCCTTCACACAAGAAAATATTTTTCCAACCGACCTTGCACACCCAAGTATTGCCACTATGCCTCGTAGTGTGAAATCCAAATACAATATGATGAATTGGTGGACGAGTGGTTAGAGTGTCAGCCTCACAATTGGAGACATAGGTTCAAATCCAAGTCGTTCCTGTTTTCCCCAAGCCTATGTGGGTTTTCTCTGGGTACTACAGTTTCCTCCCACATTCCAAAGATATGCATGGTAGGCTGATTGGACACTCTAAATCAGGGGTGTCAAACTCCCTTTGGTCTGCGGGCTGAATACAGCTTTATTTGAGATCAAGCGGGCCGGACTAGTAAACTCATTGCAAAATGACATAGAAGTGACAATAAGCCCACTTTTTTTCCTTTTTATTAGTCACTAATACTAATAATTAGTGCAAAGAATGAGTAAATTATAAGAATTTTCCTTTTACATTATGAACAATATATTATGAACAAGAGAATAACATAAGAACACAAATAAATGTCAATTCATGTTGTTTGCACGTACCAAAACACTAACCCCCCTAGCGGATAATACAAATTTTAAAGAAAATTCATATTTTTTTTTATACAATGCAGCTTTCTTCCCCGGGCCGTACCAAACCACCAGACGGGCCGGATCCGGCCCGCGGGCCGTATGTTTGACACTCCTGCTCTAAATTGACCCTAGGTATGAGAATAAATGGTTGTTTGTGTCCTTGTGCTCTGCAATTAGTTGGTTGGCCACTAAATTAGGTTGTCACCCCCGCCTGTGGCCCGAAATCATCTGGGATAGGCTCCAGCACCCCCACCGACCCTAGTGAGGATAAAGGGGTTCAGAAAACGAGATTGAAAATATGATGAATTGACTTTAAATCTCACTTTTGCTCCTTTCGCATCTCTTCTTCGGACTTGAAGGCGACATATAATGGACTATCCTGTTTCTGCACATAAGGCCAATAGTGTTAAATCAGTGTATCCATAAAAGCCTTTTAAAACTGCTACAAGGAAGTGCTTTGCATAAGAGCAGCCTAGAGTGGCATTTTCACTTTAATCCACATGCCCACTTGGTCACACATCGGCTCTCCGTAGAGTCAGCGTGACAACAGCGAACACTCCGGGTCGTGACATCTGGTCTTGGCTGTTAATCTGGAGCGACCAATCGCCAAAAGGGGGGGCCGAGGATGAGTGACACTTAACGCAGATAAAGAAGCAGTGATGAATTTTCTGCTTGCCTCTCTTCCTCCTCCTCCTCCTCCTCCCACATCTGTCCTGCCAGTCACGCACAACCTTGCAATGCCTCCTCTGCATCGTTCTCAACTACTCATTACTGTAATTGGAGGCTTTACGAAGATATGGCAGGGACAGAATGCAAGAATAGAGAGGCTGAGAGAAAAAAAAGAAGGAGAGAAAGACTTCTTTAAAGTTCACAGGGATGGCCCATTCCACAACCTTTCTTGTTTGTCTCTCACAGTATAGTTGGAATACACCCACCCACCCACCCACCTTTTTTCATGGCGTTATTGGCATGGCTCCTCTTACAAATTTCAGAATGTATTTGCTACTTAATCTTCAAACACAATGTCTCTTGCTTGCCCTCTTTTGGTTTCTTTGCCTTTGTTTAACCCCGGCATCTTGGCATAAGTTTTTTTTTTTTATGTCACTGGACTTTTTCACTGGTTGTTGCTGCCTGTAATTGTGAGTTTGTGTATGGATGAAAACCTAAGAAAGCAAAGTTTGAGTCACCCAAAGAAAACAAGTGTGTATTTTTTGGTCCCGCCTGACCAATGATTTAATGTGTCGAATATCTAAATTTAATGCATTTGAATCATTGAGTATTAGGATTCAATTCCACTCAATATTATGATTCAATTGCACTCAACATCATGATTCAATTGCACTCAACGTCATGATTCAATGGCACTAAATATCATGATTCAATGGCACTAAATATCATGATTCAATGGCACTAAATATCATGATTAAATGGCACTAAATATAATGATTCAATGGCACTAAATATAATGATTCAATGGCACTAAATATAATGATTCAATGGCACTAACTATTATGATTCAATGGCACTAAATATGATGATTCAATGGCACTAAATATTACGATTCAATGGCACTCAATATTATGATTCAATGGCACTCAATATTATGATTCAATGGCACTCAATATTATGATTCAATTGCCCAAAGTATTATGATTCAATTGCACTAAATATTATGATTCAATTGCACTAAACATTATGATTCAATTGCACTTAACATTACGATTCAATTGCACTAAATATTATGATTCAATTGCACTAAATATTACGATTCAATTGCACTCAATATTACGATTCAATTGCACAAAATATTACGATTCAATTGCACTAAGTTCCATTATGGCTCCCAAACATCCCCTCCACTGACTTATGTTTGGGTTTACTTAACATTTCTGCTGTTTGCCAATCAATTATGAAAGGCCTATTTGTTATGCAGCAGGGTTTGCATATGTACATTGTGCCCTACTCTAATAAATATTTAATTTTTTTCAATGATTCCTTATGGAAATTTCATCCAAGCAGTTTGTGTCTAACTCTAGGATATAAATAGTTAGGACATCTCTTATATACTATACATAATTCTATAGAATTGACTGGAAAACACATCCATTTCTTGACTAGTTGTTATGGTGATTATTGAAACATAATTAACACTACCAATTACAAATCTATGATAAATGAAATGAAAACAAATTCTAAAAACATTTTTTTGCTCATGGAAACAAAAGGTAAGTGCTACTATGAATGGTTTAAGTTATTTAGAGAAAATTTTAATTTTGAAAGAGCAAAAAACACCCAAGGATATATGTTTGCGTGCCAACAGGACACTGCAAATGAAGTTTTTTTTTATATATTTTTTTCTTCATACCCATGTAAGCCTTCTGTAATTGCAGGGAGTGGTGATGAGTGTTGATACGAACAGGAGGGGGGATAAATATTATCTCTGCATGCATCTCAGCTTAGACTTCACTATCAAAATCCCCCCCTAAACACCCACCCACCCACGCATACACATAACAACAGACGTACACCCCTTCTGCTCTACCCAAGTGCCCAAATCCTTCATACTGCACGCCTAAGCAGTACACATAAAAACAAAGGCTGATTAGCTACAGGCTAGAATAAAAATTGATTTTTTTTGCATGTCCACGCAAAGATATATATTAAGATAGGCAGCTTGAGTTTTTTGTCCTTTTAAGGCATTGAACGACTGACCTAACCCTCGGTTTTTCTCAAGCTACCTGTCTCACTATCCTGCTTTCTTTCCATTATATATCCACTCTATCACCATCTGGAACCCCGCAAGCCAACCCCGTCTTTCCTTTCCTTGCAGCTTTGTTTTTCCATTTCATCTTGCTCCTTTCTCATTCATCCATATCAGTCATTTACTCTGGTATTGAGCCTGAAAATCTCATTTTTCTTTAACCGAGTGAAGGAATCTCTCATTGGGTAAGATAATCCTGCTAGTTTCCAATATAAATCATATTGTGCCGAGAATCTTTCTGCACTCAAGTGTCAAATCGCGCTAGATGGGTGAGGTGAGGGGGGTGACGTGATCTGTTTTCTCTCGAGTTTCGGGACTCGAGACTACATTACAAGTAATGGGAGATCTATTTCCTCCTAATTTCTCCTACCGTATTTTCACGACTATAAGGCGCACTGAAAAGTCTTAAATTTTCTCCAAAATAGACAGTGCGCCTTATAATACAGTGCGCCTTATGTATGGAAAAAATGTCATTCGTTGAGGGTGCGCCTTATAATGCGGTGCGCCTTACAGTCGTGAAAATACGGTACTTGTTTCAGAAGTAAAGGAAAGTGAGGATGGCTTCTTCCTCCTGAGGAGTTACTGGAATCTGTGTACCGTAGAAATTTGGCGAGTTCTGACCAAAAAAGCAAGAAGACGTATGACAAAATTTCACAAACTATTGATGGTCAATGGATTGGTTAGACCAGATCCAAGACCAGAGATTTTTAAGGAAATTAGAGATGAGAGCAAAGGGTTTAGGGTTGATTATGTTTAACAAACAAAACAAAAGGCTTTTGAAATTGTCCCCAATCACCCCCCTACCAGAATCACTACAAGCGTTTGTTCAAGAAATCTGAGATCGCTGCAAAAAAACGTCACAGGAGCATTTCGGGTTCATTCAATAAGCGTACAAAGCAAAAGGAGAGAAGAGGAAGGATAAAAGCGCCAGAGAGAAAGAGGACTCTGAAAAAAAAGGTACATGAGATGAAAGGTGTGATAGATGATACGCAGAGGTTAGAAAAATAGTATTTGTAAAAAAATAAAAATAAAAAACAAGTAAGAGAATGCTTGGTTTCCCCTTTGATGGATTAAAACTGGCACTTTTCCTAAACCTGCCTGCAACAATTGGCTTTGTTCGCTAAAGAAAACCAGGCCTGGTTTTGCAGAAGAGAACCAGAAAACGAGTGCAAATACAGTTTAGCACCAGGATTAGATTGACGTCATTTATATTTGACTGAGGGTCAACAAGGGAGAAATAATATAAACCTGATAGCGGGCATTTCTGATAAAAAGAAAAGCCTGCTTAGCTGTTCACATAGAATTCATTATGAAGTTATGGTCTACGCTGAACTTCGCAGACCTGCTGACCTGCAATCGTATAATTGGTTCTCTGAGTACTAACATCAGAGCCAATATTATCTCACTGACTGCCAATGGCGGTACTAGATGTCCAATTCATTTTGACTGTGAGGGCTAACATTTGCAAACAGTGCTTTTATAGTCAAAATGAATTTAAAGTCTAACACAGGGGTGGGCAAACTTTTGGGCCCGGGGGCCACATTTGAAAGATGGGTGGGGTCAGCACAAGATACGATACATATAAAAAAGTGCATCCGTTAACAGTACATATGAAACATAAACAGAAAAAAAGGACTAAAGTATTAACATACTCATCACTCATCATTAAAGTAAAAAGTACAGAGTAAAGTAAAAAGGAATGTATTAAGAAATATTAAAATTTCATTTAAATAAAGATAGAGGGGCTGTAAAACACGAAAAACAAATAAGAGTGGACAGAGCTACTGCCACTGGCTTCTGCGTGATGGCGCTATCTTGGGGGGAAAATAAATAAATAAATAAATAAATAAATAAATAAATAAATAAATAAATAAATAAATAAATAAATAAATAAATAAATAAATAAATAAATAAATAAATAAATAAATAAATAAATAAATAAATAAATAAATAAATAAATAAATAAATAAATAAATAAATAAATAAATAAATAAATAAATAAATAAATAAATAAATAAATAAATAAATAAATAAATAAATAAATAAATAAATAAATAAATAAATAAATAAATAAATAAATAAATAAATAAATAAATAAATAAACATTTGGACAATGTCGCCGGGCCGGATTAAAAGGCCTAACGGGCCAGATGTGGCCCGCGGGCTGTAGTTTGCCCATGCTGATCTATGTCAAAGGCATGAAAACATGACTTTAACTACATGCCTTTCAGTTTGAAGAAAATGGACGACTATTGCTGTCAATAAGTTAGTATAGCATGCAAAAGTTTCAGGGTATAAAAATACAGCCATTTAATATTTGAACATTCAACGTATTCACTTTACGAACCACTCAAAACTACAAGAGCAACGACCAATAACAAAGCAAAAATGTCAGATAAATCCCCAAACCTTTTTTATGAATGATAACAGGAATATATAAATGTTATCACCAGGTTTCAAAATGCCAATCATAAATCCAATCCCTGAAATACACATGCAGTATTTTGCCTTGCCAATCCACCGAGGCATTTCTCCTTTCAGTGAACAGTTTAAACCCCTAAAAAAATCTACCACAGTCCCACAGTATTGCAAAGCACACTTACCTTGATAGCGTACGGTCTTGCGTGGGATTGGGTTCCAGTTAAGACCCAGAGACTTCTCACATCCAAATAGGGACAACAAGAGCAAGACCTTCACCCAGGCCATTTCTCTGATGTAAAATCCCATTCGGTGGGAAATGTGTGAGTGATGGATTGAGACCTCACTCAAGAAGGACTCAGGAGAGCAAGAAGGCTCCTGGCCACCTGCCAGAAGAAAAAAAATACCATGTCAGAGTGAGGCAGTCACTTTAGAGACTCAATTGTGCATTATAAACTCTTTTAACACAAGATACATCAGGTTTTTGTTTTTAAAAGCCACCTGAGACATGAAAACAACACAAACAGCAAAACACGCACTGCTAACCACTCACTGAACATATTGACATTAAAAACACAACATTGTTCGAAATAACAGTAATCAGCGATGCAAATGACTTGGACAAATAAAAAAAAAACAGTCCAACGTTTAAATTTTGCCGTTGCCAAGCATAACAAACAATAACGCTTAATGACCTTTGGCTAGAGTTTTTGGGGGAGAAAAGTTTTGTTCCATCTTTATTCTCATTGAAAATAAAAGCTATTGCCACTCAAAAAAAAAAGCTGTGAAACTGCTTATCACCGCATTCTTGCAGAGCCAATTCAGCAGCAGCATATTAAACTGAGGCTATGTTATCAAAGTTAATTGTGCTGGCACTGCCTGAGACGCCAATGTGTTGGGAAATGAATGTGAAGGCAAGGACGATCCAATAGCAGTCTGCTGTAAATGAGCAGCTTTACACCTAATGAACGTGTCAAGCGTACAGCTACATTTTGCCATTACAAGGCAACCAATGACAGGAGACCCTATGACATTTTTTCTTTGACGTTACATCAATTCAAAATGTTAAGTACAAAGAAACTCCAGACAGAAATACAAGACAGTTCTGAACAGGGAAATTGTTCTCATCATATATTCTGTAAAATAGTGTCTTGGGTGACAATTAATCAATATACAATATATCAAGGGTAGGGAACTTATGGCTCAGGAGCCACATGTGGCTCTGATGATGGGTGCATATGGCTAAAATATGGAAACCAGTGGTGAGAGTCCTCAATTGCACCAATAGGAACGTCACGTCGGGACTGTCATTGATTTCATTGATACACATTAAACTCATTGATATTCATTGATTGGTAATAACGTCAAAGGAATTCGGAAACTTTTTGTACTTTAAAAGTGCTAAAATGACTGCAAAATTTCATTCATTTTGACTTTTAAATTGCGAGTATAGCTCGTAAGGAATAACGTTTGAAAATAGGAATTATTTATGGCTCTCTCAATTCAAAAAGGTTCCCGACCTCTGTGATATCTGAAGTACTGGTCCGGCAAAATGAAGAAAAGACTGATATGGTAATTGACGAAAAAACGTAGTATTTTGCGGTGGTAGCTTAAGTATTATAACAAGAACCTGTAAAATATTCTGTTACCTGAAGTTTTTCGTATTGACCTTCAGCACTGGTAGATTATTTTGAGTAAGTAGGCCATTTCTGGAGAGATATGACATTCTAATTGAGCTATAGTTTCTAATGTTGTGGGTGTCACCGCTAAAATTTCAATCACCAAGGAATGACATCCTAAAACCATAAATTTAAAACACAATATAGTTGGTGGAAGGCACTATCATGACTTTGTTAGAGAATGAGCTCCAAAGACCAACAAAATTTAAGCAAAACAATTCATCAATGGCCTATAAAATGTTGTTTTCACCCTCAGTTGGTCTCTTTAAAGGATCTGTGATTAAATTCGGTGAAATCTTCAAGACAGCCATCCTTTCACAGGGATTTGTAAAAGTCTGTCTGAGTGGCTGGTTAAGTACACTTGTGGAAATGAGACTGGATAAAACTGCTAGACTGAATTATGAGAAAGTATCGCCCAACAACATTACAAATAACATCAATATAAAGCTCTCCCTCCAGATGTGTCTTTTTAAATTGCGACTCAACTTATCCTTAATACAGCCTAAACGACAAGGACTTTATCTGAAGGTTTCTAATTCTTTATCTGCTACATGTTGATAAAAATCTGTTTCTACTGACCAGCATAAAATACCAAAATTCTAATAACGGAATGTGAAGAACTAGGCCTTTTCTTCCATACGTTGATTCTAAAAATACGAGTACTGTATTTTCACAACTATAAGGCACACCGCATTATAAGGCGCACCCTCAATGAATGACATTTTTTCCATAGATAAGGCGCACTGTATTATAAGGCGCACTGTCTTTTTTGGAGAAAATTTAAGACTTTTAAGTGCGCCTTATAGTCGTGAAAATATGGTAATTGCTATTGACTTCCAGGTATGAAGCACTCACTACACAGTCATCTCTAGAGCCAGCCATTGTTGATGTTTTGGATTTTTTTGTATAAAATCTTGCAGTGGGGGAGGAGCTATATGATGGAAGATTTTGTAAACTAAGATGGCATCTGCATATTTCACAGTATTGTTTCAGTTCAGGCGTTTGTGTTTTTTTAATATCCGACAGTGGTGCTTTGTTTTTGGTTTTCTGTTTTCTGTTTTTTCCATATATAAGGCACACTGGATTATAAGGTGTACTGTCTATTTTGGAGAAGATTTAAGACTTTTAAGTGCGCCTTATAGTCGTGAAAATACAGTAACTGAAAAGCCCTTGTTTGTATGTGTTCAATTCTTCTTATGTGCTGAAATCGATTGAAAATAACAGTTATTGATTCGACGTTTACCAAGAGAATACGACAGCGAGATGGTAGAAAGAGCCCCATCTGATGATCGTGACATGCTGTTTAATGAGGGTACTCCAATGGTACATTTGGGTGAAAGCGTCAAGTCTCGTAATGCACACTACCGGCTTTATTGGATCGATGCTCCAGGCCTTAGCGGCTGGCGATTGAGTGAGCCAAAGAGACATTGAGACGGAGCTGGAGGGCGTGGAAGTTGGAGAGAGTGATGAACGGATTAAAAAATTGGGAGCAAAAAGTGGGAGAAGTATATAAAAAATAACCTACATTTAGAAATGTTGCAAGAGGCATTTCAATCTACGACAGTGAAAAGAGCTAAACATTGTGAAGTAGGCATCCTGAAGGCTGGATTAAATGAAGAGGCAGTGCAAAGACTGCTACAGAAAACGAGAGAAGGATTGAGACGGAAAACAGATTTTTTAAACAAAAACAAACAAACTTATGTGTAAGTTTTAAATGATGAGTCTAAAATAATGAGGTAGAAGCTCATTATCATTTCTCTGAAGACCAGATTTTTCCAGCAATGACCCAGCTAACAAAAAAAAATACATGAATCCATTGTAAACAAGTTACTAGCAGATACTTTGAGTGTTATTTTCCCCTGGATAGTTGTGTTTTATTTTAATAACTGGGCTTTTATATTTGCTCTCACCTGTATTGTAAACAAAGTAGAGGATAGAGACATATACACACACTAGACAGTCCTAAACATACGACATATTGGATTACATTTCTAATTGCAATGCTGCTCTGTTGATTTTATTAAGCACATGGGAGAATAAATTACAGCAAAAACAAAACGACAATAAGATAACACAGAGGTGTCCAAACTATGGCCCGTTGTCCGGATTTTGGAGGCTCTATTTTACATAAATTCATTAAAAAATAATCCATTATGAAATTTTGCTCTTGATAGTTATTTTCTTGACTGGTTTTTCCCCCTTAACCTTGAAATATTCTTATATTAATATAATTTTGTTGCCTGTATCTATTAACTTATTCACTAACCTATTGACTAACCTCTAAATATCAAACTCAAGTCAACTTGGAAGGATAGCATTGTCTGATAATTAGATTATGTTAGGTTAGATTAGGTTAGAACTTTATTTCATCCCATATTTGAGAATTTTTTTGGTTTCCGTAGCAAGACAGACAAAAGACACACAAGACATTGTAGACCTAGTTAAAAAAACTGGAGCCAAACAGGCTTCTGCAGACTGAAACTGATACTGCACAGTCCCTCAGTAGTCTGTAGGTTTTAAAGATCATCTTTCTATCCTAGATCCGCCTAGATCCTCCTAAGGTGTCCTATCACCTAATCAGCAGTAGCGGAAAGGCCGGTGGGGGCTTCAAAGCACAAAAACAGCCCAGCAAGCACCATGTTTTACTTCTAGTCAAACCCCGGGTCAAAATAGATCGACATCTATCACCATGAATGACAGCCAAAGTGTCAATACGACAACTAAAACATTAAAACCTGAAAGTGCAACGATTTCAGTCATGTTGCCCCTTGTAACCTTTTTTTGTTAATGTGTGACACGACTACACATAGTGTTTCAGACTATGTACTTTCTTCTCAATACCGATCTACCCCTAAATTGCATCCTTTGAATTTTTATTGTGCCAAGGGAACTTCCTGAACACCACGCTTACAATCCTCTTTTAAATGAAGCCAACTCTTCTGGATCTCTCACGGCGCTTCTTCAAATAATGCCGAGTCTCTCTTGATGACCGCATTAATGCAATTGCATTGTGTCGGCGTGGGTCCCGCGGTGTCGCCTCATTCAAATCATCTTTTGACGCTGGTATTGCTGTTCAGCCTGGTTTACCTAATGAGCTGTGACACAGCAGCCTAAATAATATCACTCAACACTCTGCAATAAATGAGCTCATTAAAACATCTAGAAAAATAGGCCAAACAGTCTGATTGAGTTTCTGGGTTTGTGTACGAGTACTTGAGGTAAGATGACTCCCTTTGGGGAGAAACAGAGTGTGGGAGTTTCTTCAACGCTGGGGTGGATTTCAGGTTAAAAAAATGGAAAAGATCCTAGTTTTATTCCAGTGTCTTTTTTCTTTGTCAGAGTATAACTCTGTTTCACATTGCCCTCAACCTCCCTTTGAATTTATCCATGTGTTTTCCTGACAGCCGTTTCCTTCCCCTCCTCCGTTCCACTCCTAGTTGATTGCCTAGCCATTGTTTGACTTTTAACCCTCAACCTCTGGCCTTTTAGAGTTGCAGGGCTGGTCTACACACTTGACTATCACCCAGCGTATTGTTCATTAACAGACATACGCAGTATAGAGGCGCGCTTCTGCACTAAACGACAACTCCCACCCTCTTCCTTCCTCTCTCGCCTCCCTTGCAAAACAAACAGTTCATCTAGCATCAGCTCTCTTCCTTCCTTCCTGCAACCCCTTCCGTTCCCAGCCTGACATCATTTACGGCTTTTCCAGCATTTAAAATGCATACGAACAAACTCACAGGGACTTTTTGGCAGCATAAAACTGTTTCACACTTTGAGACCTAGAACCATTATACAAATGTGTCTCTTGACATCTACTGAGAAACTATAAAATGGCTTCCACAGTAGTGGAATATTAATATTGGGTCATTTGAGACAATGCAAATATCAGGGAGGATGGTCATTGTGGGTATGAGCCAATATAAACAAGTAATTAACAAAGCAGGACAATGTAATGTCACAAAAATGATTTTTAAGGGAATCTGGGAACCTAATATAAATTATTTATACAGCAGATGTCAAAATATCATAAACAAGCTAAGCCGAATATCAGTTTCAGACACCTGTTTTTATCATCGCATTGAGTTTTTGGGATAAATCGTTCAAAACAACAAACTCGCACAAAAAAAGATTCATTGCCTTATTTTAATTTGTGACCAAGTCCATCCCGAGTTTTTGTTGTTTTTGGAACCGATGGTTATAACGATTACCCGAGAATTTCCAAAGATAATTTGGTATCCAAGAAAAGATAAGCACTATAATTTAAACAATTATAATTGCCCTCCCCTCTCGCTGCTAAAATCTTTGAAAAACAGCTCGCCATTCTGACAACTCTGTTGAACAACAACTAAAGATTTTTTTTAGTTCCTGCATCCATATCCATACCGCTATGTGAGCTCTATGTCTGGAATAATAATGTAGAAATGCTCAGTTGATCTGAGTTCAACGCTAGAGTAAATCGCATTTGGATTCCGAGTGAAAATCAGCAAAATATCACGTTAGGTAAACCCATTGCAAAATTGATGATTTGATGTATGAAGTGGGAAATGTCAACAAGGATTTTATTACTGCTTCTGACGTCTATACGGTGGGAAAAAAGCATCAGCCTTTAACAAAAGGTGAAGAAAAAAGCAATAACTTGAGTATTAAGTTGTGATTTGGCTGTTCACTAATGCACACCAAAGAAAAACTGTCAAGAAAAAACCTTTTGTGGTTTTACGGGCATATGGCCACAAGGGCTTCCGACGTTTGCTAGTCTGTAAAACCCCAAAACTTTCGCTTCAGGTTCTGTAAAAAGAAGTAAATAACTTTTCTTTAAGCCGTTTTGATTTCACAAAGACTATACTTCACCAAACGTTGTAAAACCGTAAAAATCAACGATATTTTTCTGATAATATTAAGACTTTCATCTCGTAACATTGGGGCAGATACATTTTATAATATATAACTTTATTCTCGCAATTTTATGACTTTTATCTTGTAATACTGCATCTTTTTTTCTTGTAGTTTCATACCAGTGACAGAAATAACGTACATTATCCTCCACAGGGGAGCTATGGCCCATTGCTGTCCTGCTTCCCTCCCATCCAGCGCCATGCCGGGACCCCGACGGCTTCAACAACAGCGGTCTCATTTTTCCTGCATGACTAATACGTCGGTGTGAGTTCACTCATGACTTGGGGCCACCAGGCACACTCAGGTAAATAATATTGTTGGTGTCAGGATTAGATATCGGGTAGCAAATCACAGGTATTTTTCTTATTACTGGGTTTACCCACCTCCTATCCCTGACCTATCTTTCTCCCTCTTCTATTTAGTCATCATAATTTAATGTTTCCATTAGAGATTGCCATTTCAGCATATGGAAAAAGTTTAGTTTAGGAACATGACATTTTTCTGCAAGTAAATTGGTATTCTCGAAGGAATAAAATCTATTTAATTGAGAGCTGTAGCACTGACAGCGAGTTACTCTATCAAAGATTGAAATTCCAAAAAGACTTTTGATCACCTGCCTATGTGAAGACAGGAGTAAAAAATCTGAGAAATGTTAAATCAAAATAAATTCTCACCTGTCAGTCAATGAACCACGTATTAATTTCTCTCCCCCTCCCAAGCATATTTGCTCTATTTGCATACAACGATTTTCTAAACATCACAGAATCATCCAGCCATCAAAATATGTTGCATGTAAATGTCATTGAATTTCCAATTAAAGGATAACTTGTATTCACTTGCTATGCTAATTACCGCAAAACGAAGAATGCCTTTCTTTGCAGACATCCCATTTCTACTTGATAAATGTCAAAGAAGAAATCCTCTGAGACTGCCTGGTGCTGCAGTTACTGTCTTTCTGTAACCAAGCTTTTATGTTTTCCCCCTGGAGAGGGTCCGGGGGCCTTCAAGAATACCCTCCTTTCATCCCCACGGTGGCCGAGGCTTGCACGGACGGCCATTCTTTCAGCCGCCCACCGCCTTGTCTATATCACGGTCGGCTGGTCAGGCGTGGCGGGCTTATAATTCTTTGATCACCTCTCTGATCTCCTCCATCATTGCCAGGGGCACCATCTGATTACAGATGAAATGGATCTGATTTGGGCTCTGACCACGGGCCAAACACCTGCTCAGACCTGACAAAGTGATAAAAAGGGGATGTACACATGGGATAAAACCAGTGATGCTGACTGTCCCTATAAACGGACAACAGGCCATCTGGTTTTTCTAGTGTGGAAGTACAAAGCGGATCTATATTTACAAAGTAGTACCATGTTGGGTGGGGATATTGCAAATACTATCATGTCGTTACTGCAAACTCAAATTCATAACAGTGAATTTGATCAGTCAAGTTTCATTCACTGCTCATGTTTTTCACTTCTACCGAAGGCTATAACTGTCAATTAGGCAATTTACTGTCATGACAGTATAACAAAGGCTTAAGTCTTGTTACAGAGATTTTAAATCTCTGACTGCCATTGACGGCGATGGACAATCTAGACGTCCATTTGAACTGGGGTGGGTTTATGGGGGGTTCTGGCAGGAAATGAGTGTTAGTCATACCTGTCAACCTCGAACCATTTGTGATCTTACCAAATTTTGTTTTCGCCCTTACATATATGTATAAATACATGGAAAATCTTACCACTTTACTTTTTTGTAATTTTTTGCAAATGAAAGTAAACATAAACAAGGGAACAGGAAACGGAAATCACATGGTGAAAGTGTTACAAAACGAAATGTTTATCATGATCTTTTTTTTTTAGCCAATCAGAGGCGCCGGTACATATATCACTTGGCAGACATGCGTTTCCGGGAAGAAACAATGGCGGATGGTGAAAAATGGCTAGAAAGTGCCTTAATTTATTTTTTTTTCTCAAAATCACCGTTTAGCGTACCATTTTCATGTGTACAGCGTACCAATATAAAAATGGGCTTTCAGTTGTACCAATTACGGCGAGAACGTACCAGTTGACAGGTATGGTTAGTGTTTATGCTGGCAAACCTCCCAGTTTAAATGGATTGGACGTTTGCAAATGGCAAAATAATGTAAATTCACTGTAGAACAGGGTTCGGGAACCTTTTTAACGAAGAGAGCCATAAACAATTCATATTTTCTAATGTTATTCCTTGAGAGCATAGTCCGAATTTAAAAGTCAAAATACATGTAAATGGGTGCCTTTGTTTTTAGTAATTTCACCACTTTTAAAGTGGAAAACAACATTGACAACATTATTATTGCTAATCAATGATAGTATGCATTCCAGAAGAGTCTATGGCAAATAAAAATAATGCAATATCTAAGCTCTGTCACCAGCGGTTTCCATATTTTAGCTTACAGGTTAGTGGAGAGCCAGATGTGCCCATCAAAAGAGCCAAATGTGGCTACTGAGCCATATGTTCCCGAACACTGCTGTAGAAGGATGATAAAAGTCACGTGATTGGAGCTCTATCGTCAATGGAACTGAAAGAGTTAATTAAACGAACTGGATTAGACTATGTCCGCTCAGCAATTCTTATTGTTGTTCATTTATTTATTGAGTTAGGCCAAATAGCACTTGTTTTGTGTTGGAAAATTGCAATATTTACATTCCAATTCATGTAATAGAAATGTTAACTAAATTATGCAGCAGTGCCAAATCATTAATTGGATTTATCCACGGGGCTTAAATGAGCTCTGTGGGGAAAAAAAGTGAACGATTTGAAATGATTTTACTTTTCTAAATCCCAGAATTTAGAGAGAGCAACGATTAAGAAGGAAAAAAAACACTGAATATGATTTTTTAGGCTGTTTTCTTATGGTTGATTTTCATTAATATAGTATTTTTTATATAACGCTGTGTTAAGCACTATGTAAATTAAGCTTATTATCCGTCATAATAGTTTTATCCTGTGCTTCAAAACCAACGGAAAACCCTAAATTGTTGCTAATATGGTTGTTATTTGGGTTTGTTTTTTTCTTAGCTGACCAGCAAAAATTACGCCAATGTGTGAAACTATTTTCGTCTATTTGTGCAGAGCTTTATAGCAACTAGTTTCTAGCATAAAACCTCAGAACTGGTGTGCAATAAGAAGGCTACTCTGATTAGTGCACTGTATGCTCCCTGTCTAACACTTAAAAGCAGACAGGCAACATCAGCAATTAGCTTGTGAACATAAAGAGACCCACATCTTCCCCTGGAGATTTCAAGAAACAGAAGAGAGAGAGTTAAGAAGAGACCAGATAATTGTCTTGAATTCCTCAGCGTGACAGGAACTCAAATCCAAGAGAATGTTAATACCTCACTATGTCAGTCAAATGGGTAACAAGACATCTGTGTACTGACTTTATGAGACGATAATATGTCACTGTTAGGTGTTCACTCCTCGGCAATACTCGGAACGACCTGGAAAATCATTTAATTCAAGTTTAACAAACTTCAATCAATGAATAGGGATTCTTCTCCCTCTAGTTTCAGTTTGAGTGAAGACATTTTAGTGTTCACGGACAGCTTTAATCAATGAATCTCATCTATTCTGCTGGAGGTCCATTTTCTCCGATCACTGCGGCAACTAATCTTACTCAGAGCATCTCCCAGGTCTCTCTACTGGAAAGTGCTGATCAAGATCTTATTGAGAGCTCTGGCTGGTGCGTAGATTAAACAATATTGTTTTAAAAGTAAGCGCACCATCAAGCTGCCTCCCTTGTTAATAATATACAACTTGTAGGAAGCAAAATGCCACCTCAGCATGTGATTTGTGCAGAGTTCTATATCATAAATTATTAGGCCTTAGTACCTCAATAATCGCTTTGACACCCACTTGTCCTTTTTCCCAATGATTTCTACACACCACTGAAGCCGAACAGAAACACCAAACTTCAATTGTGAAGGGCTTGCGTGAAAAAAAAAACTTGACTTTACTCAGACATCCTAACTGTATATCAATTTAGTCAACATTAGTACCATATTTTCACTACTATAAGGCGCACTTAAAAGTCTTAAATTTTCTCCAAAATAGACATTGCGCCTTATAATCCAGTGCGCCTTATATATTGAAAAAAACAGAAAACCAAAAACGAAAAACCACCACTGTCGGAAATTAAAAAAACACAAACACCTGAACCAATACTGTTAAATATGCAGATGCCATCTTATTTTACAAAATCTTCCATCATATAGCTCCTCCCCCACTGCAAGATTTTAGACAAAAAAATCCAAAACATCAACAATGGCTGGCTCTAGAGGTGACTGTGTAGTGAGTGCTTCATACCTGGAAGTCAATAGCAATTACCGTATTTTCACCACTATAAGGCGCTCTTAAGTCTTAAATTTTCTTCAAAATAGACAGTGCGCCTTATAATACAATCCACCTTATATATGGAAAAAATGTCAGTCATTGAGGGTGCGCCTTATAGTCGTGAAAATACGGTAGCTATAATACAATTCTCAGGAAGTCTATCGAAATGAATCGCCACATGTTTCGAACTGATTAAGCATCTGTCTGTCTGCCACTGTCGCCCCCTTTTCTCTGTTTTGACCTTGTGTTTGACAGTCCGGCCACGTTGTTGATGTCTACACGTGAGTGCTGTGAGAGGAGGTAACACCCCATGCGCACTCAACCTGCCAGTACTGAGTACAGGCCCTGGGGATGCTGGGTCTGAGAAGCGCTTTAGCTTGAACATCAATTTATCTGGACCATATGGTTAGATAAGCTTTTTGCTCCAGTTGCAGGTCATTCAACTTATATGATGCAACGTTGCTATGTTTTGCTATTTTGTACAAACACATGCTTTATCAGAGAAAAGAACCCCATGAGTTATGCGAGATGTTTATGAATTCCTAGATAGATATTGAATAAACTTCAAATGGTAAACATAAACTTTAAGTCCCAGTCTAATAAGCAGAAAACCTAAAAAAAAGTCCTCACGAACTGTTTCATAAATTCCAGTTTTCCCCAATATGTCAAGCCATTGAGAAAACAGTTCAGCCTGTTTCTAATGCACCAAAGCACTAATAAAATAACTCCCTTACGGACAAGTTCAAACGTCTAAATAACACAGAAAAGAACAAGTCGCTACAGTGTATTTTAGCACTCTCTGAATTGTTTTCTTAGCTGTATGCTTTATTGTAATGAGCTCTGGATTTTATGAACTGTTGTCTTAATGCCTGTAGTCATTGCTTCTATCTTGGAACAACTGCTTAACTACAAAATGCACTCACATCACGTCTTCTCTGGCCGTCAGTCACAATGCGTTCGGGCTAAGCGTACCCGCCTACTGTTTTCTCAAGGGAGATAATTATTCAGTAGTGCTCTTTTACTCTCACTTCAACCCTGTCCTCAACATTTCCCCAGCTTCGACTGTATATAGAAGCAGCATTTATTTCACGAAAGTTCAGAAGATCACGTTAAGCCGAGAGCCCATGAGCCCAGTAAGGTGTCATCGTTGCAGAAAAGGTCTCAACTAGCTGAAACCCCACGTAAGGGACCAAAAAAACAAAGAACAAGAGCCTGGTGATGAATAGAAGATTGTAAAATTGGCCTGAAAAGAAGTGACGACCACCTACAGCATTGTGTTTTTTTAGTTTTAAGGCAATTTGTTGCCTGTTGCTGTATTCTGTTTGAAAATGTTATCTGTCTATTGCCTTGTTGCGGATAGACAAATGCCATTTCTTCCAGCTGACATAAGATTTGAATAAGTTTTAGATGATATTTTCTAGAATGAGATTGCTGGGCTTAGTAAATATAAAATAGAATACAGTGCATGTCTAAAATGGATTTATGGTTAACCAATGGCGCCTTGCCAAACTGTCACTTTTCCAAATACAGTACACATACAATTGACTACTATGGGTATAATAATGAATTGATATGGTCTGCATTGACACTGAATGCAGCATTCCTGATATAGCATCAAAACCAGCATACTTAACTACACTATTCTAAATGCTGGCTATGTATTAGCATTTAGATCCATGTGAAAAAGTTTGTCTCAAAGGGTTTGTTTCAGTTTGTATAACTTGGGGCTTCCTGCAGTATTAATGAGCATTAATGAGATTTCTATTTAAACAAATATGCGGCATCATAAAACAGCCTTTTGAAAACAAAATAAAAAGGGAAAAATGATTAAAAAAAATAATATATACAAAATAATTCCAACAAAATGCTCAGTTTAATTAAGGTATACTGTATAGTTTTAAATAGATTGTCTAATTTCAGTTTTGAGCTGGTTTAAAAAATGATTGGAACCCTGCTATAGGAACTTTTTATAACATTTAAATGTTTATAACTAAGCATTAGTAATAAACATAACCGTTTATAATTTATGATTCACTTAAGATTTTCTCCACGATTGCATCTATACTAAATAATTTATCCCCAGATACGTGATATACCATATAAAAGAAAGATGGCCATACTTATTGATGCGGTAGTTAAGTTCACAAACTCTTGCAACGTTAATGTTAGACACATGGTCATAATTATGAGATAATAAATTAACCCAAACATAAATTATATTCCTAAGCATTTCCAACAAGTACTTAATGGTTTATATTTTGCTTGGGAGAAAATACATTGCCATTAAAATATTTTTCACTAGGACATGTGGGTTTATTTGCTCTGGATTTACATATTGCTGAAAATTATATCATTGTAAAAAAAATAAAAAATAAATCCAATTACTAGCACCCAGCTTGCGATCTCATAAACAAAACATGGGCAGAAATATATTACAGCAATAATTCATAAATGTGTTTTTTTATTGTGCTAATTTCAAAGCAACAATTAAAATTAGCTAAGGTCATTGGTTCTTCCAGTCCAGAACATGATTTAAAGCTTTAGTTTTTGGAGAAAAAAAAGATATTAACAAGACAAAAAGGTCAATTCAAAGAAAAATCTAAGTAGAAACTATGTTTTTTTCTAAATAAGAGCTACTGGGAAGACAATCAACATATGTTGAAGGTTGTAGTCGCCGTAATACTGATTTGTTTAGAAGGAAGATAGAGGAAAAGAATGAAGGCAAAGGGTCAAGGAAATCAGTTGCATACTTTGATGTTTAACCTCAGTGTCATTAGTGCTTGATTGGGTCCATTAGAAGGGAATGGCGATTCGTAGCAAGAGCAGCTCTCCTCTAAACTCACTTTAACCACTACCTGTGCTCTCAAACACACAAAACGATCAATAGCAATATGGAGTGCTTGAGATAGACGGGCAAATATGAGGGAAACGTGTTGCAGGTTTACGGGAAGATAAGCTGGGATCAATTGAGAGACACAAGGACTTCTGCTACTGGGAGAAAAAGGGGATGGCGGAATCCCAGACAACCAATAACGAAACATAGGGATTTGCAAGGGGAATTTTGGTTGGTATGAATTGAGTAACTTCCTCCAAGGTGTATTAATATATGCTTCTGATCAAGTCATATTGCAGTTCCAACTTTGCCAATTGGTCAACTTGGAAATAGTAGGACAATTCAAGATAGCACAAAAGGTACGTTGTCTTTCGATTGATAACATCTGACAATCATCGGTAGAAAAAAAAGCAAGCTCATTCAATAAGTCACTAAGGTCGTTTTTGTGTGGGTAGGCCCAATTTTGAAAACAGCAGCACAGCAGAATCTCTCATTCACATGCAGGGCGTTGTATTCACATTTCATGTGGAGGCATCTACATTTTTGGGGGGAGGGGGGGGGGGGAATCTGTGCAAAACTGAAGCATTGGCAAACGCTATCATAAATAATCACCCTCATTAAAACAGCTGGTGATAACCACTAGTGACTTGAATAGTGTATATTTCTGCGCCTCTCATTACTGGTACATAGCCTCAATCCAAATTGTTGCTGTATAAAACTCTTGTCTATAGTCAACTTGAGTAGGAAACAGACAAATCTATTGGTTTTTGGCGATCAAAATCAACCAAATTTTCATATAAAATGTTTTAGTGCAGTTTTAGACCAGTCCGCCAAATCTTTAGAAAACCTTAATTGGAACAAACGCCATTGAGCTTAAATAATTGAAAGATAAAAGTGTTGTATTCCGTGTGTCAACAACAGGGGTAGGGAACTTATGGCTCGAGAGCCACATGTGGCTCTTTTGATGAGTGCATCTGTTTTTTTGCTAACCTGTGAGGTAAAATATGGAAATTGCTGATGACAGAACTGAGATATTACATCTAGAACTGCTTTAATCTTCATCTTTTTTACAGTAGAATGCATCCTCTCATTGATTAGCAACAGCATAAGAATCTTTTTAAAATTATTCATTTTTTTTCTACTTTAAAAGTGGTGAAATTACCCCAAAAAATTGAAAAGGCACTCGTTTACATGTATATATTTTGACTTTTAAATTCGTAGTATGGCTCACAAGAATTAACATTGGAAAATATGAATTGTTTGTGGCTGTGTTCGTTAAAAAAGGTTCCCGACCCCTTGGTCTACAAGGCTGTGTCATAGTGTTGTAACAAGATGTGTGAAAGGGTGCCCCTGTTAAGTGAAACATTTAATCTGCTCCTACCTGACAAGTGTCAGCCTGTTGTGATGTATATAACCTCCACCATCTTTCCTGCATTCCCTTCACCCTCCATTTCCTTCCTTATCTCATTTCCCTGTCAGAACCAACCCCCCTCCCTCCCTTCTACCCTTTTCTCTCCCCCCGTCCAAGCTTATTTTTCTCACTCAAACTCTAGGCTGGCATCCCGTCAGACAAAAACCCCAGACAACCAATATCCTCACAAACTGTGACCGACAGAAAGACAGATACGCAATTATTAGAGTCAATGTCGGATAAGCGTGTTGGGCTTTAGAGAGAAGGGGGCAAACAGACCAACTTTGAGTCAAAATATGGATTGCCGAGTTATAACCCGAAGCTGTTTTCCCTCCTTACGCTTCCATGATCTGCATTGGATGCACGCCATTTGTTCTTCAAGTGCGCTTTTACGAATGCAATTAAACACAGCCTCAGTTTGCGCCTAAGCCCTCAGCATTTTTCGCGTCTGGATAAAAATTGACTTTTTTATTTGGAGTAACTTTACTTAAGTCCACAATATATCCAGAGTGCCCCATCAACCTGACAAGGGATTGTAAATAAGAGAGCCATTCATCACAAATATTACACATACACACACACTACACTATCGCCAAGTATTCAGTATGCTACTATGACAAGGACATAGGTTTGGCGTCAGCATTGAAGGGGAATTGGGACTCGTAAATAATAAACAGACTCTCGCTTCTGTGGCTTGTGCCTATTTTATGGTTTAAACTGCCACTGGCTTTCCAATACACTCAATCAATAAGTAGAAAAAAACAAACAAAACCCTACATGTTTTTGTTCCCATACATACTGTATATAAGGTATATGAATTCCAATAGGATATATGATTAATTATTGAGGAATATCATAAAAGTGTAATGGAATCTATATTCAGAGGATGTAAGCCTGAGATTTCATTTTGGATCAAATAGTTGGTGTTATGACTTGGTTTTGAAATGGGAATAGATTTACGAGTCCTAATTTGTGGGGGAAAACTGCTAATCACTTGAGAATTTGCAGCATTTATTATTTTTTTATTGTAAAATGGGGTCTTGGACTAAATATTCCCTATTCCGTTTGATCATTATACTTATGAAAGCATTTTGTTGGACCAAAAAATGTGTGGTTAAAGCGACTGTCTCACATTCATTCACATGTATGTAATTTTAATGTTAATAGTTGATTTTGCTATGACGTTCGTCGTTTAACTAATGAAACATATTGGTATCGGCATTATGTGTATTGACTTGGTATCGGATAGATAACAAAATGCCGTATTTTCACAACTAGAAGGCGCACTTAAAAGTCTGAAATTTTCACCAAAATAGACAGGGCGCCTTATAATCCAGTGCACCTTATATATGGAAAAATGTCATTCATTGAGGGTGCGCCTTATAATGCAGTGTGCCTTATAGTTGTGAAAATACTGTACGTTGTATTAGAGTCTTAGTGAATGTACTTTTCAAATATGAATCATCATATACATACGGGTCACGTCCCTCTCCCAACGGGAGTTTGAAAATATGTTCCTGATTTTCACTGTAGCCCACTGCGGATGTCATATTTTATGGCATTGACCTATCAAGACTGAATGAGTGACTTTTCCATCACATTTGCAAAAAAAGGCAAGGCAGAAGTCCAAATATTGTTTTCCCATTTTTCCATTTTCTGCCACTATTTCAACTACACCTATATTTTTGTATTCTTTCCACCATCAATTTCCCACATACACACACATATAGAAATGCAGCCAAGCACAAGCACACACACACACACCAGCTTCAGCATTTTTCTAAACGAAATGCTTTCAGTTCTGACATCCAATATCTTAGCTCACCTCATTTTTCCACTCTCTGTCTTGCTCCTTGTCTTTTTGTTTGCGTCTTTCTTATCTAGCGGCTCATACCTCGCTCTTTACTTTCTCTTTGTCTCACATCAAAATGATTTCTTTACGGGCATACCTGAAAATTGCCTGTAATATCTAGGTCCTATTTTGACAAGGACCACCCTCCCCCATTGGAGGATGGATTTCCTTCCCATCTGCATATTGACTTTCTTATTTCTCTTCATTCTTGGCTCATTTTACATTTACTCTGCCTTTCTTTCTCTAGTTTTCACATGGACTCCTTAGCAACACATCTCTTGATATATATACATATATATTTATGCTTCTGTTTGCATTTTCTTACTTGTTTATCTTCTCCTCAGCGCGTCTGTCAGTTTTCTTCATATGCATCCAAAGGGGAGAGTCAGATGATCGGCCACATTTGACTAAAAAATAGAACACAAACAAAAGGGCAGTGAGTAAAATTTATTTCCCAAAAATCCTAAAAATTCCTAAAAATTTGACAGATGGGCCGGGTCAGCACAAGATACGATACATATAAAAAAGTGCATCCGTTAACAGTACATATGAAACATAAACAGAAAAAAGGACTAAAGTATTAACATACTCATCACTCATCATTAAAGTAAAATGTATAGTAAAGTACAAAGTAAAGTAAAAAGGAAAGTATAAAAAAATATTAAAATGTAATTAAAAAGAAAAGATAGAGGGGCTGTAAAACATGAAAAACAAATAAGAGTGGACAGAGCTACTGCCACTGGCTTCGGAATGACAGCGCCATCTTGGAAAAAAAAAAAACATTATTTGGACAACGTTGGCGGGCCGGATTAAAAAGCCTAGTGGGCCGTATGTGGCCCACGGGCCATAGTTTGCCCATTTCTGCTCTAGACTTTCCCACAACTAAGAATGGCAAGCAGTATAGAAAATGGCAATCTGGGGGTTGATAAAAGTTTCATGCACACACACACACTGAACTAAACAGCAGCTTCATCCCCTAAGGCTAAACTCCAGTGGATCCCAATGTTCACAGTGCAGATCAGGTTTTGAAAGTGCACGTGTGCTCATGAGCAAACACCAGGATCAGCATCATGCCAACATCAATGGCTTAGGAGACACAAAGTAAACCCCAAAGGCCTTGCAGATGCTGTCAGTAACATATGGGCAGGCTTGGGTTACACAAAGGCAGCCAGTGAACAAAGAAGGAACCAAAACCTCTGACACCGTCATACTTCAGTCATTGGTGTCAATAAACAAAGCCTCTAAAAAAAAAAATCGGCTTGGTGGCATTGTGCTATCTATATTGACTACAAAACAAGGTGCCATTGATAGAATGTCGTGATTAAATCTCTGATAAATAGATTTAAAAAGATAATGATGCTACTTAACCTAACACTACTAGTGAGCGAAGATTCAAACTTTGAGACTTTTCTTCTGGAGCTTTGTATCTTTTGTATTTTTCGGAAAAATAAAGACAATATTTCAAAGATTTCTGCAAATTACAATTGGGTGTTTCCACTTAAGGCTATTAAAAAAAAATCTTAACTTGAGAAGACTTGATGCGATATTTTACCTGATGAAAGATGCACCTAAAACCTATTGAGTAAATGGAGTAGTGATGATATGACTAGGTACATCACGTCCTGTGGCGTATAAATTTTTAAAAAAGTGCTACATTCGTGTTCTTTTGATATACATTAATATTGAAAGGTCTGAAAAACCCTTTCTGAAAGCGTAAAATCTTTTTTTGTGATGTGTGAGTGTTTTTTTCTTAAAATCTGGCATTTCCATTACCGGTATTCCATTGTGAAATTGTGTTTCTGAGACTTACAAAAGGATGATGGAAATGCAGCTTCTGAATTATACAGTTTCTCTTGTTAGTATACACCCGTACATACTATATTGCTTTAACTTATATGCATAGACTGGTACGCAAACATTACATGACGGCAATACCAAGCACTGATGTCATTTGTTCAGAAAAGTCATTTGAACCTAAGCTTACCACTGCCTATTAAATGAAACCCCAGCCAGCAAAATACTGCAAGGTTCTGCATAAGTTTGTACACTCACATTTAAAATATGCATACACCCATATGCAGATGAACTAATGCAAATACTGGGCTTGAAGCAGTTCCATGTAAGGGAAGCAGACCACCACAAAAAAAGAAAAAAATTGGGCTGAAAGGCAGTATAGCTATTAAAAAAACTGAACAAAACAGGGTTGGAATAACACATAAAACCCCCCCGTCCAACTCACAACGACACACATCCAGCTTGGTCTGGTTGACAGTCAACGCCGTGAGGGACGATGTGGCAAGCGGCCAGCGGCTTGTGAATCAGCAGTGACTAACGGTTGAAACCTGCGCTTTCAGGTCTAAATTATGTGTGCTTGCAGGTGGAGGAGGACATGCTTTCATGTGCGTCAGCATGCAAAGTGTAAATTTCAAACCACGTCTGGTAATCTCCAAAGCCAGAATGCTAAAAACAACGACACCAGCCTTTGCTTATCTGGCTCACTTGCGACAACGAAGACCTTTAATTGCATCGCGCCTAATTTGATATTGTCAGCGCTGACAGCACCCTGACGGGTCGAATGACGTGACGGGACGTTTGGTCGCCGGTCTTTTGGTCACCGGTCAAATGTACTTGGATATTAAACAGTGCTTAGATATTAAACAGTGCTTGGATATTAAACAGTGCTTGGATATTAAACAGTGCTTGGATATTAAACAGTGCTTGGATATTAAACAGTGCTTGGATATTAAACAGTACTTAGATATTAAACAGTGCTTAGATATTAAACAGTGCTTAGATATTAAACAGTGCTTGGATATTAAACAGTGCTTAGATATTAAACAGTACTTGGATTTTAAACAGTGATTAGATATTAAACAGTACTTGGATATTAAACAGTACTTGGATATTAAACAGTACTTGGATATTAAACAGTACTTGGATATTAAACAGTACTTAGATATTAAACTCTCTCTCTTAGATATTAAACTCTCTCTCTTAGATATTAAACTCTCTCTCTTAGATAATAAACTCTCTCTCTTAGATATTAAAGTCTCTCTCATGAATATAATTTTGAGAGCTGGCTTCTACAGTAAACTCTCTGTCACCAAAAGACCGCCGACCTAAAGACCGGCGACCAAACGTCCGAGCACCGTCGAGTGAAAACAGAGCAACTATGTAACCATCACGTCCTCCAATGAGCCCTGACAGGAAGCCTAAACCTGCGTTTAGTTTGATCTTACTACAAGACGATGCAATTGGATGCTAATCGGATGCAGCGGCCTGAAATTTGAGCGCCTGCCAAAGTATGCGTCTGCGGGTATGGTACCCACACGTCACCACCACACGTGCGTAAACTAGCAATGACAACTGGAATATGTGATTGGCCTGGAAGAGGCATGTGGCAATAAAAATACGACAAAATGACATGCCAGTAGCACTCTCTGAAAAGCTTCCTCCCTCTTTGATGAGCATCTGGCCAAGGACAACGTGTACTCCCACCCCTCCGCCAAAATTGTACTGGACTGAGTCTTTACAGTCTTTGTCCTCTGGAGTGATTTAGTCAGAAACTTTGACCCTTTTAAGTGCGGCTCATTATAGCCGGTTATGATTTACAGGCCAAAATTGAGGTGGTGGTCATTTGCTCAGGCCATAACCGGCCGGCGCCGCAGTCCGGCAAAGTCAATCCCTACTGAGATTTCTCATGAGAGTCGTCAATCCATACTCATGTAATGAATCGATTAGTCAGTGTAGCGTAGCATGACCGGGAATAAGCTGATGGTGACAAATGTGTGTTTCTATGCGTATGAATACTGCCACTGCGACACTATTGATAAAGATGGTGTCTTTGAGTTTACACTATTTGTTTTCCAATGATGATTCTACTCCTGAAAAACTAAAACTGCACGTTTCAGAGAATTTACTCAGAAATATATCATTTCTATGGAGAGCCATTTGCTATTTTGATGAATGCCTTTACATTAGAATGTGACCAGAATTTTTTATTTTTTTTAGCTAAGGGAAAGAAGTACAGTGTTGAGCAAAATCAAGTAAAACTTTAATTTTTATTATTACTATTAATCCTGGGTTATTTGTAATTGGTTATTCCCAAGAGTTATTTTTAATTGGTTGGCATAAAAAACAATTTATCCAGAAAAAGACATTTCAAACTAAACAGTTATTTTGTGCTCCATTGAATGTTGTTATGGTCTCCTTGAATAACGTTAATGAAATGTTTCACTATGTAAAATTCATTAAATAAGCATGAAATATGTAATGAATAGTAATGATTTCCCAAGTAAAGCATTTTTTCCCCCAATTTTACACATCCAGTTATGTTACTGATTTAATCACTCATGTTAAAATTTCTCTTTCCACTTCTTATCATTGGAAATGACCAGATAGCAGTCATCAGCGTTTACCCCTCACTGTAAAGTCCGTTTTCCCCCCAACTAAACAAAAGAAGAGGACCTCCAGCTGAAATAGCAAAATTTGACCCTATACTGTTTGGCTGGATGATAAGAAAAGTGTTTTTATAATCATTATTATGATAATAAGTACAGATATTAATCCTGGAAGTTGAATAAAACCATTCATTCACTAATTATATCTACAAATATGTATTGTGAAGGATGTGAATCATGGTAATACAAATCCCATGCTGTATATACAGTAATTGTATTATTCCTAATGCCCTGTGTAGAATTTCAACTTGACTGACTTATAAAACCAAGTAGAGATAAAAAATATTCATATAGTACATAACAGGGTTGTTTTTCCCCTAACAAATTTACTTCATTTGCTGTATGATAGTTTGAACTTTTGCGTTGCAAGCCAGAATCTCTTAGTGACAACTTGCTATAAAATAAAAACGTTAAAAATGATAAATGTACCCAGCCGGTTATTAGCACCAAAACACCTGGCAGACATTTAGTAACACAGGGGCTTTAGTAAAAAAAAAAAATTATATTGATGAGTCTTCTACAGTATTGGCCACATGGTTTTAGAGTTAGGAAAAGAATAGATTTATAGTTTTGGAACTTTACAACTTAAGCTGGCTGCCATGGTGACAGCATTGGGGTTGTAAAAAAAAAAAAAAAAACATGTCACGAACTTTGTCCAGGCTAAATAAACTGCAACTTCATAACCGCTTGCTTCCAGGAAAAAAACACGAGCTTGCCACAGGGATGATATTCAATGATGTCTAACGTAAACAGGGTCACAGATTTTATATTTGTATGAGAACTTTAAGAGTTTTCCGATGTGAGCAGGTACAGTATCCGCAGAATCGGCCATTTTGTCCTAGCATAACTACGCAGTTAATCAGATCAATGGATCATGAGACAAAAAGGAGTCATATCCTCGAGGATTATCCTTGTAACATCCACGTGAAGCCAGATTTCATGCATGCAAAGATGTTTGTCCACAAGAAAAGAAGTTCAGCCTTCTGAGCCTGCTGCAACTAAACCAAAGATAAAGAAAGACACAAAAGAGTCTAATACTCAATTATTTATGTCGACGCAAATAAAATAGCTTCTTGCAATGATTATTTTAGCGAAGAGTGGGTGTTTAGAAAGACAGAAAGAAAAACATACACTGAGCAGCTCAGGTTATTTATATTAATGAACTCCGACAACAAATAGGCTCACATTGAGACCCCCGACACCCCCCTCCATCTTGACTCTTCTCCTCAATTCCTTGTAGAAATGACACTTGCCAGACTGACAAAGTGGAGGAGGGGTGCCAAACCCAGCTTTGTTGTAGGCAACATGTTCGTTCGTCATGGTTCTCCTTAGGGAGGCATTATGTCTTCTCACCTGGCACTGATTAATGCGACTAATTGACAACTAATCGGTTAGCAAATGACTTGACAACTATTTTGATAGTTAATTTGTCTTTTTTAGAGACATTATTGACCCAAAAAATTGCCCATAATATTTTGTGTGCCTTTTTATGGCGTATATTCATCTAATTTTCTTTTTCTATTGACCCTAAAAATTGCCCAGAATATTTTGTGTGCCTTTTTATGGCGTATATTCATCTAATTTTCTTTTTCAAAAATGTTATATTGATTTAATTAGGTGAAAAATAGGAGGAAAATTGAAATTATGCCTTAATGTTCCAGTTGCTGCCCTCTGGTAGACGCTATAGGTCCCACAAAGTACAGACAAATAGGCTTAAAGACAGTTTTTGTTCCCCATATCCATCAGGACTCTGAACTTGCGGTAGCACAACACACAATCCCTCCTATGTAATAATTTCGGGGTGAAGTAATATGAAAAGACGTTGGATCTGCCTCCTACTGGCTGACTGCAGGTAAGTGAAAGACAGTGACAGGTAAGTGATCTGCTCGGGGGGTTATGCGGTGTATCCATAACGGCAGAATGCCAAATTACGAGTCCGAAATTATCACTTATTTGCGTCTTTTGCCAAAAAAAAACACATTGTGGAGAGGCACTACCAATTTCGTCATACTCAGTTTCTGTGTATGATGATGATAAAGCCTATGTCCAATTATTATTAATAAAAAAATAAATACATTTTGTTATGTGTTTTGAATAGAGGAAAACAGTAAATATTCCCATTTTTTTAGCAGTAAATTGTATCTTTTTCTAATATTCATCTATTCAAGTAAACTAAACTGCGGTTCAGGGTAGGAAGTCTGGCAACACATACACATACACACATGTACACACATACAATCCAACATTGCCAGGAGACAACATGTCAGTGATCTGTCTGTGTGTAACAGTGCAGAGCAAGTGAAAATCTATGTATGTGTGTTTCAAGGAAGCAGAAAAAGAGGAAAGTTGGACAGAATTGGAAGGTTGGCCTGCACACATGCACTAAGAAGCACTAAGGAACATGGCCCCGGCTCATTTGTTCCCACTGACAGCAAAGGAGAGCGATGGATCTCTACAAGATGAGCCTGAGGGAGGGTGACAGTTGTGTGTGTGTGTCTGGCTACTTCAACTGTACCTCTACAAGTGAGCATAAGTGTGTCTTTTCAGTTTTAAGTGATAGTATCGAGAAAAGGACAGTACGCTGGCTTTGTAGAGGTCAATCTGTCACATTAAAGCTTGACCCCGGAAACAGTCGCCAAGTGGCCCTGAGCGATTTCACCCACACTTGATAATTCACTGTGAAAAGGCCCTATGTGTAACAGAGACTTTTTTGTTTGGAAGCAGGTGCTCGCCCTGAAAAAAAGAACTTTATTAAAAAACATACAAGGGGCTGATTTTTCACAATGTGTGATGGTAAGCTATGGTGATGTGGTGAAGTCCAATCAGGATGTGTTAGTTGAAATTGTGCAGTGACTCTTATTTAACCAACAAGATTAAAAAAAAAAAAAAAAACTAAAAGTATGCAAATCAGTTATAAGTATAAAACATTAAATTGATTGGTAGTTGATGACCAAATTTGCAAGTTATAATTAAGGTATGATGCAGTTAGAAAGAAAGATTTGGTGAAAAAAGGGAAAATATCTGACTGAGATAAGCGTGAGGACGGATTGATTCAACTTTTATGTATTTAGTTAAAAAATATTGAACTGAAAAGTCAATATTCCCATTTATCTTTATTATATTAAGTCTGTATTATTGAGCAGAAGTAAAATATGGTGTAATCTTCATAGTCGTAGCAGGATTTTATAATTAAAAAGCTATATCATGATTTTTTGGTTTAAAAAAATTGGATAAACATAGAGAATGTGACAAAAAGTATCAAACATACTAATTTCTTTAAAAAAGTGGTAAAAATAATTTTTAGAATGTGACGAAAAGTAGCAAACCTACTCATTTCTTTAAAAAAGTGGCAAAAATAATTTTTAAAAATGAAAATATGACAAACCTACTCATTTCTTTAAAAAAGTGGCAAAAATAATTTTAAAAAAATGAAAATATGACAAACAGTGCGTGCAAAAAACTGACTAACAGACTTTTGGCTTAAAAAAAACATGAATATGATGTCACTTCTAATTTTATAATGAGAATCTGCAATAAGGGCTATAATACTATAATGTATTCATGTAATGTTGAAGACATTTATGGGAACATTTGTTGAACTCAATTTATATTAATTTAGCTCGAGGTCACAATGACTTACGGGTTTGAACTCTCACTATAACTATACTAAAGTAATATCAGACTGACTGACATTTTGAAGTACTTTAGTGATAAGCAAAGTGTTACTTGCATAGCTTCTGACAACTTTCCATACAGCGCGTAATCATGCATTCTGATTCCCCTTTCATAACTGTTAGCCTAATATTCTTATTCACTGACATCACTCAAGGCATTTTGGACGTCGGAAATGAGGGCAATGAGGAAAGTTGTGCTCATGAATAGACCCATTTGATTAATTGTTGAGCTCTCTGTGATGAATTAATAAAAAAAAATGACGCCATTATTATGGATTCAAGGAGGAATTTTTCTTTGGTGTCTTATTAACAGTGTCCTCTGGCCATTCTAAAGAAAGCGAAGCTGCCAAATGCAAGACACATGACATCCCGTGACGCTTCTTGTTCAATTACATATAACTGTGAGGCTTGACTACTCCATGGCAATTTAAGGCTGAAAACTGATAAGGACGTTGCCATGTGAGGCAACAAAAGTACAGTATGTTCCTCCGATTGGAGCTTCAATATAACGTCTGTTAGAAAAAGGGTTGAATTATAAATTAACAGCAATATTAGAACAAAAATATATCTATTGTGTCAGATTGTTTTTTTTTTTGTTGGATTTCTCTAAATTGGAAAATGTGAGTCTTTTTCAAGAAACAAATTACAGAAAAGTCTAGTGCAGTATGGGCAAACTACGGCCCCCGGGCCAAGTCCGGCCCATGAGGCGTTATAATCCGGCCCGGCGATGTTGTCCAAAAAATGTATTTTTTTCTATTTTTTCCCCCAAGATGACGCCATCACGCTGAAGCCAGTGGCATTAGGTCTGTCCACTCTTATTTGTTTTTTTTTGTGTTTTACAGCCTTGCTATCCTTTTTAAATAACATTTTAATATTTCTTAATACATTCCTTTTTACTTTACTTTGTACTTTTTACTTTAATGATGAGTGATGAGTATGTTTATACATTAGTCCTTTTTTTCTGTTTATGTTTCATATGTACTGTTAACGGATGCACTTTTTTATATGTATCATATCTTGTGCTGACCTGGCCCATCTGTCAAATTTTTAAAGTCAATGTGGCCCCCGGGCCAAAAAGTTTGCCCACCCCTGGTCTAGTGACTCTGAGAAATAAATAGGCTTACTTGTATAACTTGTGCAGCGTCACATCATGTGAGTCTCAGCACATTGCAAAGTGTTTTATGTTTATAAGTTCTTGTTGCTATGTGTACAGTCACATCAAATTTCCATAATATCACATACCAATATAATTGATAATTGATACACTGCGCTCATGAGATCTCATATCGCGGTTTGATCATTATTTTTGATTGATGCAACTGTGTTGAACATTTCGGCAAAATCAAGTACATTTTTCCAAAATGAATTATAATTCCAGTTGTTTTTCTCATATTTCTACTTGGTTTAGATGACAACGTAAAATTGGAAAGGAAACAAACCCAAATAATATAACATTTTCTACTATACGAGTTATCCAAATGGAACCTTTCAAAAAAAATCACCTCCATATTTTTGAGTTTTCTCATGATTCCATAATTAATGACATACACATGCTTACATGATTAATGGCTGGTTAAAAATCAGTATTAACACACAACACCCTATTCTACAACACAACAAACTTAATGATCAACAATGACTATCTTGTCAACACAACAGGCTTGTTGCTATGCTAAACCATGTCAGGACATTAAAATGATATGCTTGACTGTTGATCACCGTCTTACAATGTAATCCCATCCAAAGAGCCAAATTCTCCCCGCCTTGTGGTTTATCCTTGTCAGAGTGGGAAAATCTTACTAAAAAGTGACAAGCAATAAAAAATAAAATAATAAAAAAAATAAAAAAAATCAAATCTTCAAGCTGGGCTGTCAGCTTTCACCGCAGATTTATTATTATATTTTCTTAATAGGCTCCAATAGCTGCTGTCAAACGTAAATGAACAGTACTCTAAATCATAGGCACAGATGGTTACATATATCAGCTTTACGGAATTGTACTGTATTATCAAGACATATTAATCATGAATTATTTATTGCAGGCGGCTTTATGTGATTGTTGAAATTCCAATTGCTTTCACACTAGAAATATTTAAAGGGGAAAAGTAGGACATTTTGTTGACGCAGTCGGAAAAAATAGGTAAGTATGCATCTCCAATTTGGTCAAGTTTTTAATGTATCTTATTTTACTTTTTATTTTTTATCCCTTCTTTTACAGTGTGCTGTTCAAGCCATTTAATGAATACTATTTTTCTGTCAATGCTTCCATTTACATACTGTTTTTCAGTTTTCCTTGGTTTCTTGCTGAGAAGATTCATACTTCCCCAATGGGAAATAAAAAAAATACAGAATCCATCATTGTGAAAATACTTTTTAGGGTGTTGTTTGCTTTATTTCCACTTGTATGCTTGCTTGCTGGGTCTTTTACAAAATAGAGAAATACTTTGAACTCATTCTTAGGAATCATCCAATCGGGTGGCTCTTTTTATCCTTCAGCCTATTTAAATGAGTTTGTCACTAATCGATTTAAATGTCAAATGGACGAATGTTTACTTTTATTGTCGTCATAAACTTGAGATAAAGCTTTGGTGATACTTTTGATGTTGGCTTGATTCATTGATATTGTTATAAATCTGCATAGCATATTTCTTGATCACATTAGAGACTTTTTAATTGAATTTAGATGTATTTTTCTGCAGTAAGTCATTTAATATGTAACATGTTTATCGTTGTTTGCATGCAAGATTTAAAATGGATTCCTTATGGTCCACTAAAAGAAAGGATTTTACTCATTTGCAGATTGTGACGATTTGCAGCAGACTGCCGTAAAAAACGAGTGCTTCAAATGAATATGACAGCTATTATGCTGAATTAAACATGAAAAAGGAAAAGGAACATGCTTCTGTAGAATAGAAATTAATCACTTAATCTCCCTCTCTTTAAAAGTAACCAAATAGGTCTGTCTCTATGTTGTTTTTAATTCAACTTAATGGTTTAGATGGTGGCAATACTCCAAAAAAAGGGTTCTTTCATTTATTTATCTGTTTGAGGAATATAAAGGCTAGAAAATTATCAAGAAAAGCAAACTAAAAAATCTTTTATAAACACACATCTCCCAAAAAGTATCCCAAAATCTCTGTGGCCATGTAAAGCCAAATTCCAGTACCACCCTTGCCTTTGGGTTAAGACTTTCTAAAAAGGACCCAGCATTAGAGCCAGAGTGTAATTTGTCTTTTCCACTGATATAAATAGCTCAAAAGAGGTTAAACGCAAAAAGACTAGTATTTATTGAAATAAATGAGAAGGATCAGTGAATCTATTGACCAAAATTGTTTTAAATTAACGTTTAGATTTAAAGGAAACAGCTGGTCAACCTTTGTGTCCAACAAGCAAATAAATCATCATCATAGACTATAACAGCATGCAATTTATACTTAATCTTTTTTGCTGCAGCTGTGTGAAGTTGCATATCCAATAGGTTGACAATGTTTTTGAACGATTTGTATCGATGTGTTCCATTTTTTTATGCGGAACATTTTTGCCAATTTAGAAATATAGGTATAAACGCACTGTTTACCTTGACGGAAACACAAAGACATTAGGTGTACCCACATGCGCTAATTCCCATTCCCATTGAAGCCACAAACACACAAAAAGAGTCACACCGGCTCAGTGAAACAAAAGCAGAAGCAGGCACAGACATAAAAGCAAATGCATACAAATTAATGTAGAAAGACAGTGTAGTGTGGACCTGGCAGAACACACAGTACAGTCACAGTCAGTTGTACAACGTTCAAGTAGTCCAACAGATAACAATTCAACCTTGGTGAAGCCTAAACCTGAAGCAATACTCCACAGTGGAAAGCAGCTTACAAATGGACAATGTTGATTCTGCATAATAGATGAGGCGGTCAATCGCAGCGCACAGCAGATGGAGAACAACACGACTGCACATGCAGCAGAAGCTAAAGACAAATTACACACATGGACTCACAGGTATGAGCTCAGGTAGTTGCACAGATAGAAAAAAAGGGGACATATATGACAGAATATTTTCCCATTTTCTCAAATTAGTGCGCATATAAGCCGAACTGTCATTTTTTTTTAACGGCAAATACAGCGTCTGTGTGAGAAGGTCTCAATTAACAATCTGTTGCAGCTGTTGCCCTCTGGCAGACACTATAGGTCCCACAAATACGGACAAATAGGTTTAAGGACAGTTTTTCCCCCACATCCATCAGGACTCTAAACTTGCGGTAGCACAACACACAATCCCTCCTGTGTAATAATTTCGGGGTGAGGTAGTATGAAAAGATGTTGGATCTGCCTCCTAATGGCTGACTGGAGGTAAGTGAAAGACAGTGAGAGGTAAGTGATCCAATCGGGGGTGATGTGATGTATCCATAACGGCAAAATGCCATTTACGAGTCCGAAATTATCACTTATTTGGGTTTTTTTGCCGAGAAAACGCACCTTATGGAGAAGTACTACCAATTTTGTCATACACAGTTCTGGATATGATGACAATGAGCTAAAGCCTATGTCCGATTATTATTATCATTACAAACTTCTCATCTGCACGGCCACTTTCATAATAAATGACGACTTTTAACTGCTTTTTACCTGCTTTTGTATTCGAATTCTCTACTCAGGAGTATACAAAGAAAGAAGACACACTTCCACTCCTGTTATCCATCAACATGTCAGGGGATCGCTTGGTGTAGAAAACTGCAAATAACTCACAAACAAGCATGTCTCCACTGTAGACACACACATACGCCGCAGCTAAGTGAATTTCAAAATCAATTAATTAAAACGCAAGGCCATCTCCTGAGGGAGTGAAACACAAATTGTTTGAGAAATCTAACCCTGGTTTCCCAAATCAAAGATGCTGGGCTTTAAAAATATGAAAAAGTGGATGAATACAAAGTGCTTGGATACCTGGCTGTTTATTCATCTCAAAAAAAGGAACCAATTTCATTCATTTCATTTAATTTGGTAAGATTCGGCTTTTAACTCATAATAATAGTCATTTTTGCATCAAGCAGGGCAGATTTGATCAGCAAAGACATTGTGAGATGGTTTTAAATGCATTTAATGGAACCCCCCTCTCCTTTCCCCCCATTTTTTTTCTAACTGTCTCTTCTGATTAGTTTCAGACCTTTTTTAAGAGGAGTGATATTGATTATTTGACACAAACAGCCTGAAAAAAGGTGTGTACGTGTGTTTGTGGTTTAATGCATTTACTACATCTTGTCTGCATGGTTTCAGGCTAAAAATATATAATATAAAATCTAGACTTTCCACCCTTGTCTTTTACATAAAATGGAATAAGCAAAAAAACATTCAATGGAATACTATCCTGTCAATTGTGTGCCATATTTTTTTTTTCCTAACGCAAAAAAATCTTGGATAAAGGTTCAAAACGTAGCATTAGATGGTCGCAATGTGTCGATTTCCTCCAAAAAATAGTCATAAAAACAAGTTAAACATGGAAAGAAGCTGTAAGCAGTAAAATTTTGGGTACCAAGCATGAATACATTTCAAAGTTTTTTGTCGACAAGTTGAGCCTCAGGTCAAAAATCCCATTGATTCATAACATGTGCTCGACTTTTGCATCCTAATTTTCGAGTATTCGGTGAATAGAGTCTAAACTATGTAAAATCGAGATGACGAAGAAACTCCAAACTCATCATAGCATGCCTTTAAACCCTTTGTTTTGTGCACCAGTCAAGCTGGAATAGAAAAGGGCCTTCCCCAAACTGTTGCCACAAAGTTATAAGCAAAAAAATCAACCCAAAATGTGTCACTCTTCCCACACAAGAGTGACCACAGCAAGCCATGTTTCTAATTCATATGATTTTTGTGGCTTCACCCTAAACTTCCCTGCCTCCCTTTCAATTACCCAAGCTTTGACTTGGCACTAACGACATCCAATTCCAAAATATATCGATCAGCTGAAAACGAACGGGTCTTGCAGAACACAATTATTATTTACTGGATTCCACAGTGTGTCTACACAGTCAACTGCATGAATGGCTTGACAGCCTAAAGCAGAAAAGGTATAAAAGCCCTTTGGTATAAAAAAAAAAAACAGACCACAACCATCTTTTCTTTTCTTCTGTCAGAGCGCCTGCAACTCACCTGGCAACCCAATCTTGTTTTCTCTCCCTGTCTTCAACCCACAAAGTGTTCCGTGTCTTTCAGTTTATTTATCTCCATCTATCTGTCACCTCACACAGTCTATTATCATCCAGCTAAGAGCAATGGACTTGGGAATAGAGCAACACTAGGGTAGTCCAACCACTAAGGGTCAAAGGTGAGTCTGCAGTAGAATTAAAGGCTGAAAGACTGTGCCACTCTTCCAATACGTTCGTAGCACACAATCTAGACTAACACCTTCACAACAGAATTCTTTTTTTTTATAGCTGCAGCTGCTGATACAGCTGGGCTCAAGGGAAATGCGTGGGGGTTGTTGTCTCACGGTGGGCCCAATAGGACGTAAACCAGTGATAGCCTTATTAAACCTTGGGTTAAATAAGCCTTTAAAATAAAATAATTGCCCCTTTCAGTCTAAATTACGCTTAACATGAAAGCCTCTTTTTTAAATAATTTAGTTTTACAAACAGACACTGGAGAGAGTTAACTGTGTATATATTGCTGGCCCGATGGCAAATTGAAAAAAAACAAGCGTAAATTATAGTCAACACCATGTTAAAAAGTTCTGGAAAGGACAAATACTGGGAAATACTGTTTATAGAGTTTAGGTCTGGATTTCTGAGGTGAGGAATCCAGACAGATCGTATTTTTTTCTCTCAATTTCTGAAAAAAAGAACGAAAGGCACCATAATAACCGTGCTGTTTAGTCAAAAGAGAAATATGTAACAATAGTATGTGAAAGAAACGAGCATGTTAAATAAACACTGTGACCGGACGTTTGGCCGCCGGATGTTTGGTCGGCGGACGTTTGGTCGGCGGACGTTTGGTCGGCGGACGTTTGGTCGGCGGACGTTTGGTCGGCGGACGTTTGGTCGGCGGACGTTTGGTCGCCGGATGTTTGGTCGTCGGACGTTTGGTTGGCGGACGTTTGGTCGCCGGATGTTTGGTCGCCGGTCAAATGTACTTGGATATTAAACAGTACTTGGATATTAAACAGTACTTAGATATTAAACACTACTTAGATATTAAACTACTTAGATATTAAACAGTACTTAGATATTAAACAGTACTTAGATATTAAACAGTACTTAGATATTAAACAGTACTTAGATATTAAACTCCTTCTCTTAGATATTAAACTCTCGTGAATATAATTTTAAGAGCTGGCTTCAACAGTAAACTCTCTGTCACCATTTGATCGGCGACCAAAAGCTTGGTGACCAAAAGACCGGCGACCAAACGTCCGAGCACCTGTGACTACCAAGTAAACTGTGGGGAAAAACAACTTGATAGAGTAACACTAAAATCAGTTTCGTATTCTGCAACCAAACAAACAAAAAATATCAGTCAGACCTACACCAACAGTTATTTTTAATCGCTGTCTAATGTAACCATACAACTATATTGCATAGAGTGCATGCATTTTGAAAGTAGATTTGCATATATAGTAATCCATTTTCCACCTGTACTTGCCCTCCAGCATGAAAAAGCCAATATACTATTAAGGAGAGAAGTTTGCAACGCCGGCAAAAAAAACAACAGCAATTTGGACAAGATATGTACTTGAGCTTTTATCTGTTTTTGGAGTAAAAAATTGGAGCTATGTTTCATAAACCTTTGTAAGGACGCAGAGGCAAAGAGAGACAAGGAAGAGTCAGCAGATGCTGTGAGCACTGTATCGCTTACTGCCTAATGAAGAAAAGCAGCATTGGCTTGTGGGATCCAATGTTTTTAGACTTGCTACACTGGCATCCTAGAGGTGGAATCTAATTAGTTAGGCACAGGGAGGGGATTGCATCTTACTTCTTTCCCATACTACAGTACACCTTTGTCTTTGATTATTTGATCATAGATAATCTCAAAACAAATTCTGAGGAAGAAATAAACCTCAAACATCTTACGTTATAGTTTGAAACCAACTGAAACAGTGTTTTAGCCTTAGAAATTTGGATGTAGATTTAAGAGTTCCATTAAACTGCGTGATACTTTTTCTACATAGTCTCTGATTGGCTATTGTAAATGAGAATAGAGGCTTTCCTTTTACAAAAATGTCAAGTTAAACAGTAAAAAGATACTTTTGCAAGGGCAAACTTTTCCTTTTCTGAAAAGAAGTTGATTAACAATATGGTTTGGTTGAACATTGTGATTACAGAGTACATCATTTCACCTTTTAGAAATAAAAAAACATTCATTTTTTTCTTTTAAATGCTAATTTTTGTTCCAAACATTTGATATGAGCTTGGAGTTCAGCAAGTTCAGGATAGGTAAATGCTTCAATTGAAAGCAAGGGCACAAAAGAAAATGTGTAGTCAACCTTCAAAACTTTAGAAAAACACAGTTTGGAAAGGCAATAGGTTGTTCCAACTTCCCAAGGCTGAGCAACGCCCACACTTAAGCTCAAGGAAATGCTAATTAAGCTCCAGTTGATAAGCCTGGACTGGCCCCTTGTATAGTAGTACCTACCCTGAAGAGAGACCATTAGCCTGGATACGAAACCTACCCGTATAAGCATCCGTTTACCAGCCTGCCTGCCACGGGGTTACGATTTATTATCTTTTTAAAACTTTACGAGGCGTTAGCATGGATAGGGCTGCATGTGCATTACAGTACGCGGGGGCGCTCATGCAGTGTGTGCTACTGGCACTTCCTGCCACTTACGGGCAGCCCCACAGTAGGGAGGGTCTGTTAGACCAGAACAATGCCAAAAGGCCCTGTCGTAAAAACAAAATACCATGCTCTTGATACCACAATGAAAATACACATACACACACACATACACTCTACTGGTTGACTGCACCTATCTGGATGCATAACCAAGGGAAAAAAAGGCATCGGCTGAGCTGCTGAGTATGCAAAAGCATTCAAAAATACACAGAGACGTACAAAGAAAAAGTGCCAGTGACTTTGAACAAAATGCATGTCAGCATTCATTGAGATCCGAACAGCTTTGACGTGGCACCGCAACCAAAATAATAAGACAAGAATACAAAAACAACACACACACTCACATGGCCTTAAAACTTATACTGAGTCAGTCCAAACAAAACTCCACTGAGCTCTCAAAACGCCCCCGAAAAACAGTTGGCTTGCGTACAAAATTTCCCACTGAGAAATTCACCATTTCTTCCCAATCAAGCTTATGGTTTGCAGTTGTAGTCACGATGGGTGGATGCAAAATAAGGAATAAAACTAGAAGATGCAGTAGAGTAAGAATGGTGAGGGATATAATGGTTTACATCAGATTGTACTATTACTATTGGAAAAACGTTATAATGAAATTTCCTCAATCTACAAACAAAAAAGAACAAATTAATCTATCCATATCTTTCCAGACAACATTTTTCACATGAGAACATGTTTTCAACACCTTTGGGTTGGTTGGCGGGCCGCTTTAACGTCAACTTGATTTCAGGTGGGCCGGACCATTTTAGATATATTATTTAGATTTTTTTAAATTATAAATGGATTAAAAGAACTGGATTAAAATCCCTGAATATTCAGTTTTTATAGATCTAAAACAATGTTTATTTTAGATTTTTAATATATCTTTAGATTTTACAAAATGATTTTTGAACTAAAAAGACAGAAAAAATGATTTAAAAAATACAATTATTGATTTAAAAGGGGAAAAAATCAGGAAATTTAATATACATCTATACTTTTAATTTTAATTTGATCCTAAAACAGAAAGTCGGTACTCATGATTTACTTTCTCGGGCCACATAAAATGATGCGGCGGGCCCGATTTGGCCCCCGGGCCGCCACTTTGACACACATTTCTGTATTCTATTCAAAAAGATGTTTCCAGTAAAAAAAAAAACTAGAGCAGGTGCCATTGAGACCCAGACAAAATAAAACTTCTCGTAATACTGGTCTCCAGCCACTTATCTTACCTCATATAAGGTATATCGTAAAAAACGGACCTAAGAGTGGAAATCCAACAGTGAACAGTGAAAAACCCTGACGCCCATTTTAAATCCTGTAATGTCAATGCGGCTTAGAAAACGCTGATGAAATGACCTCCCCGACTAAAGCTTTATAACTTTGCACATTTTGAGAGAACATTCAGATCAGACATAAATTGTAACATTTATAGTGGTACACATCTTAAAAGGTCAGTACTTGTGCTTTTTTTACAGGGGTGAGCCAAAAAATATTCGCTTTTAAAACAGTCTGGGAATAGCATATGATGATAGGTAAAAACATTTGTTATTAAATCGAATGAAAAAAGTGATGGATTCTATCTTAAGAGACAAAAAAATGAAGCCACGACTGGTAGAAAGCAGATGGCCGACAGTGGTCAGCTGGTAAGAAACAAACAGGTCAGCCCTCTCCTCTACTTCCATCTAAGATTCATACATTATGCAAAAGTGCATTCACTTGGAAGAGCCCCAAAAAAGCTTCTATATACACTTCATCCATAGCTTCCATATAACCAACCAAACATGTCTAATAACAGTCGCAGGATTAGGAATCAATTTGTTTAAAAAATGACACCAATCAGCCTGAAAATTACTAGTCAGAAAGAACAGGCTTATCCCATAAAATATTCAAATTGTAAAAAGATTGGCTTGATCTGAGTTTGTATACTGTATTTTCACGACTATAAGGCGCACTTAAAAGTCTTAAATGTTCTCCAAAATACACAGTGCGCCTTATATATGGAAAAAACAGAAAACCAAAAACGAAAAACCACCACTGTCGGATATTAAAAAAACACAAACGCCTGAACTGAAAAAATACTGTTAAATATGCAAATGCCATCTTAGTTTACAACATCTTCCATCATATAGCTCCTCCCCCACTGCAAGATTTTAAACAAAAAAAATCCAAAACATCAACAATGGCTGGCTCTAGAGGTGACTGTAAAGTAGTGAGTGCTTCGTACCTGGAAGTCAGTAGCAATTATAGTATTTTCACGACTATAAGGCGCACTTAAAAGTATTAATTTTTCTCCAAAATAGACAGTGCGCCTTATAATCCAGTGCGCCTTATATATGGAAAAAAGTAATTCATTGAGGGTGCGCCTTATAATGCGGTGCACCTTATAGTCGTGAAAATACGGTACTCTTCTAATTTGCCCCAAAGAATCACTTGGGTGCGCCATATTGAATTTTCCATTGGTATGACTTCCATGGAAAACAGTCTACCCTGGAGGTTTATTAATTTATTGATTTCTTCAGGAACAAGGTTTACATCATTCATTGAAAGCAACAAATATTTATTAAACCATATGCTTTATAATTTGAGTCTACAAAAGCCTTTTTGGAAGACTATACCGACTCCAATTCATTTAATTTAACTGAATTGATTTGCTTCTACTAGGACATTTAAAGCAAAAAAAAGCAGTGCAATTAGAGACACCATACGGTTTATTACACTACTTTCCCGAGGCACATTGGCTTCAAAAAAAATATGCTGACCGTGCACTTGTCTGATCAATTCCATTTGAGCTCTATGAGTGCTAAGTGCCTACTCTCTGGCCATGCAAAAAAAAGGACCCCGGTAGGCTACCTGCAGTGAGGAAAAACAAGTACTTGGAGGGATGTACTGACGGATAGAAAGAGAGACAGAGTCAGACTGAAAGAGAGAGAGACAGATCAAAGTGAAGTATAAGTTGCCAGAGGAGCAAAAGCGTCTTGTCTCGCAACAACTGCAATCACAGCCCCTGCCAAAATCACAGGATTCTTCATCAAGAGGCCTGACAGAAATGTCTCAACAGGCGTTAGTTAAAGTGCTCGGAGTGGACTGCAGTTTGTGCAGTGTACTGTGAGAAAGGGGTCGAAAAGCTTTTGATTTGACTGTAATATCGTTTCCTTTGCTCTGTGTTCTTTGTGGAATTTTTACATAACTCATTCGGATGTGTATTTAAATAAAAGATGTCTCAGCATGATGATGAATTGCCGTTCAACACCACTTTGGATGACTTTTTTTTTTAAAACCAATTTCTTTCCTGACAACATCAGTACACTCTTAACAATACTTCTGTCAATGTAGAGGCAGAATATGTGATACAGTTTAACCTAAGCTAAGATGCAATACTTTAACTCAAGGGTCGGGAACCTTTTTAATTAAGAGAGCCACAAACAACTCATATTTTCCAAAGTTATTCCTTGTGAGCCATACTACGAATTTAAAAGTCAAAATACATACATGTAAACAAGTGCCTTTTCAAATTTTTTTTTGTAATTTCACCACTTTTAAAGTGGAAAAACATGAATTTTCTTTAAAAAGATTCTTATGCTGTTGCTAATCAATCAGAAGATGCATTCCAGAAGAGTCTACTGCAAAAAATATGAAGATTAAAGCAGTTCTAGATGTAATATCTCAGTTCTGTCACCAGCAATTTCCATATTTTAACTCACAGGTTAGCAAAGAGCCAAATGCACCCATCAAAAGAGCTACATGGATCCCAAGCCGCAAGTTCCCTACCCCTGCTATAGAATATGCATTAAATAACTAAATAGTACAAAACAATAAGAATTGGAAAGGTCTAACTCAGACAGTTACGCGATATCCATTATTTAATATCAACAAGATATGCTTCTACCCGAGCCATAGGTCCTCAACCCCTGCTTTAACTCTTTAAGTATCTTAGCTGTGTAACGGAGTACCAGATGAAGTGTCTAGTAAGTGTATGCACCTTCATAACGAACCAATCAGCAATACCAATAACACGGGCACATTCAAGTACACCTTGACAAATCCCATTATTGTAACAAACGGCTTGTTTGCCTGCATCTCTAAACATAAGGCTGTCCAGCCCAACCTTATCTCCAGTTGTTAACCCGCTGGCAGAAAACACAAACACACACGCACACCAAGATTTCAATGTGCACGACCCATCTGTTCAACTCTCCAGACTTGCATCTGGCCTAGCCTGAACTATCGCTTGGTACATGTCACAGTGAATTTGCATCATACTTTACAAAAGACGTGTGTGCTTTTTTAAATGTCTAAATTAAATTCATCAAACCATCAACGGTGCAAGCCCTTTGTTTATGATACTTCTGCCGCTCAGCAAAATGTTTTTCACCCTTTCAAACTATATTACCGTATTTTCACGACTATAAGGCGCACTTAAAAGTCTTAAATTTTCTCCAAAATAGACAGTGCGCCTTATAATCCAGTGCGCCTTATATATGGGGGAAAAAAAACAGAAAATCAAAAACAAAAAACAACCACTGTCGGATATTAAAAAAACACAAACGCCTGAACTGAAACAATACTGTTAAATATGCAGGTGCCATCTTAGTTTACAACATCTTCCATCATATAGCTCCTCCCCCACTGCAAAATTTTATACAAAAAAATCAAAACATCAACAATGGCTGGCTCTAGAGGTGACTGTGTAGTGAGTGCTTCAAACCTGGAAGTCAATAGCAATTACCATATTTTCAAGACTATAAGGTGCACTTAAGTCTTAAATTTTCTCCAAAATAGACAGTGCGCCTTATAATACAGTGCGCCTTATATATGAAAAAAAATCATTCATTGAGGGTGCGCCTTATAGTCGTGAAAATACGGTATATCATTTTGAGACATATCAGGCTTGAACAAAGACTGAATAGGTTGTGTGTGATCTTCACCGCAAATTGTTATATAAGCTGGAAAAGTCCTATTATCACGGGAGTTTACTGTGAATTCAGCTGCTCGCCACGCGGACTGCCGTATCTGTTGCGTTGACGTGATGCATGTGACACACTGATGACAATTAAACATAGAGCAGGCAGGAGACATCTGGCACAGAGGCGATGTAGCGGACATGATGCAATGTTGACCCTTTGGTGTCAAAACACACAGTTTCTGTCACATAGAGTATGTGTACACATGGGGAAAATTGAAAACCAACAGAGGTGAAGGCAATAGGATGATGGGCACTCACGAACAGATGGAGAAACTCCATTGGGCGATATTAATATCATGAATGTGTGTTTAGTTGACTAGTTAATTTCTAATATGAATTTTAATGAGATGGATGGATGTCGCGTAGATGATGTTGTGTTTTCTTCTTGGAACTTTAACCAAGATGAGACTACAGAACCTTTTCAGTCGAGATATGCGGTACAATTGGACCTAATTTTAATCGTGACCGGACGTTTGGTCGCCGGTCAAATGTACTTAGATATTAAACTACTTAGATATTAACCTCTCTCTCTTAGATATTAAACACTCTCTCTTAGATATCAAACTCTCTCTCATGAATATAATTTTGAAAGCTGGCTTCAACAGTAAACTCCGTCATCATTTGATTGGCGACCAAAAGACCGAGGACCAAAAGGGACCAAAAGACCGGCGACCAAACGTCCGAGCACCAATTTTCAAACATGATCAATTAATTATCCCTTCTGCACAGTTGAAAAACGACTTATGATCAATTCATTGTTTTGTACTGCAACTGGCTGGTGACCAGTCCAGAATGTACGCAGCCTCTGGCCTAATGCAGACCGGTACTGACCCTTATGAGGATCTGAATAATTGAATTGAATCCCCATCCATCATAGTACCAAAAGAGGGCTGTGTTTTTCTAATGAGGGAAGCTATACTCAAGCAGGCAAAAACTTGACTACATCCGTTTGTGGTTACACAAGGACATGTTGTTATACTTTGCATGCATTCACATTTCTAATGTGGGAAAATCATTTTCTTGTCATGTCAAGGACTATCAATGTACTCCCTTTAAAGGGAATGACATATTCACACTGATTGGTGTCGAATGGAGTAGCACAATTGATGAAACGGAACTACAAGAACATGTACACTTATAGACGGGTCTGTTGCATGTGGTCTTTTGGTCATGGGACTAGTGAATATAGATGTATATATTCTAAGACTAATGCATGCTTGGATCTGCGAGTGTGAAAGAGAAAAAATACAAAAGGTACATCAGGCAACATGGAAAGGAGGCTAGCTGTCAGGATGTGGAGCCTATTGTGCGTCCTACAATGAAGATATCAAGCCGGCAGGAGTCCTATCGACGCTCTCCATTGAGTCATTAACATCCGGGGCCAACTGCTACCTCCGTGTCAATGTGTGTGTGTGTTGTGTATCGTGCAATAAAAAGTGGATTTTAAGGATTTTCTCTCAAACTGAGAATCATTTGCATGACAGGGGTGGGCAAGTGATTTACTACCTCCTGATGAAAGCCTTCTTTAACCTTTCTCAATCTAACATAATCTACTCTGTTTATTCATACACAAGGATTAAGTCTATTTTTAAGGGGTTTTCCAATTTGACTTGACAAATTACAGAAGTAAACAGAATTTGGGTTGGATTATCCTCTGTAACGGCAAATCCAAAACTGTGAGCAACCACACGGGATATTGAAATACACTGGTTTTATTCAAAATCCTTTTGCTAACTTTAAATTGTTACAACTTGCTCTTATTAGGTGAGCTGGAGGAGCATGTCACAACTGAGTGTCTGTGAGAAGCATGGTACACCCAAGATTGGTCGCCATTCAATCACAGAACACTAAATCTTCAATGAAACTAAGATTTTGGGACTAAAGGAAAACCCATAGGAAACCTCTATAACATTTTCACTGATAAAATGAACTGATGAGAACCAAAAACCATGTGACCCTATGTCACACAGGAAGTAAACTATAAATTCAAAAAGCAGTCAAATTAAGACATCCTACCTCCTCCATACCATAAACATTACTGTCTATGGCAACCAACCCCCTCCCCAGGAAACAAAAGCCTCCGCCCCTCCCACGTTGTCTGTTAGTTAACAAGCACTGGCACCATTCGGCTTGTAAAAGAAAGCCCCTCCAAGCCACCACTTTTTTTTTCTCGTAAGAAGAAAAAAAAAACCTCCTTGCTGTCCATAAGTGGACGCCTGCCCCCACCTCCATAATTACAATAATCACTCAAGCAAAGCTAACCCTTAATAAGGCACTCATTTAACTCATTGGCTGCCAATGACGGTGCTCGACAGCCAATCCATTTTCAGTACTGACAGTAGTTGACCACTGCCATCTCATCTCATTTTCTGAACCGCTTTATCCTCACTAGGGTCACAAGGGGTGCTGGAGCCTATCCCAGCAGAGTTCGGGCCAGAAGTGGGGGACATCCTGAATTGGTGGGCAGCCAATCACAGGGCACAAGGAGACAAACAACCATTCCCGCTCACACTAAGGTCAATTTAGTGTCCAATCAGCCTACCATGCACGTCTTTGGAATGTGGGAGGAAACCAGAGTACCCAGAGAAAACCCACATAAGCCCGGAGAGAACATGCAAACTCCACAAAGGTGCACCAACCTGGATTTGAACCTATTCTTAGGCCGAAACGCTAACCACTCATCCACCAGGCTGCCATCTCTCTTAAATAAAATTGATTGGACGCCTAGCAACATCCAATCCAACTCAAAGATTAACACGCACAGCCCTTCTTCCCAATTTAAATGAGTCAGAACACATAACATAAACATTTGGAATAATATTAGAGGCCATAAAAGAGTATATTTCTGTTTTTACTCATTTTACATGAGATTTTTTTCTTTCCTCCACATATGTGGACATCACAACTCGGGTCATATAGTCACACTTATATACTAAATGTCAATATTATGGCGGCTGTCCGTCTCACTGTGTTCTGCAATTGGCTGTCCCCTGCTGGTTGCCAGTATAGTTAGCTGGGATATACTTCAGCACCCCCCACGACCCTTGTGAAACTGAGCGATTCAGAAAAATGAATGAATAAGATTATGGTCTAAATTAATGTGATACGGGTGTTTTTATTGGATTGAAGCATTTATTTCAAGCACCAATGCCTATAAAAGGGCTAATACTTTTCCCATTGAGACAAAAAAGAGGGACAACAGGTCGTTAAATCACAAAAATATGTTTCTTATGATTTAAATCGACATCTAACGCTATTTCAACGGACAAAAACGAATTTCAGAGGACATCCAGGATGATGACTTTCCCCCACTGCGCTTCAATCAAGAAACCTTATAGTCGAAAAAGCATCTCCCAGATAAGAAAACTGTTGATTTAATCAGTATCAATAAAAAAAGCGACCAAAAGTTCTCTGACAATCAAACTCGAAATGTGTCAACATCCTAATAGACCATCTCCAATAGACAAGACAAGGAACAACCAATCTAGGAATCCGAGAGAAAAAAAACATCTCTGACAATTCCAATTTAAAATGATATATGCTTATGAGTTAAATCCTCTCCAACGGCTACTGACCGCAGTGCGCTTTGTTTACACTGCGCTATGAATGGACATAAAGTTGTACCACAACGAAAGACCCGAAAAAAACCGTTACCCCCCCAAAAAAATCAAAACATCAAACATGCATACCATCGCTTTCCATGCAGCACAAAAAGAAAACAGGTGAGATTCAAACATACCACTATAAACCATCACCACGAGGACAAAACTTACCTTTTTATGACCATTTCAACGTGTTTGATTGAAGCGATGCTGCGCGTTTCTTCAACCGAAGACCCAAACTGTCGCCCTCCTCCTCTCCTCTGAGCAGCCGTTTAGTTTCTCTTCTTTTTTTCCGAGTTATAAATCATTCCACATCCTCACCGATGTCCCGTTGTCTTGTCGTTTCTCCTTCTTTAGTCTCCTCTGGCTATAAAACGACGTAGAAAATGAAGGGCTTTTAGATCCCAGTCATTTAGTTTCTACGTCGAATCGGGGGCTGTGCGCTTAACTCCCTCCCAGGCTTTGTAACAGGAAACTAGAAGGAGGAGGAAGAGGAGGAAAAGGAGGAGGAGAAAAAAGGGACAGAAAACAGAGTGCGATTTTAAAATCCTTAGTCTTAAAGGAGTTGGAAAGATCGCATCTCGAGAAGTTCCAGAATGAAAGCATACGTCGATGTTGCATGTGTCGCTGTGGCAGCCTCAAAAACGAGTGTCCAATAGGGAATGTGCGTGCATTTGTGTGTGCATACGTGGGCATATGTGTGTGCGCGCGTATGTGTGTGCGCGCGTATGTGTGTGCTAGAGCGTGTGCTTCTACTGCACGCATCGCAGCAGGACATGGGTGATTTTTTTCTTCTTCTAGGCAGATATAAATGGATCCCCGCCCATTGGACTCTGTGAACAAGGACCCCAACACAGTGGCGAGGGGCCCCCAGTGGTCATTAGCTACCCGGTGAAGACCACTTCCTTTGTGTGTGTGTTAAGCGAAGGCTTGTTCAGGAGGCGCTCCCCAACCTGCTGTATGACCTTTATTTTAACACGTCCCTGGTCCCTTTTCACAGAGTTCCAAATGAGCAATTGGCAAGGGGTAGAGTTGGCACTGAAGTTTAAAAAAATAGGATTTTAACTCATTGGGTTTTCTGTTTCAGAGTCAGTTAAAGTTTAATTGGACCGATATCGTTGTTAGGGGTTAGTTTTTATTCATTTTCTATTGTTTTGGGGGGGATTTACAGGCAGATTTTTGTGTGTTGCTCGCTTTCTGTTGATTTTTGGTGAGTTCCTCTTAGTTTTGGGGGATTTTAGCATTTATTGTTAACACATTAGCTCAAATTGATCGCACAGTTTTGATGCCAGGGGTCGACAGACTGAATAAGAGAGCGTACTTACTCTCAGAACGCACAAAATTCTAGTTTTGCGACACCTGAGTCAAAAAAAGCCGGGGATCGGCCCCCCAATGGGCCACTTTTGGCCCACGGGCCATATGTTTGACACCACTTGATGCCAGGGGTCGACAAACTGAATATGGCAGCACACTTACTCACAAAATTCTAGTTTTACGGCACCCGAGTCAAAAAAAGCCGGGGATCGGGCCCCCTAATGGGCCACTTTTGTCCCACGGGCCATATGTTTGACACCACTTGATGCTAGGGGTTGACAGACTGAATAAGACAGCGCACTTACTCTCAGAACTCACAAAATTCTAGTTTTACAACACCTGAGTCAAAAAAAAGCAGGGGATCGGCCCCCTAATGGGCCACTTTTGGCCCACGGGCCATATGTTTTACAGCCTATAAAGACTATAATAGATACATGTGTGTACGTGGGTTAGGGGTTCACACAAACACACATGGCAGGCTGATTGAGCACTTCATATTGTCCCAAGGTGTGTGTGATTGGTCATTCTCTGTGTGTGCCATGCGATTGGCTGGCAACCAATTCAATTCTATTCAATTCAAGTTGTTAGCTTGGTCAGCTGTTCAGTCATTTTGGTCTCCACTACAATTATTTGGGGTCTCGTTAAAGGCAGGGCAGTAACATCACATTAAAAAAACAGTATGTGGACAAAAATGTTGCATTTATGATGGGAAAAAAAAGAAATCCTGTTAAATTTGGTTCTCTTTGAATAAGAACAAAAAGAACAACATCTAGGAACCATAGGATCTCATTATGAAACAGCATGTGACAAAATGTTTGATTCATGATGGAAAAAGAATCCTGTTAAATTTGGTTCTCTTTGAATAAGAACACAAAGAACAACATTTAGTAACTAAATCCATATTTATGCCACCATAACATTACACTATTTTCAGGTTCCTGCAAACCAAAGATAAGTTTAATTCCGGAAGCAAAAATTTAAAGCAACAGGTCTCAAATTAGGCATTTGGTCATCTGATATCATTTCCTATACACATTTATGCCAAATTAAAAATGACCAATCAGCATCCCTTTAAGTGATATTTACTGTATATACTGCATACATGTTGGCTATTCATGTTTCCAATTGCTAAGTAAAAGTCAAAACTATAATATAAACTACTTTTAAATGTGATTACTGCATAATAAATGCCATCCACCCCCTAAGAAATGACAACACATTACTATTTTTTTGCAGTTAGCATTTTCTGTTAGCATCAAAAGCCAGTTTGACATCCTAAAGCTTATTTTTTTTCCCACCAAGCAGTGCATAAAGGTCAGGTAAGTTTGTCACAGTACAGAAAAACTCATGGTTCTAACCACATATTTCCAGATGAGTGAAACAAAAGGTGAAGGAAGGAAGGAACGAAGGAAGTTTACGGATTTATATCGACTCGATATCAAATTTTCCCAAATGTCAGCTTGCTCTTCCATATGCATTTGTTTCTCAGTCCAGTTTTGCATGCTTTTATTTGATGTGTATAGGCTCTCCCTTCATATAATTGACTCCCTGAAAGAAATATATATTTATAAAATATGTCTTGCAATTGCTTTTATTACACCGAAGCGCCTCTATTGTTTTGTTGTTGTTGATTCAATTACCTGGGAGAGCACTTTTAGAAATTCAACCAGGGGAATGTTATAGTCGACCACTTTCATACAGTGCAAGACTTGCCTCTAAGGCTTCCTAGAAGCGTGGGATAATTTGGATTTTCCTGCTTTCCACATAATATACATATAAAAACTAAAGTGTAGATGCTTTTTATTTCTATTTGTTATTTTTTGCGAGTGAGGCGGATGTAACTTGTATGTAGACATAGCTTGGTCTCCTAATAAAGCATGTGGAGGTTGCAATTGCGTCAAATTGTCACTGTTTAGTCTTCATAAAATGGGCGGGGCATATCAGAAACTCATGGATCTGCCATTGTTGGGAGATTCAGGACCTCATTCAGGTCTGCCCTTAAAAAGTTCTGCTTATAGTACTTTTTACAGCTCCAGTTTTCAAATATATTTAATTTATTTAGAACCAAATCAGGCCTCACGGACAGGGACTTGGGTTCAAATCCAAGTTGGTCCACCTGTGTGGAGTTCTCCCCGGGCCTGTGTGGGTTTTCTCCAGGTATTCCAGTTTCCTCCCACATTCCAAGGACATGCATGGTAGGTTGATTGGACACTCTAAATTGCCCCTAGGTATGAGTATGAGTGTGAATGGTTGTTTGTCTCCTTGTGCCCTACGATTGGCTGGCCACCAATTCAGAGTGTCAGCTGGGATAGTCTCCAGCACCCCCTGCCACCCTTAGTGAGGATAAAGTGGCTCAAAAAATGAGATGAAATGAGAACCAAATCATGAAAACAGGTTTCCAGGACCTTCAATTCTTTTTTTTGTTTGTTTTTGTTTAAAAGCCTGCAATCACAGTGATGGAAGAAGCCTCAAATTCATCCGCATTTTGGTTTATGACTCATTGTGCATCACTGTCGAGACACTGAAAGCTAAAACCTTTTGCTATAACCTTGCATGACAAGCCTTGACAATATGCAAGGACAAATTAGTCACTAATGTAAAAACTCAACTGAGCAAACCAGCCGAACAGAATTCTAACAAAGTGTCTGTTATAGAATCACCAGTAAGGTTAAATACATAATATATCAGCATTATTTATTTTTGGCTAAGCAACACAGTTCTGTTGGTGCCGGTTACAACATATCGGGTTGACTGAGAACAATCCATAATGTATTACCTTTCAAAGATGGCATTTTTAGTTCAAATGGATGCATGTGACCAGGAAGTTGTTGCTAAACAATCACAAGGAAGGAAGCTCTTATTGGAAGGAAGGAAGGAAAGCTCCTCCCACCACTTTTGTGCAATGTTGAGGGTGGTGTCTTCTACCCTGTAAAAGAAGAGCAGCAACAGGTCATTTCTTTTCTGCTCCTTCTCACCACACTCAGCTGACTTAGCCTCTTCTGGACTGCTGTAATTGCTGTCTAAACGTCCCAAGATATTTTTAAAACTTCACAACTACAACCTTCTTTCACTATGACACTTCTCACCCATGGAATACCTATAAAAGGTGCATGGTTGATGTTAGAAAAAATGCAATGCATAGTTTGATGATCTAGTTATGAGTGAGGAAGTTGTAATTGCTTAGTTTTGGGATCCATTTGCTATATTTTTCATTTCATCTTATGAACTGCTTTATCCTCACTAGGGTTGCAGGGGGTGCTGGAGCCTATCACAACTGACTTTGGGCCAGAGGCAGGGATACCCTGAATTGGTGGCCAGCCAATCGCAGGGCACAGGGGAAACAAACAACAATAAAAAAATTAATAAAAAATTGATGGTCCTGGTAAACCCATTTTCATGATTTGGTTTTTAACCCATCTCATTTTCTGAACCACTTTATCCTCACAAGGGTCGCAGGGGGTGCTGGAGCCCATCCCAGCTAGCACCCTGAATTGGTGGCCAGCCAATTGCATGGCACAAGGAGACAAACAACTATTTACGCTCATACTTAGGGGCAATTTAGTGTCCAATCAGCTTACTATGAATGTCTTTAGAATGTGGGAGGAAACTGGAGTACCCAAAGAAAACCCACACAGGCTCGGGAAGAACATGCAAACTCCACCCAGATGGAACGACCTGGATTTGAACCCAGTTCCCCCACTGTGAGGCCAACGATCTAACCACTCATCCTTCTGACCGCCTATATTTTTCATTAAATTCTCCCAAAAAATTAGTTAAATTTTTCTGGTGTTAATACCTTTTTGTTTTTGTTTTAACATAGTCTCAATTTTCTCTAGTGCTTTTCTTAATGACGGTTGCTGCTTATCTTGAGTTGAAATGACATCTGGCATAGGCATTATTTGGGTTTCTGTACGTCCGCATTATTATCTGTTTATCTTCTTTTGAGTTCCACTAGACGTAAACCATGTGCACAATGACTTTTAATCCACACTGTTAGCTTTTGAAAAGGTCTTATAAAAGCTGGCTCAGGAGACAGCTCTTCATATACTACAAATACCAGGGATTAAATTGAGTGATTTGATTCAGGTCAATCTTCCCCTGCAACAACAGACAAAGAGATTTCTCCGATTATGTTGCAAACAAAAGCTCCAAAACAACATTTGTAACATGAACATAAAGAATTTCTTTCCATATAACAAATCATCGACTTGTGGTCTTGTAATATACATTACATAATCTTATTTTTTTTATCCATTTCTAGGTTTGTCCTAGAAATAAAGGCGCCAAGGTTGATGAAGTGTCAAACTGAAGTAAGACCAATGTTCAGAGAGCAGAACTGCTGCCAGCAAAGTGGGGTAACATCTCATTATGAGGTAGAGCAGAGGTCATCTCCTTAGTGGAACAGCTTTTTATAATTTTCTCTGTTTGATTTTTTTTTGTCCTCTTTCAAAAGCATAGTTTAACTTGGAGGGAATTTATCCTGGGAGGCATTGTAAGGATACTGTGAATTTTGAGTGGAGGTTTATAGCTTAGAGACATCGACTGGTAAATGGGTCGCATTTATCTAACGACCTTTTACTTGTGAGGTACTCAAGGCACTTTTACAATGTTGTCTACCCGTATGGTTGAGAAGAAAAAAAAACAGTTTCACTTCAGCTAGGCGACCTCATGTCAAGTGAAGGGCAGGTTTTACAGACATACAAATTCTTGCCTTTTATGGAGAACCAAATGGGACAGAATGACAGAATGGAAGAAATGAGGAAATCTCTTAAATACATAGTTAAATGTGTCATAAATTAATTAAAATTGGGTTTGAATAAACAAGTGTCATTAAATGTGTCATTAAGTAAAATATTAGCTTTTTTTAGTGTCAAAAATATTTTTCTTTCACTAATTATTAATTTCTTGGACATGTTGCAATGGTTCTGGAGTTTTTTTTATCTGGCAAAGTTAGTGGGCGGGACTAAGACGTGATTGGTCAATTATTATAAATGTTTCGTTAATTAAATATTTGGTTTTTCAAGTGTTAAAAAAACATTTTTCTTTCACTAATGGTTAATTTTTTGGACACGTTGCAATGCTTGAGTTTTTTTATCTATCAAAGTCAGTGGGCGGGACTAAGACCATCAAAGTCTGTGGGCGGGACTAAGACGTGATTGGTCAATCATCATAAATGTTTCGTTAATTAAAATATTTGCTTTTTTTGTGTAGAAAACATTTTTATTACACTAATTATTCATTTCCTAGACACGTTGCATTGCTTCTTAAGTTTTTTTATCCGTCAAAATTAGTGGGCGGGACGAAGACGTGATTGGTCAATCATCAGATCAAGCCAAAATGGGCAGGCAGGATTTCAGAGGCCATTAAAATAATCAAATAGTATAAGATTTCTCTCTGTATCTATTTTTTTTAAATTAAATGGCCCAATATCTAAGGGCATATATATTTGTACAACCACTTGGCATGAATCATTAAGTTTATTCAACTCATAATTTTTTTCATTGAAGCTTAACCGTGATGACACTGGTCTTTCTATAACATTTTCATTGATTCATCACATTACTAAAACGTCTTTTTGTCACATATCATCTCTCTCAGAGGAAAATATTCTTGATCTCCATCCAGAATGAATGGCCCAAATGTTTCATTGCCTGTTTAATCGACTAGAGCTTCATATCTATTGAAATGAGTGTATTAAAGCATGTCCTGTATGATGGGTGGCTCCTGCCTTTTCCCAACGGAAGAAGGAAATTACAGTTCAAAGACCATAATTGGATTCAACTTGTGTATTCATTCAAACCAGATCGAAAGTGACAAGCAAGGTTTTAATCAGAACCTTTTGAGATGGTAGAAAATGAGTTACTTCTAAGTACCACTTCACTACGATGTTCATTTATTGCATGAAAAAGTCCTGCTTGATTAGAAACTAAAGATGGAGACGGCTTTTTACAGTCTTGCTAGCTTGTTTTTAAGACGAGAACGTCTCTTCATTTTGTCAAAAATGTGTATGTGGGGTAGATAAACTACTGGTTCACAACTAAGGTTCTTGCGCCTCATTTCATCCTGTCACTAACCCATAAATCAGTATTGGATGTGCGCTTCATTTAGATGTCTTCACAGATTGCCGTACCACTTCTAATTTTCATCTGGGTGGCATAACGGCATGGTGATTTAGTGCATGACGTGTAGAGAAAGTGTTGGGAGGTGTTAACGCAGGGGTGGGCAAACTTTTCGGGCCCGGGGGGCCACATTGACTTTAAAAATTTGACAGATGGCACAAGATAGGATACATATAAAAAAGTGCATCCGTTAACAGTACATATGAAACTTTTACAGAAAAAAAAGGACTAAAGTATCAACTTTCTCATCACTTATCAATAAGTAAAAAGTCTTAAGTACAAAGTAAAGTAAAAAGGAATGAATTAAGAAATATTAAAATGTAATTTAAAAAAGATAAAGGGGCTGTAAAACACGAAAAACAAATAAGAGTGGACAGAACCAAAAAATATTAATAAACAATCCTAATAAAGTGTGGATTATTTTATAACACGTTGACTTTTACAAGGCCCTTTCAAGGGCCTGAATGACTTTTGGAGGGGATTTAGAGGGGGTCTGGTTTAACGGAAAGAAAGACCAGGCCTAAAGCACTCTACGTTTCCAAATGAGAAGCATTTCCAAAACCATCAACGGAGACCTTGTCTGCTGGGAGCAAAAATAAACACCCTTCAGTGATCCCTTTTCATTTTCCTATGCTGCCATGTGGTTTTACACAAGACTTTACTGTAGCTACACTACTACCACCTTACAAAGGATGATTTTCACTTTTATTTGTGCCTTACAGTGCTCATTTACATCCATTTTGCTGCCTCACACGTTTATGTCAGAACTGGTTAAAGTTAGAGGTCATATTTAAGCACCCTCACAGTTTTGTTTTCAATTCTGTTCAGTTGAGATGAATTAGCATTGAAATAATCCAATCTCGAGTTAAATCAATGTAGAAACTTACAGGAAATGTCAAATATGGGTATAATATTTGGGTGTACTCAAATAGTTAGCTATTTTTTATGATAGTTTATACTTTTTTTTCAAATTCAGGTAGTTTTAAGGAGAGTTTAAAGTCAGATAACCTTTATTTTATTGCTCTTAATCACAGAATGTGTCCAAAGGGCTTCAGAGAACCTCAGTTGACTATAGAATATGGATTAAATAACTAAATATTAGAAAACCATCATAATTGGAAAGGTGTAACTCAGACAGTTATGCGACGTTATTTAACATCAACAAGATACTACAATACTACAATCACATAGGTTCTGCTTTTCTATTACCGTATTTTCATGACTATAAAGCACACTTAAATTTTCTCCCAAAAAGACAGGGCGCCTTATAATCCAGTGTGTTTTATATATGGAAAAAAAAATAAAATGTGTCATTCATTGACAGTGCGCCTAAAAATGTGGTGCGCCTTATAGTCCTGAAAATACGGTATATTTGGTTAATTTTTAAAAACAACAACATTTTTTTCCATTTTTTCCCGTTTTTCCACCAAATTGTACTTCTAAAAACTTTTCAATTTATATTTTTGTTTTGCACATTTATATTGTAGAACTATTAATGTGTTGCAAGTTATTAGCAGACTATAATCAAATGAATACAAGATGTACCCTCCATAAAATTCCAAGTCATCTTATTATCTTCCTCCTTTAGTATCACTGCTGCGTTTTCCTCCAGGCAAAAGGCAGACTTAGCCTCTACATGTGATTCATCCGATGACAATGACTAATTCTATAAAAATTAATAAGATTTTGGTGGGCGGTTGGGAGGTGGGTTGCAGTTCTCGGATAATTCTGGTTTAATCTTACATCTATAACAGGCGATGACAAAAGTGATGCCTTCTCAAATTGTAATTTTGCACGAATCCAATTGACACGGTAATTCACTTCATTATTTGATGTCTCTGTGAAAAAAAGTGTTTTTTTTTTTAAATATAAAGGGAGGATGGGGTTAGGTTAGGGTGGAGGCGGAGCTGCTGCATCAGCATGTGTGCAGTAATGTGATAGCAAGGTCTGGCCACACAAAGAAAACACAACCAGCTCTCCAACAACTATCCCAGTAAGACCCTGAGAGGGAATAAGAGGGGGGGAGTGGGTGGCGGTTGGGGGGGCAGGGCATCATGGGTAATCCATGCTGCCTTCAGCTGAAGTTGAAAAGATTCTCTTTCAAATGCTATTACAAAAGAAATGTAACATTAAAGTCATAATAACCTAGACATGACATACATAGGGTAGACTACTAAAAGCGTTAATCATGGGGATAAAGCAAAAAAAAGCCTTAAGTCAAATGAATTTGGGTATTTTCAGTCCATCATATACGCTCTTTAATAATTCATTGTGAAAAATAAATCTGACAGTTGCATCAGTATGGCATTCAAAAAGGCTTGCGACTAAAGGATTGTGGGAGAAAATATAAAATGTTGCATGAATATTCGAGTCACATGATTGACACGAGTCCTGATCTTAAATCAACATAATTATATTAACCGCTTGTTCAGTTTTAATTTTATGTATCCGCAAACAATAAAAAGATGCAGGCCTATATAATATGAATGCTAATGCAATTAAACTGTCTGTACAATGAGAATTGTTGTGTTTTTGACGTGGTCACAATGTTGTTCTTAGGCCAAAAAGTAATAAATGTATTACATATAAATCTTTTTTAGGACTACTTATTCATGTGTGGAGTTTATAGTGAAGCTTTAAATCTTATTGTACTTTCATAATGACAATAAAGGCATTCATTTTAAAATAATTAAATCAAGAAATATCTTGCACTCCTGGAATAATTTACAGATTTCAACTAAACCCGTCAAAAATGAGAATTCCAAAATATGCAACTATTTTTAATGTCGTTTTTATCCTTTCTACACTGACGTAGAGTCTGTCCCACTTCACTAATCTGACTTGACTATTTTTGACTGCAATCTGTTTAATGGTGTCCAATTATGCTTATTGCTATTTAGAGTTCACATCAATTCCATTAAATTTCATTTTAGTGTACTCAGAGTTGACGTTGCTGATGTGTGGGGGGTTGCGAGGGTGATCTACACTGGACAGATGTGTTGAAACAGGCAGAAAAAAAAGTACAATGACGGAGGGGGAAGGGAAGACCTAACTGCTTTCACTCAAACACTTCCTGGATCTCCAATCCCACCCGTTCAACCCCTTGGGTGATATCCCCTGCCTGGCTTCACTTTCCCCATGTGATGGAATTACTCTGTTGTACATCCATATGAGTTGAATTGACTCTGTGACATAATGACTCCTTGTAACGTTTACCTCCCTCTAATATCGGCATGTTTCACATAGTATACACACTAGAAACATGTTTATACAGCACCCACTCTTCTTTTTGTGTGTTTGAATTCGATTCCAAACGGAATAATAAACACACGGCACAGGCACACCGGCCTTAATCCATTAGGGTTAAGAAGGGGGTGGGCAACCTTTTGAAACCTGAAACTCTTCTCCATCAGCAGTGCTTGAGCTTCCCTACACAAGGCTAGAAGCAGCAGCAGGATAACATTGGCCTCTGTTGTCTCAGCCGTAGCCCCGTGGATACATTTTGAACTCCTTGTCCCAAGAGACGGAACGGCATAGAGGCCTCGTTGTACTGAGGAGCATGTGAATCCACTGCTGACTTATAGGTGGAGAAGAGTGTGACTTGGTACTGTAGAACAGTTGTTGTCTGCTACATGCACTCACAGATTGGCTGAGTGTTGGAATAAACTCGTACTACACAACATAATATAGAGTATTTGGAATATATATGTATGCAGAGTGCACTTCCATGGAGAAGAAAGATCTATTTAAACATACACTGGGCGGCATGATGGAATATTTTGATCCCTGGTGGGTTAAGACCTTGTTGTGTTGAGTTTGCGCGTTCTTCCCATGGTTGGGTGGGTTTTCTCTGGGGACTCTGTTTTTTCTCCCACATCCCAAAAGATGCACAATAGGGTGGTTGAAGAGTTCTTAGGTAATATTTCAATCCCTAGTGGGTTATGACCTTCCTATGTGGAGTTTGCATGTTCTTCCCATGGCTTTGTGGGTTTTTTCTGGGGACTCTGGTATTTCTCCCACATCCCAAAACATGTACAGTAGGCTGGTTGAATAATCCTTGGGTATGATTTCGATCCTTAGTGGGTTATGACCTTCCTATGTGGAGTTTGTATGTTCTTCCCATGGCTATGTGGGTTTTCTCTGAGGACTCTGGTATTTCTCCCACATCCTAAAACATGCACAGTAGGCTGGTTGAATAGTTCTTAGGTATGATTTTGATCCTTGGTGAGTTATGATTTTCTTGTTTCGAATTTGCATGTTCTTCCCATGAATGTGTGGGTTTTTTTCTGGGAACTCTGGTTTTTCTCCCACATCCTAAAACATGCACAGTAGGCTGGTTGAAGAATCCTTAGGTATGATGATTTCGATCCATGGTGGGTTATGACCTTCCTGTATGGAGTTTTTCATGTTTTTACCATGACTGCATGGGTTTTTTGCGGGTACTCTGGTATTGGGTGGAAACAATTGAGGGTGTCCCCTGCCTACTGCTCAAAGTTGGCTGGGATAGGCTCCGGCATTCACAGAAAAGTTTTTCTTTCTTTCTAATGATTCTTGTAGTTTAGTAATCTATTTTAACAGCGGAAATTAATTTACGAAATAAAATAGCTAACCACAAAGTAGCAAAACACTAGGAACTGTTCCCAATTGCATACAAACAGAACAAAATAATGATTTAGCGCCGCCACACATTTGTTTATTTGGGTTGCCGTTTTCAGTCTTTTCAATAACATTAACTTGATTAGAAAATTCTTTCTATTCAGCTGTATTGAAGAAAGAATGTTTGGCCCTGGCTGAAATCTGAAGTAGACATGCCTTGTGTTCGCTTTGTTTTGTTTTTTTTCTTTCCATATTTTATTCTATAAGCCAGAACCCATGGTTGAAACACTTAACATCAACCTCTGGTTTATAGTGTTATTCTAAGTGCAATTTTTGACTTTTACTTTTTAAAACTCCTCTCCATCTGTTGAACCATTCACTTAATTAGCCAAAACCAAATAATGGACATAATGACACCAGTCATTAATTCCCACCAATGCACTTTGCCATTTACTGTAAAAGCATTTTCATTCATACTGTAACATTTGATCAAATATTGGTTCGAAATCACGTTTACGATATAAAAAAAAACTAAAATAGCCTTGCTTTTAGCTATTTTTCTAATTGTCTAAATGACTATGTCTAAATTAAAGTTCATATAGGTATGAAAATGTTTTTTTCTGTGTTGTTTTGTCTATTTTTGCTTCTTGTTTTTAACTCTGTTAGAAGATGCAAAAGTTAGAGTTAGTAAGGAAGCCACCAAACAACTAATAATTTACTTTTTGGCAATCTGATACACGTATTTGACATTTTCATGCAGTATTACTGGCCCAATTCTAATGTTATCAAATCCGACTTGTGTAGTTTTTTCCATTTGTGGATATAAATTGATTATATAACTGATGCCTCTGCACGATGAACGCTCAGCCGTACACTTTTGCGATCAATACGGTATAGCAACCCAGCTCAACAAAAAACGAACAACAGACTAAAAACAAGCGATGACAGGCAAAGACAAAAGCTTTTAGGATTAAAAAAATGCTGGTTCCAATAGCATACAATCCTCAAAAATTGCCATGAAAAAAATGTGATGGCTCAGACCTCCCGAAGTGACCATATTTACCCTCGTAAAACAGCATACAATCCTCAAAAATTGCCAGAAAAATGTAATGGCTCAGACCTCCCGAAGCGACCATATTAACCCCCGTGAAGACTGCGACACGTGACAATGTATCACATTGAAGTGTACACACGTGTGATGCTTTCACTTTATATTATAAGTCATATATGTTGTGTTTTGGTGTTTCTGGACTACCGTATTTTAACGACTATAAGGCGCACTTAAGTCTTAAATTTTCTCCAAAATATAATTATAATCCAGTGCGCTTTATATGTGGGAAAAAAAACAGAAAACCAAAAAACGAAAAACCACCACTGTCGGATATTAAAAAAACACAAACACCTGAACTGAAACAATACTGTTCAATATGCAGATGCCATCTTAGTTTACAAAATCTTCCATCATATAGCTCCTCACCCACTTCAAGATTTTGTACAAAAAAATGCAAAACATCAACAATGGTTGGCTCTAGAGGTGACTGTAAAGTAGTGAGTGCTTCATACCTGGAAGTCAATAGCAATTACCGTATTTTCACGACTATAAGGCGCACTTAAGTCTTAAATTTTCTCCAAAATAGACAGTGCGCCTTATAATACAGTGCGCCTTATAATACAGTGGGCCTTATAATCTTGTGTGCCTTATAATACAGTGTGCTTTATAATACAGTGCACCTTATATATGAAAAAAATGTCATTCATTGTGGGTGCGCCTTATAATGCGGTGCGCCTTATAGTCGTGAAAATACGGTTTATCTAAATACGTTGAGTGTCTAGTCTGTTGAAAATCTAACATCTTATTTCATCAAGGTATATTTGCAAGACAAATGATTTCCTTCATAATCACTATCTATCTGAATCTAAAACCCAACCTGAAGTCAGTTTGATGCTCATCAAACGTTCTACTCACATATCACTTGTCCGCATGTTATGTGCCGTCAGCATGTCAGAGCGGGCAAATTTAACCCATTTGAAAGCGCTGGAGAGCTGCAGGGACACTACTTAATGCACCACATCTACTTGCATTCCAGCAGTCGCCTCTGAAGTGAGCTGCCTCGAACACCAGCCTCGGGGAGCTGCCATGTTAAACGATCTAGCGCCAGACCTGCAACCCCATCCAATCTAAAGCAATAGGAAATGTGAGAGCCTCCTGATGATGTGTGTGCCTGTTCACCTTTGTGTGACAAGAGCTCTACATATACGACATTGCTGTATTATGAGCCTTGCCCTGAGATTAAAGTAACAAAGCCAAACACAAATGAAAGGAGAGAGCCATTTAGAGAAAGGATGCAAATTACCAAGCGAGGACCAGAAGAAATTGCCTCCAATTTTTTCTCCTGGTGCGGTGTGCAAAGGAGAAGTGCCTTTTGTTCAAAGCCAATGCCTGCATCTATGCTTTGTACAAAAAAAAACAAGCAAAAAAAGAAAAACACGGTTGAATCTATGTGCACATAAGCAGATAAAAGTGATGGTTAGCTTTCAAATACTTCATTGGTGACACTAAAGAAAAACTGCAATGGTTTATAGATAACTCAAGGTCAGTACAGGATTCAGCCGAGAATGTATATAAAAGGATAAAAAGATCAAGCATATATAAAGAAGATTACGGTTTCAAGCAGTGGATTCATGGAAAGAGGCACATCAAACATGGGATGCAAATTTCAATACAAACGAAAATGAATATGTCTGTGCTATTAATCTATGACTCTTGGGTAACACTTCAGAAAGGCGCTTTCTAGTTACGTGTTTTTGTGCCCACACAGAAGACTTAGTTTACTTTCTGTTCCTTTGAGTACAACGAAAACCAACGGCGTCAAGGTAACACTTAAAGTACACATATATGATTATTTCCTCAAACCATGTTTGGTAACCTCAGTCTCAGTCTGCAGAAGGTCCAAAACTTGTGGAGTGCCTGAGGGTGGCTCCAGTTTCTTACAAAGGGCTACAATGTCTTGTGTGTCTTGTGTCTGTCTTGCCAAGTAATTTACCAAATACGGGATGAAATAAAGTTCTAACCTAACCAAACCAAACCAAACCTAACCAAACCTAACCAAACCTAACCAAACCTAACCAAACCTAACCAAACCTAACCAAACCTAACCAAACCTAACCAAACCTAACCAAACCTAACCAAACCTAACCAAACCTAACCAAACCTAACCAAACCTAACCAAACCTAACCAAACCTAACCAAACCTAACCAAACCAAACCAAACCTAACCAAACCAAACCAAACCAAACCTAACCTAACCAAACCAAACCAAACCTAACCAAACCTAACCAAACCTAACCAAACCTAACCAAACCTAACCAAACCTAACCAAACCTAACCAAACCCAATCAAACCAAACCAAACCCATCCCAACCTAACCTAACCAAAGCTAACCACTCATCTTGGTAGCCTTAAGAACATAATTTGGCAAAGTTGAAATGATATAAACCGCTCGGAGTCTTTTTCAGATAAACTTTAGAGATTTATGATGCGGTCAAATAGTTTCCCAATTCTAGTAGCCAAAAAGCAAAAATACAACTATACAAAAATGAGTGTATGTTACTGTAGATAATTTTACAAAAGAAAATTGTATAAGTGTTGGTTACAGTTAGAGAAATCTAGTAATATCATGCTATTTCTAACAATTGCCAATTAACTATCATCATGTTAATAATGAACCTAATCTGCAAACGTCAAAATAAATATTTTTTTAATTGATTCTCTTTCTGGTTTTGTAGATTTGTTTTTCATATTCAAAAAGTGAGTATATTAGTAGCATCACCCAAACCAAACTATAAAAATGGAAATATTCCATAGCAATTGAATTGTGTGAAAGAGAAAAAAAACATAAAAGTATACTCGGAAAGATGAGAAAACGCAATAGGCAGAAAAAAGGTGTTGAAAGGTTGAATGAATAGAAAATAGATAGCACCTTTGAGGACATTGGGTGACAGGCAGACAGAGATATGGATGTTTCGTGCCATTTCCTGTGATGATAACCAGAGTTGAACCTCTCTCACAAAACTGTCTCTCCCACTGGGCACTTGAAATAAATGTGATTGTAAAGTACTTAATGTGAGTCTTTTGGCCAATCTGCTGGAAAATAATGATGTCCATGAGCTCCACATTTCCAATGTGTCCATTCACTTTTGTTCAACAAGTCTGCTTGATAATAATTAAAACACATTTTAACCATTGTCTGAGAATTTTCTGCCTGAGTGGCCATGTACAATCACAATCAAGATGTGGATACACGGGCAGGGTTACAGTGCACTTGTTGCTTGTGTTGTTGAGAGCTGACAAGCCAATCAATGTTCATTCTAAAATTGTACTTGATGTGGTTATTGTCAAGACTGTGTAGGACATTTATGTTCCAACACACAAAAAATCCATCCAACGCTGTCATTGTACACCGTTAGGGGCTCGAGTAACACCGGAACTGAAGAGGTTACATTGAAAATTATTGACGTAAAGACAGAAGCATCAAATGAAAATCTGAGCGCCTAAGATTTGTTTTAAATTAATACTTAGCATGAACTCTGAATGATAGTTTTGGGCGGAAATGAAGATTCTAGGGTTGCACAGCTGCTGAGTGGTTAGCATGTCTGCTTCACAGATTTGACATCAAGGGTTCAATCCTGGACTCTGTGGAGTTGGCGCATTCTCCGGTTACTTCCCGTTTCCTCCCAAATCTCCAAAACATGCCTGCTAGGCCGACTGACCTCTTTGAATTGTCCCTAATTATTGCCTGAGTGTAGTTGTTTGTCTCAAAGGTGCCTTGCAAATTGCTCCCAACCATCTCAGCATGTACCCAGGTGTTAGCCAAGATGCGCTCCAACACCCCCACGACCCTCGAGTGAATGCTAAAAGGTTCTTGCAGTTGTAAAAATTAAGTGGATTTATAGTTTAGTATAGGAATTTCTTCTACTTGAATAATAATGAGCAATTTCAAATCAAATCAGTGAATCTTTCACCTTGGATGAACTATCATCAACTGTTTATGGAATATCAGTCCATGACAGGTTATTTGTCCATAACATTGAGGGCAGATAACAGTCAATGGAGAGATGATGTAGTTGTAAATATTTAATATGGTCCTTGCGCTGCATTGCCCTGCATTAGACCCGTAGCTCGCAAGAACGAGCGCTTGAGCGATTCCAAGCAAACAACAAGCCACTGAGTTTTGCCTGCAGACAAAGACTGAGTCAAAGACTAGAGTACAAGAATTGCTTCATCCAGAGTGAGGAAAAAATGTACAAATTTACAGAGTTGGACTCTAATAAAATATATTTGTCGATAAGTTTTGTTTCTCCACAAAACAAATTGATTACAATCATATTTAGTGGTAACTGCATACCGAAAAAACATTATATTTTGTAATACACATCACTTACGGTATTGGTCTAAGACAAGATAGCAGTACATGCTGTTAGTGTTACCTCAAATGTCCTATGTTTGTCATGTTCAGTGAATCCAACGTCATTAGGAGGCACAGAAGCAAAATGTGAAAGTTTTCTCTGCTTTTTGTCGGCGCTTAGGAATTAGACTAAGTAATTGGGGGATATAAGTGGTAGTTCATCCAAGAAATGGCAAAAAAAGGCTCTGTTTCCAGAAGCCTTTGAACAGGGAAAGCTTTCATATGAGACCATTTCAATAGATGGATGGCATTGACAGGGACAGAATTCTCAGCTGGTGAAAACTGAAGCTCGATTGTGAGCTCAGATTTGGCCTCAAGTGCTGACTAATGTCGGCAATCTATTGCGTATCTATTGTACGTTATATATACAGTAACATTATGGAAAAAAAATCTGAAATTCTGCTCAATGTTTTGGCTTCTTTCCTCTCAATTATTATTTAGTTTTTGCTACACCAATAACAAACAATTTAATGGTCCACATTTGAGTATCGTTAATAGTACTTTTAAATTTGTATTCCAACTCATCTCATGACAAAAACAACCAGTCCGTACTGCTTTCCATTTGCTCATATGTTACATTATCGGTACCAACTATGTAGAAACAAACCGCCATGTAGAATTATGATGAATTATTTCTTTACTTATGGTTCTGTATGAGTCTTGATGATATATTCTTAAAACTCTGACACTATTACTCCAATTATAGTGTAAAAACTCACAATATTTGTTAACAACAAAGTTTTCAATATAGTTTCTTCATATACAATTTGATGTCTGTGTTACAATGCTAACCACAGTGATTCCCCTGTCCTGGCCTGAACACCTCCAAGCTCCGAATTCATGACCTGAAAAACTACTTTATAACCTATTAGAATTGCTGTCATCTTCCCTTCAATTTTCTGGTTGTCAGCATTGCAACAAAGTGTTTGGAACAACTCTCATCACTTTTTCCCCAAGGAGAAAACGGTTGTGTCATTCTCCAGCACTCCAGACATTTGCTGCATCAATATAAGGCCCTTATTTCCCCTCGCCTGGCTGCAGCACTGCCATTTGGAAAAGACGTTTCTACACTTTCCTCATACTTCTCTCCTGTCCTATTTTTCCCTCTTTCCGAAGACTCAGATGCCACAAATCACAAGTTCTGTTCGTTATATGTACTTTGAGTTTTTCTGTAAATTGATCTCGATCATCAAATGTGAATGGAATGCATTTTCCCTTTTGTGGTGTGGTGTCTTCACTGACCTTGCATTTTCCCTCTACATGTCCTATATTCAGTTCTCTGTCCTGGCTGACCACCATGCAGAATGCTAACCCTCATTTGCCCATCTGTTTCTCACTTAATCCACAGCCTCCCCCCACTTCTATTTTCATCAGGTCTAAAAGTTGTAGAATTAATCTTGTTGCACTGTAAGCACCCATCGAAATAAAATAATAAAAAAACTGACTTTGCGTTTCACACATTCCCATTTGGGAAATGGTTTTAACACCATTACTAGCGGTTCTGTTCAAATGCAATCGAGCACATGGGAAAAAATGCCACCAGGAATGATCTCATTTTATTGAGTCAATGGACTCTAAGTCCGCCATTGGCAAACTACGGCCTGCGGGCCACATAGGGCCCGTTAGGCTTTTTAATCCGGCCCGCCAACGTTGTCCAAATAATGTTGTTTTTTTTCCCCAAGATGGCGCCGTCATGTAGAAGCCAGTTGCAGTAGCTCTGTCCACTCTTATTTGCTTTTCGTGTTTTACAGCCCCTCTATCTTTTTCAAAATACATTTTTATATTTCTTAATACATTCCTTTTTACTTGACATTGTACTTTATACTTTTTACTTTAATGATGAGTGATGAGTATGTTAATACGTTACCCCTTTTTTCAGTTTATGTTTCATATGTACTGTTAACGGATGCACTTTTTTATATGTATAACATCTTGTGCTGACCCGGCCCATCTGTCAAATTTTCAAAGTCAATGTGACCCCCGGGCCCAAAATTTTGCTTACCCCTGGTCTAAGTCCTTACAAAAATGTTCTATTTGGCATTTTCAAAGCCTTCAAACAACTGATTTAAAAAGGAACAATCATTTTTCGTGTACCAAAGTCGTCAAATAAAATTGGTATAGCACATTCAAGAACCTGTGGTCAAAGTTCACACGCACCGGTTTGTCCAATCTAAAAACCGGTGCGTGCAGCTCATCATTCTGCCGTGACTTCTGTTATATTATTGGCTGTCCTGCCATCGTGCTGCACAAATTAGAGTTTCACTGGGCCCAGACAAACGTTGGCACGGAAAAACAATGTACAGCTGTCAACCAAAGCAGCCCACGCACGCCTCCTCCCCCTCTCTCTACTGTCTCTGGTTGCCTCAACATCTGTTGCTTCCACTCGACTGTGGGCCGCGTGGTATAGAGCTGGATACCGAGGGTCAAAGCAATCTTTAGATGCAGATTGGTCTAACTTCCTGTGTCGCCTGTTCAGCTGTCTCCATCTCTTACTCGTGAGTGAATTCTGAATGGGCCCATTTATCAACAAGCTGTTGTCCAACACCATAATCACCATAATTATCACGGTGGGAACAGGGGGGGAAAGCATATATTACGAATAACACATGAATTGCGTGAAGTGGTTGGAAAAGGAGTCAATGTAGTGTCCATTACAGAAAAAAAATGAATGCAGCGGCATTTATTATGGACCGATATGATATATAGTAACCAACTAAATGTCATTAAAAGAAATGTACCGATTTGTGTGATGTTAATCCACTACATACAGATGTGGTACTTACTCATCCTACTTTTCTAAGAGAGGTACAATGTAATACGCAAACAATATGACAACACAGCACCAAAATGCGAGAAAAGATTCATCTCAACACGATAGAAATAATCGTGACTGGACGTTTGGTCGCCGGTCAAATGTACTTAGATATTAAACAGTACTTGGATATTCAACAGTACTTGGATATTAAACAGTACTTGGATATTAAACAATACTTGGATATTAAACAGTACTTGGATATTAAACAGTACTTGGATATTAAACAGTACTTGGATATTAAACAGTACTTGGATATTAAACAGTACTTGGATATTAAACTCTCTCTCTTAGATATTAAACTCTCTCTCTTAGATATTAAACTCTCTCTTAGATATTAAACTCTCTCATAAATATAATTTTGAGAGCTGGTTTCTTCAGTAAACTCTTTGTCAGCATTTGACCGGCGATCAAAAGACCGGTGGACCAAAAGACCGGTGGACCAAAAGACCGGTGGACCAAAAGACCGGCGACCAAAAGACTGACGACCAAAAGACCGGCGACCAAAGTTTGAAAAAGTGCGGCGATAATTTTGTCTTCAAACACCCTTGAACACTCTTAAGATTTTTACATTCTCAGGAAAATCTGCTTCACTGCCATGCACCTGGTTTAGTGACGCTGGATTTAGTCGACTGGCTAATCAGACATTCACGTAGGCGATGTCAGCAGGTGAGCTAGAGTGAGTGACCCTTTCATTGTCCTAGCTTTTGGAGCCAATCTCTCCTCATTTCCAATTATTTTCCAACAGCTCATTATTTTACATATTTTTCTTGGGTTCTCCTCTCTATTCATTTTATCTTCTTCCCTTGGCTCAATTTCTCGCTTAAAACACAAACACAAAAGGCCTGCCAGTTTTCAGAAGCTTTCAGCTGCTTCTTAGTGGTCTGCCTGAGACTCTCATCGTAGTGGGGGTGAAGCAGAGGACACTTTTTTAACACCATGCTCCACATGCTGTGATTGCTTAAGCATAACCGGAGACATGAAAGAGTGGCGAGAACATGCAAATGATACCGCTGTGGATGCTAGTTAGCCAACTGTGAGGAAGAAGCATTATTTTGCCATGTCTATGGCTGCTACAAGTCACAATTACCATACATTATAACAAGCTGGTAACAATTTTAAGCAGGTTGAGTTGGAAATGAATTTGGTGGAAATTGACAATAATAATTGCTGAAATTTGATATATCGGACTTCACTGAGGCACAATCCATATTGCTTTTCTTTGTAAAAGAAGCATCATAAGTGTAAAAAAACAGTTTTAATTCAATTTCACAGTGGGCTACAAAGAGCTCGTTAGGTTGTGTTTTTAGGCTATATTTATTAAAAACATTTTAATATGGTCAATTAAAAAGACCATCAATAGATTGTTAGGCCGTGTTTTTAGGCTATATTTACTAAAAAAAACTGCTATGTTCAATTAAAAAGCGCTTGTTTTGACTCTTGTTCCCTATTTTCCTATTATGTTAACTTTTAATGCTGTATAAATTACACTAAAATATATATATATATATATATATATATATATATATATATATATATATATATATATATTTATATACATACACACACAGATACTTCAAGATTAAGACTGGCTGCAAGTAATTTTTCTTTTTTTCCCATTTTTTAAATGAAAACAGCCCTCCCTTCTTTAATTCCAGTCTTCAAAGGGTGTTTGTTTACCTCTATGGAACCCCCTTTGCCCAGAAGCCCTCAAACAATATTTGACTTTGGAAGAGAGCGAAGAAGCAATATGAATGTGCAGCGCAGTAAAAGAGAAATTTGGAACGTTAAGCATAGAAAACACAAAAAGAATGAACCAAAAAAAAAGGGGGGGACAAAGAGTAGACTACCAATGAGGTTATTGAAACTATTGAGTACATGATGTTGACACAAGAAAAGATTTGGAGTAGAATACTGTATATATGAAAAACAATGGTTGAGCTTTTATATCAGCGGCACATATCTTTCCTTACAAGAAGTAAAGTGAAAAGAGGATTAGAGAGCATAAAAAAACTGGGCTGGAAGACGAGAAGTGAATTAGAACAGGACCCATGAGGAGGAGAAGGAGGCAGCAAGAGAGGAGGTGAAGGACAGGAACAAAACGTGGAAACATGGAGAACGATATAGATACGTATGGTATGGCAAGACACCATTCTGTTCCAAGTAAAGGGGAGAAATCAAAAGGGAGAAACTGCACTACGCTCACAATATACAAGGAAAATCATCTTTGCATTTAAAGTGATGCAGCAGCTCTACTGTATTTTCAATTACACTAAATCTTTCTTTTTATTAGCGTTAATGTCCGTGATTCCACTCCAGTGACTTGTTCCAAATGAGAAACCTTTACAGTGCTTAAGCGTGTTTATAGCTACAAACTCTGGTGTTTTTTTTTCTTCTTTTCATGGATAAATAAGTATATATATTTTTTTTTTTGTGTGTGTGGTGTACAGACTTACTCCAAGTTTGTGTCTTGTTGGTGACATCACAATCTTCAATATTTCTTAAAAAGAATCAATCTTAAATTCATCGATCCACTGGAAGAGCGCCCCTGCATCTGGAAGAAAAAAAAAACATTAATATTTTGTCACAATCTTATCCACAAAATATCCACATGGCCATGCATGGAATATAAAACCAAAGTGGCATATGGAGCACTCATAATTTAGTCTGACTAACTTCGCCTAGCATCATGTGGGCCTGTGAAATGTGGCTAGGAAAATAAATGTGAGCATTTCTGTTGGAATTGGTGCAAAAAACATGATTTATATTGTGAGCTTCTAACATAAATCCAAAGTCTCTTTAGCACAGAGATGCTGCAAAACAGCAACATTGCCAATGTTAGGCAATAAGGAATACATTCCCTTAGTTTTTTTACACATAATCCAGTCAAGACAGGAAGTTACTGAAACTATACACATTTACACATTACATCATAGGTGATTTGACATTAAGAAATATCTAAGACGGTGCTCAGACGTTTGGTTGCTGGTCATTTGGTCACCGGTCTTTTGGTCGCCGGTCTTTTGGTCGCCGGTCTTTTGGTCGCCGGTCTTTTGGCCGCCGGTCCTTTTGGTCGCCGGTCCTTTTGGTCGCCGGTCCTTTTGGTCGCCGGTCCTTTTGGTCGCCGGTCCTTTTGGTCGCCGGTCAAATGGTGACAGAGAGTTTACTGTTGAAGCCAGCTCTCAAAATTATATTCACTAGAGAGTTTAATATCTAAGTGCTGTTTAATATCTAAGTGCTGTTTAATATCTAAGTACTGTTTAATATCTAAGTAGTGTTTAATATCTAAGTAGTGTTTAATATCTAAGTACTGTTTAATATCCAAGTACTGTTTAATATCTAAGTACTGTTGAATATCTAAGTACTGTTGAATATCTAACTACTGTTGAATATCTAAGTACTGTTTCATATCTAAGTACTGTTTGATATTTAAGTACTGTTTAATATCTAAGTACATTTGAACGGTGACCAAAAGACCCCCGACCAAACGTCCAGTCACGGTCTAAGATACATGTTGGAGTGTCCCAATTTTTTAGCACAACAGAACTAGATTAGGTCACATTAGTTGTTAAATTCACATCTTTTGAGATTTTGCACATCATGGAGAAATTGAAATTGCTCTACCTCTAGAAAGTGTGTGTAAATGTAGCGCAATGCTGTCAGCAAGTAGAGCGGAGCAGAAATGACTTGACTATAATAGCCTTGCTTTTGACATTATTGCTACATCATTCTTTTCATGTCTATGCTGTTTGCCAACTAATAGTTTTACAGGAGTAAAGAATTGCTGCGCTATCTTGGAATCCATTAAAAGAATTGCATTGTTTTGACACTTTAAAAATAAAGCAAACAGAAGAATTTGAAGAAGCAAAAATTGAACTTGAACCAGAAGAGGAAAGGTATGAAATATTGTATAAAACTGCATTCTTATAATTGTCACTTACATAGCAATTTTAAAAGGCAGGAGTGCATGGCTGCCTGTATGGATTGTTTACATTTTTCTGCCATATGCTGTGTAAATAATAATTTTGTTCCTTCTGCACCAGAGTTGCCTTTTCGTGTGAATTCAGTACACATTGCGAGCTCACTATTAGACGTGTCACCTGTCATGCAGGCGGTACGATTCCTCCTTCGATTTCTTAAAATTGAACCTGCCACCATGGTGTTGACCCCAATTCAAATCATTGACTGACAGAAGAATGTCGACCAAATAAAGCCTTTTAAGCTTCATAAGCATGGGCAAGGTTTGTGAGCCTGCAGCAACGGTTCATCCATCACCAACATTCCAAGGAGCCTCGGCTGTGGCGTCCTTGAAAAAAGACATTGATACCTTCCACTCCTCTATGGGCGCTTAAGTAACCCCCCATCGCGTATACTGCTCCAGTGTGGGGTTTTTTCTATACACAATTAAGGTTGGTAAAATGCACTAGCCATGGCTTGATATGTAAAAGTATTTGTTTTTGCATTATATTTACTTGTACATGCATAGAAGGGGATCATATGCCCAGTATACAACTAAAGACATGTTGTATACAGTCCACTTCTGTAACCGTACATTTGGTTGCCGGACATTTGGTCGCCGGTCCTTTGGTCGCCGGTCCTTTGGTGGCCAGTCTTTTGGTCGCCAAACTTTTGGTCGCCAGTCTTTTGGTCGCCAGTCTTTTGGTCGCCAGTCTTTTGGTCGCCAGTCTTTTGGTCGCCAGTCTTTTGGTCGCCAGTCTTTTGGTGACCGGTCTTTTGGTTTACTGTTGAAACCAGCTCTCAAAATTAGATTCATGACAGAGAGAGTTTAATATCTAAATATCTACTGTATTCAACAGTACTTAGATATGAAACTCTCTCTCTTGAATATAATTTTGAGAGCTGGTTTCAACAGTAAACTCTCTGTCACCAAATTACTGGCGATCAAAAGACTGGCGACCAAAAGGGACCAAAAGACCGGGGATCAAAAGACTGGCAACCAAAAGACCGACGACCAAACGTCCGAGCCCCTTCAACTTCAGATGTTGCAAAAATGACAAGGTTATAATTTAAAATAACAGAGTGGATGTCCTCTTCTTGCCTCACAAGACAAGACAGGCAATCATAGATGGCAAATGAGTTAAATTACAATCTACTAATAGATTAGAAGAAGACATGTCAGAAGATATAATGATAAAACGCAGATGTGATGAGGATGACAGGAGAAAAGAGCTTCATTATGGCCACTAGTTAAGTCATTACGCATGCCAACGACCTATTTTAGTCCAAAGTTGAATTGCAAAGTTCAACCGTCGCTTGACCTTAAACAGAGGAACTAATGTTGGATGTTGACCTTGCCAGAGCTTCAGCACAAGGAGACGCAAACACTTCAGAGTCCTTTCGATCCATCAAGAGGAAATGGGTCAGCCACGACTGACAGATTCACTTAAGAAGGTTTCCGAAAAATGTGTAGTCACAAATGTTTGACACACACAAAGTGTGCAAACCACATACATATCTGTCTCATATCAGTTGAATGTCACATTACATGAGATGACAGTTTTGCAATTCATTCCTTGTGCTTTATAGTTAGCTAACAGTTGTACGTCAAGCATTTAAAATGAAAATCAAATCAAATGGAAACAAGTCACGGGTAACTAGCCCTTAACTGTAAATCCTACAGACAAAATATTTCCAAAATCATCTTGATCCGCATGTAAAACCCATTATTTTGCAACCCATTAATCGTTGCATTGAGCAATGAGATGTTGTGGATCATGAGCAGTATGACATGGCTCATTAATATCTTTAGAACTAATGAAGCATCTGTATGGTTCAACCATCCCATAGCAGCTGCACATAGATAAATGATAAATAGTCTTACGTCATGGTGCGATGCTGTAAAGAATGTTTATGTGAATAATGCGAAATATATTGAATATAAACAACTTTGTCTTAGGAGTCGAACAAAGCGACAGACTCTGGCCCCATTAGGGACTGTCAGACAGCTTTGTGAAGTTCACTTCCCAATCACTGGCTGTCACTGTGATGAATCGCACTGGGAGTAGCTATAAGTGGCCTAGACAGCCTGACTGAGCTGAGGTCAGTTGTGCCTTTCACTCCCACTGATCAAGGCTCTGATTTGTGGAGGATACTTTGATTCCAAGTCTGCCCCTTAGAGGGAGGTTGATGCATTCACAGTTACGTTTCATTGTTCTGCTGCATTCACAGACTCCCAAAAATGGGTATTTAAATGTATTGCTGAGAACAATCTAAGTGTGGGTGTTAGAAACAGGGATCGTTTCCAGTATGGCCATTTAAAAGGAAAAAAAAAACAGGATTGTTGGCTTCTAACATATAGTTACAAGCATTTCCACTGAACTATAAAGTGGCATGCCAAACTAAAATAAGTGGATGTGGCAACTTGAGCGTATAAGAAACAGCAACACAAATAAAGAGGGCTTTTGACCATACCATGCATATTAACAGGCATACTGTCTGCTCTGCGGGAAGGCCTATTTCAGGATTCAGTGGGAGTAATCTGGGGATCTTCTTTCCTCTTCTTCTTTTTTCTAATTACATGGAATCTTTCCCAATAGACCTCAATGCTGCATGGCATCTAGTGGTGTAATATAACACTACCCAGACACCGCAACCTCTAAATATGGCCTGACGGAAGTTGTCACAGTTCATCTTGACGGACCAATCACACACTGGCATTCTGTCAGCTCATCACATTCAGCCTGCCACAGACCAAGACTTTCACTACAATATACTGCAATACTATGCAAGGCTTGTAGTATAGTCAGACTGCAAGTTGACATTAGGAACAATGATGTAATTCTTTCTGAATTAAGACAATTAATCTGGTTAATTTCTCTGAAATGTCTGAATTATGCATTTAACGAAAATGCGAAAACAGCTAATCTAAGAACTGTAAAGCTACAATTTTTCACACATTTTTTTTTCATATCATCTTTTTGTGTTACCATTCAGAGTGTGACGTTTTTCAAAGCTCCGTTCAAGTACTGCACATTCATATAAGGACGCAATCCACCATACGCTGAGCCAGGGTGACATCCGTGTGCAGTAGCATGAAGACAATAGATGTCACGAGCGGCATAAACATGCTGGGTTCATCACCCAGCAAGTTATTAAAATCATCCGACCGTTTGACTGATTGGAGCCCGTGCCACACTCATATCTACCTCTAAATATCTTATTTTATGACTTTGGTCAGGCCGATCTCCAATAGAAAAGACAAAACCCAGCCAGCCACCAAAGTAAAAACCCTTAAATTACTTAAATTATACTTGTAAAACATCACTATCCTACCAGAGAACGTATTTAAGCCATCCGGCCACTAATTCACCTTCTACCAGGCAACATAAATTAACGTTATTGTCACTGGATGGTCTACATCGCAGTAACTTTCTGAAAAATCCAACAGATTTAAATACGTACACAAAATTGGCCTTGATCAGATTTGAAAATATTCAGTTCTGAGAAACGTAAGCCCAGAAAAGTGAAATTAAGAACTTCTCGCTTTGTATCATCTTAAAAGAATGCAATTTAAAGAAGAGAAGACTTCATATAGAACATACTTCTAATGACATATAGAAGAGATTCTTAGCATTATTCTGGGGGGGTTAATGCCAGATTATGAGGATGAACCATGTAATCCCTCAGACATAATACCACTCAGCATGGTCGTCAGATGGGGAATAGATGCCGTTGGTGTCTGTTGGTACCCGTGTTGGGAAATGGAAGCACAGTGGTACAGGTGCAGCTAATTAGGTTAATAATAGGCAAAGTAATGAGTGTTTATCGCCTTAGTGGGACTCAACGAGAGTTTTGGGTTTACTTGTCTTGGATTAAGAGTGCCAGGACGAAGTTGACGTTTGAAAACTATAGCATCAAATAAAAATAGGGGCAATCAAAGTCTTGGATGCATCTGTTCTTTCATTGTTGGGAAATGATTTTCTTCATCCTAATCACTGGTAATTATGTTCTAATCTTAGATAAGTGAAACAGCACACTGTGTTAATGAGAAAATGCTGTCAACATTTCACGTTGTCAGTCTTCAAATTGACTTTGGTGTGTACAAGCGATTAAATACATGTCTGTCATAGGGTTGAAAGCTTAATGCCCACCGAATGCATGCACCAAATGTTAATTGCACAGCAGGTATAGCTGCTACTAACCCCTTAAAAGTCCATTATCTTGGGTAGCCACAGACACTTTGAGGATTTAAGCCAATGCATATTAGGTAAGGGGTTTCTCGTAGATTATTTAATTGAAATCAATGATTTGGTCAAAAGGAAATACTCATAAAAAAAGCTAAATCAATTCATTATGAAACAAGACTAGTTAAATTTGGAAAACTCTAGAAATTTGCGTCTAAATAATTAGTGTAAGTGACATGCTATTACTTCTTCAGATTAATGTAAGAACTGAAGTCATTGCATGGGCTTTCCTTACACCCACCTGTTGCTATTTGTTATTATTCTCATACTTTCCATCAAAGGGATACAGAAGTAGCGCTTAATATTTGTTTTTCATTTCATATCGAGGCCTCCATTCCACGTTAATAGCTCAGAATTCAATGTGAGCATGTTCTGTCAGCAGCATTTCCTGCAAGTGGCAGATTCCGCTGTCAATAACGCTGCGCCACGACTCGGCTCCCTGCCGATCGCTTTGACGTCAATACAGCTGTGTGCAAGACCTCTTATGGTGTCGCGGACAGAAGGAGCTAGTGAATCTTTCTGTGTTAACTTTAATCCACCCATGACTTACATAAAAAAGTTTGGAATTCATGTTTTATTCTTAATGAATCATAGATATACTTTCTGACGACTATTGGAGGAACTCTGTCACCCCAAAAATGCCAGTAAAAATGTTAATCGAACTTTGGCAGGTTCAAATTTTCATATAATCTGCGTATTGGCAATTCTCAGGCGTGTTAGTTAAAACCCCATGTAGGGTTTTCTTATTTTTATTTATTTTTACTGCAGCTGCTGTTTTTTCCTCCCCAATGACTTGGTTAGCCTTGGGTTCTCAAATGAAGAACTACATCTCTGCATTAAATAGCTGATGCACCAAAAATTTAATTGGGTTCTATACCCAAGACCTTTAAACTGCAGGGTGGGCCCAGGCCAATAGGGTCACATCAGGGAGGGTAACTTGCGTCAAACTTTGCCAAACAATTGTAACAGCGTACAGCTAAATCATTTCAAACGCCGACAACAACCGCCATTTACGTCATGATTCGACGAAAGATGTGCTCTTAGTCTTGGAAAGCTAAAGGACAAATTGTTTTATCATGGGTCTGATATGAAGAGAAATTGTGGCTATGTTAAAAGAAGTGTTACCTAAGAATGCCCAGGGGATGAAAAGATGATCACATCAGATCGAGTGATGATGTGAAGAGTGGTTATGTCCTACAAGAGCTACAGAATGTAGCTCACAAAATCCCAAGGTGTTAGCATCTGCATTGGCACAGATGGGAATAGACAGTGACTGGACATTTGGTCGCCGGTCTTTTGGTCGCCGGTCTTTTGGTCGCCGGTCAAATGTTCTTAGATATTAAACAGTACTTAGATATTAAACAGTACTTAGATATTAAACAGAACTTAGATATTAAACAGTACTTAGATATTAAACAGAAATTAAACTCTCTAGATATTAAACTCTCTCTCTTAGATATTAAACAGTACTTAGATATTAAACTCTCTCTCTTAGATATTAAACAGTACTTAGATATTAAACTCTCTCTCTTAGATATTAAACTCTCTCTCATGAATATAATTTTGAGAGCTGGCTTCAACAGTAAACTCTCTGTGATCATTTGACCGGCGACCAAAATACCGGCGACCAAATGTCCGAGCACCGAATGGAAAAACAGGGGTAATGAAGAGGTGATGGGTAAACTTGAAATGCGGGTGAATAGATGGCTGTGGTGGTGTTGACCAAAAAGATGGAAAGAAATGTTACAAACATTTCTTCAACATACTATCCCAACCTACCAAAGGTTGGTAATAATTCCATCATAGGAAGATGAATTTGGAATTGTGGCCGAGTTGTAAAGGGAATGAGCTGCCCTTTGCTTGAATGTTGATGTCAGAGAGCTTCTCTGTCCCATCTGTCATTGTCAGCAGGGAGTCATCTGTAAGAACATTTAGTCCGAGAAAAGCAGAAAGCCTTTGTCTGGACACGTTGTGTCTTTCTGTGCACAATTGTAGAGGTTTACTGGTTTTGAAAAAATTTGCCCACCTGACTTTTCAATGGTGAGTTTCAGTAGTCTTTTCACTTCTCAACAAATTCCTTAAACGAAGAATCCACCCTATATCGCATGTTGTAATAAAGACCTACACAAAAGCATCAAACGATGCTAAAATGTTCAAAATCGACTATTAGAGACAGCCGCAGGCTAAACCAGTTTTTCTGTTTTCTCTTTGAAGAAGATATTTGATTCATTTGTAGGCTTTAGGCAGTTTAATGACTGAATTGTCAAATTGAAGACATCTTGCACTCACAGCTGGGCGACATGCCATTTAAATAGCGCAACAGATTGCATGTTCAGTCCCTAAAGAACCATTAACTATTATTTGTGTCCAAGTGGAACAAATGTTAAAAGTAATTAGTGCCATGCCCCGTGAAGACTACGGAAGACATATTGTTCCATTAGGGTTAGTTTGACTTGTAAAGATGACAATTTCTAAAGTCTTCTTGAGAGTTCTTTGACTTGGTGAGTCATTCATAGCAAAGTGTAGTAGACTAAAATAAAGTTGTTGCATGCCAAGAGAACCTCACTGGTGGCATAGTCTCTTCTTTGGGATTTTTGTCAGCAAAATAGACAGGCATGCCATTTCAAAAGGTTAGCGAAGTCTGCAAGGCAGTGTAACAAAAGAGACAGACATTCCAAAAAAACTTCAGGGTCAGTGTTGGGAGCACATAATGTATGTCTACTTCAGGGTTCACCAAATAATTTTAAATCACTGCTGTCTTTACTTCTTGGTAACAGATTAATATGGAATGCTACCAGTTTGGTACACACTTATTTCTTAACAAATTTAGTCAATTGTTAAGCAATATTTAACCTAGGACCTAGTTTCATGATGCTCTGGTCTGAAAATGATACTCTCGGCCACTCATTCCTTCTAAAAAAAAAACACTATTTAGAATGTGTACCATGTAAATTTTGTGCTATTAGAGAGGTATTGATAAAAAAATATAGTTATTGTATCACTGAATGTCATCACTTGATATTGTCTAAATCAATTAAACAAGAAAAAGAGGAATAATAAATGTATCCAGTTACTACCATTGGGATATCTCAACCACAAAATGACTGACAATGACACTTTGACAAGAAACAGCAGTTTTAAGGTATAAATTTGCTTGTCATTTGGCAAAGAATTTTCTACACTGTAAATTGTTATTTCCCATACATTACACATACTATATTATGCGAAGGGTAGCAGCTGGTATTGAACTGTGAGTTAGATGACTGTCACTTGTCTAAATTAAGACAATTTAGTGGTTTAGCACGAAAAACATGTGGTAAAATGGGAAAAGGCAGACAGGTTGGGTAATAAAGCCAACATTTTCAATGAGTATTGAAGAGTGCATTATGTATGACCATCTGCAACCTGTGTCGGATATTAAAGCAGTAGTGATAAGGTCCATGCTGCTGCATCGGCAATGAAATTTCAATTGTTTTGGACTATATTTTAGAAGACTCACATTTGTGGGTAAACTACTATTGTCACAAGCAGATATTTTGGAGAACATCAACTCTCAGAGAAGTTATTTCACATTTCTTTGTTGAAGTCTATTACGGATAGGAAAAAAAAATCATAGGTTAACCTTTGAGGCGTTAAATTCACTTTCTCCTTGGCCGACTAGGCTTTTTGTTCTCACCTCAAATGACACATTCCTTTGGTATTTCACCTCGTTTTTTCAGTTTGTCAAGTAAAAAAAAAAACATGCTTAAACTCGGATGCACGGTGAGAAGATCTTTAGGAGAGGACAAAAATAAAACTGACGGATAAAGACAGTAATGTTCCATGTAACAAAAGTATTGTAGAAAACTATAAGATTGATATACTGTAATTGAATCACAAATCAAATAGATGTCAAACTGGATCCAGGTCATAGACTGCTTTTGACATATTTTATGCATGAAATGAGGAAAAAAATTGGACTCCCGCTAAAGGTCACCTTTCAAGATCAGCTTGATAGTAGACTTTAGTGGCATTTGTGTGCTGGATAGCCTCTTAAATCATCAGCAAATTGCCTCACAAACTGAAACGTGTTTTTCTACCCTTAATGAACGATGTCTATGACCTTGTGCTCAAACACAGTCAGGTCACTGATAGAGTACATTTGATTGTATGAGTTATACTGAAGTCGTTGATGTCTGCATAATGGGGACGAAGGACCATTTTTTCCATTCATTCATTTTCTGAATCGCTTATCCTCTCAAGGGCGGTGGTGTTGGAGCCAATCCCAGCTAACTATGGACACAAAGCGGGGGAGACCCTGAATTGGTAGTCAGCCAATCACAGGGCAACAGAACGACCTATACTCTCATACTCGTGCAAGCCTTGGGAGAATATCCAAGGACCGACTTGGAATCGAACCCAAAACTCCAGAACTGAGAACCTGTCGGGCTCTGAGCCGCAATCTGTTTTTCAGAAAAAACAAAATAGTAATGAAAGTGATGCAGGATGAGGGATGAGATATGCCAGATGACTTTGAAGAGACATAAGTATGCTGAAGAGTCTCAGGAGGGAGAAGGAATGAGAATCCACCACTGAGATATAAATGAGAGCCAGCACTAAAATGAAAACGATGTACTTCTCTAACTCCTGTATGTTTCATAATACGTTCATTAGGCCAGAACACGTGACAATCATTCTATGGAACTACTCTCCGCTTACTACTTTTATAATAAAAAGAACGTTTGGCACTTTTTATACGAGAACAGGTATCACGGGGCCTTATCGAGCTGTTTGAGGCAACAAGCGACGTCTAGAAACGAAATGTTTCCTCGACTGGAAGATGAAGCGGTCGCTAACAAATACAGACACGTCTAGATGAGAGGAAATGACTCTCCAAACAAATCGGCTAACAAATATAGCTCTCCAAACTTTAGCGGGTGGAAGATGGAAAGTAGTGAGGAAGCTACTGATTCATCTTTAGCCCCTTGCTCGGAGAAACATGTTGAAAAGCTCAAAGTAAGCCTATGCATAGAGGAGAGGGTACAGATAGGGAATGCTGATTTCAATGAAAGATAAGTTACAGGGACAAAGGCTTAACTGCAAATCTAGAGAATGGCTAATGAGTAGAAAGAAGAAAATGTGCAAAACTTGTTTTATTAGGCACCGACTGTTACATATCTGTGGTGACACCATCCACCTCTGGCCTGAGGTGCCCTTCTCTTACATTCTCAGGAGACAAATATGTTTTATATATAAATTTGACATTTACTGACACTGCACTACTTTTACCGACTCCTATTGTCACACAGGTTTGAGTCGATTTCACTAGGAAAGTGATGATTCAACGGGGAGTGAGTACAGAGGAAGTGGTGTAAGGGTGGGAGACAGAAAGAAGGGGGAGTGGCTTCAAATCAACCCCCCAATGGTGCCTAGGGGGAGTGATGACTAGCTCAAAAGGGGCCGCCAGGGAGGATGGAGGGAGGGATCATATGAGTGTACAATGTTGTCAGTGTATGACGCTTTTGCTCAGCTAGTACAATTTCAAACAGATTAAATTAATCTCAAGGAATTATATGGCAATGCTTTACAGTTTTGTGGTTAGGACTGTTGTCGCCTCCTTTGGGTGGAGGCACATGCGCCCACTGTGTCATGGTATTAAGTCATCAATGAGGTGGATAATTAATGTCGGTGAGACTGAAGTATTTAAATGGACATTTTGTAGACTGCTTAAATTACTGGTTTGACTCCTTGTTGTACTCAGCCCTGTCAAAATAAGCTTGAGCTACTTAACGAAGCGACTAGTTTTCCCGATTGTGTCAATACTGTACGTCAACAAGCACTTTGCACGCAAATCTGGGTTATTCACTTGCAAGCGATAATAAGTCATTACTACTACTGTCAAAAGTGGGAGGGAATTGCAATGTGTTATTTGGATAATTGTTTCTTCGTCTGTAAACATTTCAACGCACCTAAGCAATTTTCATATTATTATAGTACGTGTAAAAAGGTTTGAGAAGAACAGATTCAATTTGGAATGAGTTCCATATAAAGTGGAATAGATAATACAGGGGTGGGCAAACTCTTTGGTCCTAGGGGCCACATTGAATTTGAAAATTTGACAGATGGGCGAGGTCAGCACAAGATACGATACGTATAAAAAAGTGCATCCGTTAAAAGTACGTATGAAACGTAGACAGAAAAAAAGGACTAAAGTATTAACATACTCATCACTCATCATTAAAGTAAAATGTATAAAATACAAAGTCAAGTAAAAAGGAATGTATCAAGAAATATTAAAATGTCATTTAAAAAAAGACTGTAAAACACGAAAAAAAAATAAGAGTGGACAGAGCTACTGCCACTGGCTTGCGCGTGATGGCGCCATCTTGGGGAAAAAACATTTGGACAACATCGGCGGGCCGGATTAAAAGGCCTCGTGGGCCGGATGTGGCCAGCGGGCCGTAGTTTAGGCTAATATAAATTTCATACAGTACCTGTGTTTCACCTGCCATGTACATTCAAGTTATCCCTAAGAAAATAGCTATTTCTAATTGTATTTATTTTAAGCCTCGTTTATTGAGTGAGCATGCAAGTGACCTCTATGTTGCACAGCATGAAAACATACCCTGAGGAGATTTAGCTCATTTTAAAATGTCAACTTGTTGACCACGCAACACAAGACACACCTTCCTTCTCGCTAATTTCCAAGCAATAAATACCAACGCCTCCCTTTAACGCTTAACAAGTTTAAAAAAAACAACCCTTATCCGACAAAAATCTCAACTTGTTTAACACGAATACATAATTAACCAGAGCAATTGTCAGAAAAAAAAGGCCCATAATGAAAAGGCGCAACATCCACAGTAGCCAAGCAGAGTAAGGCCAAAGAAGAGGATAAAAAGGGGAGTGAGACAGTGAACTAGTATACATTTTTCATTAGGTTTCCAGGCACTAAGCCACATCAAAGCCTCTCAGAGATAAAGGGGAGGGTGGAAGGCAGAAAGAAGTAGACACAGGATGTTCTAATTAACTTCACAGTCAGTCCCCCTTCCTTTTCTTACACACTATTGTTCTTGGTGTGTGCTCTGTACCCCCATGTACCCCCTTTTCGCATTGACTGTTCTGTAAATTCGCTACGACGCCCATCCTCTAAGCAGTTGTATTGGGACATAGTTATAGCTCAGAGAGTGCAGATCAAACAGAACGGCCATGATGGAGGGGTAGCCTGTCATGAAAGGATTATTGAAGCTGAAGGCCGGTATTGATTTTGCCACGCCCATGTAGTAGAAGAGAGAAAGAACACCCAGCTCCTTTTCCACCCTTTTGTGTCTTATGATGCCTATTGGTCACATGAAAAGCACAAGCTTGTCTAACAATACTGTGTAAGATCAATTCTTCTGTTTTTTTTTTTGGTAACAAGGCTAAAGCAAGGGGTCGGGAACCTTTTTGAAAGAAAGAAAGAGTCGTAAATAATTGTTATTTTCTAAAGCAATTTCTAAAGAGCCATTTTCAGAATTTAATAGTACAAATATTTGAAAATGTACCATTTAAAAAAAATCTTGCATTTCACCACTTTTTAATCACAAAAGTCTCTGATTTCTTTTGACAACATTGTTATTCTGTTGGTAATCAATCCGTATTAATGAGATGATGCATTCAGAAGAGTAATGAAAAACTAAATTATGATTAAAGTGGTTCTAATATTAGTGGTTTCTAATGTTATTTCTGAAGAGCCATTCTCAGAATTTAAAAGTAAAAATATATGAAAATTTTTATTTTTTTTTTCTTGCATTTCACCACTTTTTAACCACAAAAAGTCTCTGTTTTCTTTTGACAACATTATTATGCTGTTGCTAATCAATCATTATTAATGAGATAAGTAATAAAAAAATAAATTATGATTAAAGTGGTGCTAGAGCTAGTCTCAATGCCACAGTGTCGACGTGATGCTCCTATTGGTGCATTCGGGATTTGGCTCTCTCACTACTCATTTCCATATTTTACCTCACAGGTTAGTGGAAAGCCATATAGATCCATGGAAAGAGCCACATATGGCTCTCGAGTCGTAGGTTCAATACCCCAGAACTAAAATCTCATCTGGGGTAATATGGCAGAATTTGCTCTTCTACTTCTTTCAACCACAATGACTTGCATCTCGGTTTTGTGTGAGTCAACAAGAATTTCAAAAGACTCTTTTCATTGAACGAATTGTGACCTTTAGTCAAAATACACAGCAATTAGCCTCGTTCAGAATCTAAAAAGTGCCGCGTGATGGAGAAAGCAACCTCTTAGCTTGAATATTTTGAATAGCTAGCGGGGGTGAATCTTGTGTTTCGTTATTTGAAAGCCTCCTTGATTTTTTTATAATAAAAATCCCATCCTATTTCAATGCAACATATATGTGTTTGAACGGAATAAAATAGAATTCTCGACGATAACGAGCAAGCTGGATTCTTTTTTCTTTATCAAACTGCACTTTAAAAAAAAAGAATTACTAATATACAAACGCCACCTTTTGAGCTTGTGTTTTTATGCCGAGTTTGTTGCTATGGAATGCCACTTAAATAAATGAATTCATTTTAAAACGGAAACTCCAAAGAATCCTTTGGCCCGAAAGTAGAATGTACTTTGCAGAACGAATGATAGAACATAGACGATGGCACCACAGAGACGAGTACCTTGTCTTTTCTTCTAAAGAAAACACCCATTACTCTACAAACATTAATTGGTAGCATGGCCTAAGGGGTATTGAGAAAAACATTTTGTACATCAACAGCCATTTTTCTCCCATTACCTTACAATAAGACTTGGGACATACTGTAATGATTAATTTGAGTTGTACTACACACCACCTTTGTTGATCTTTATGACAAGGATTTGCGGGTATGTAAACAACACTTGGATCCAGGCATAATCAGATGAACCATTCTTAAATATTAGTTATGTCAAATATAGTTTCACCATACACGGTTTTGGTAGCCTGATAATGTTATTCTGGTTTAATCATTGTGAATGATTGAAAACTATTTTGAACACAAGATCACAAGGTGAAAATGTGACAGAATTGTTTGCCCTGATAGTACAAGACGTCTTTAATAATGATCTGGAAGTCACAACCTTACTTTAGTAGCGTATAGAGCGGTGACAGCCTGGGTGAAGACGAATCTAGTAGATGACTGAATGTAGAGGGCAGCACAGCAAATGAATCAAAACAAGAACAGGTTTTTGTGTCGCAAAGTGTTTTGTAAAATGGGAAAATCTCAGCTTAACCTTCGAGAATTGTGGTAGAAATATTAACAAAACATGTTTCATGAAAGTCTATTGAAATAGGAGGGCCATTTAATGAATAATTCAAGTGGAAATTTGACATATGATAATCACTGCCATTGCTGGCTATAGAGATTTCCAGAAATCTATTTGAAATTGAATTCATTCATTGGCAAATTTTGACAATTGTTAGCATCACCTTGTACCTGGAATGTTATTAAAACATTGCCTGGACACAATGATTTTCTGATGGTGATAATTAGTCTGGAAACAATATTGAAAAGTACCCTATTTACACTAAATTAGTCAGTCCCATTTTCTCTGAAGTGAATCTTCATTTAAAAAAAAAAAATCAAAGAAATCTGACTCAACTGATTTAAAGGCACACTTGACCTCCAAGACAAATATACTTTGCAAGGCTTTGTAAAGAAAATGGACACATCTTAAGGCTTCTTAAGTGTTTCTTATTGACTTGACTGCCCAGAAGAGATATGTGATAGGATAATAGAACGATTAGCTTCCCATAAAAGTCTGCGTAATAACATCTGAGGTTAGAGAGTATCATCACCAGGAAAGCACGCTAAGCAACGTGATGATGAGAATAGTGGCATAATCTGTGCGCCTTTTATATTGTGTAATTGTAAGCATTTGTGACAGCCTCCAGTTTCCCCATCGATGATTACTTGGCAATCTTGGAGCTTTTGATTGTTTTAAGTGCTATGCTCAATTCTCCACAGGCAAGCAGCAATTACAATGCTTCAGAATGGGATAGTCACTGTATATACTATACTCGCATGTTATTAAAACGCAAGCTTATGATGGAGTTTAAAATTCAATCAGGCTCAAGCATAATGCGACTGACTAACTACTATATTCCGCATTCCACGGTAAACCGTTTAGCCGTCTCACCCCTGACCAGCAAAGTTATATACACATTTATACACATACACATTTATACACATATACACATATACACACATAAATACACATATATACACATATACACACATAAATACACATATATACACATATACACACATAAATACACATATACACATACACATTTATACACATATACACACAGAAATACACATATACACATACACATACACATATACACACATATACACACATAAATACACATATATACACATATATTTACAGATATATACACATGTATATATACACATACACATACACATATACACACATAAATACATATATATATACACATATATTTACACATATACACACAGATATATACACATGTATATATACACATATATACACATATATACACATAAAAATACACCTATATACACACCTATACACACACACACATTTATACACATTTATACACAATTATACACATATATACACATATATACACATATATATATATATTATTTTTTAATTCTGAGGAAGTCTCCATTGATTCTCCAAGCTTTTTACTTGCCACGCTTTTATCCTCGTTATTTCTCCTTTGCCTCTTTCTCTTATTCTCTCTTTTAATATATACAATTTTGTTATTCTCACATCCTTGCAACCCCCATCCCTTCTACAAACCTTCCCTCATCTCTCCCTCCTCTCTCCCATCAGATAAGAGAGCTCTGTGAAGCTTTTAAACCCCCCTACGTCTATTTCTCTCCGCCGTGTCCTTACCATCAGGTAGTCACAGCCCATGAAATCAACTCAATGACCCCCACCCTCCCCTCACTTATCTTATGTATGCATGGGTATCTGAGTCGTGATGGATAACAATGCAACGTGCTAAGCAGGCAGATAGAGCATCTTGTCATTTCAGTTGGTAAAAGCTCATAAGCTTGACAGTCATTGTGCATGTTGATTTAAACCCATCAGCTTCATTTAGGAAACTCAATTCATCTCAGTTTGTCTCTCGCAGATAACATTCTGGCAAGCTTTGTATTTGTTTGCATGTGTCATGATCACTGACATGTGATGATGCAACTGGAGGGAAACGTTGCCAGAAGCAAAAGTTTCTCTGGATCAGCACTTACAAATGTCGCTTACGGATAAAAATCAAGCTTGAAATGTTGGCATTATTTATTGGCTCAGACCTCGACAGCCTTTTCAAATTTGTCACTAAATCTGCCTGTTTTGACCTAAAAAATAAAGGCAGAATTAATGTAAAAAAAAGTAATTAACTTGTGTTAAATTGGGCGATAAAAAATAATTGCCTTATGTTGCTTTGGCGTGACTTTTGTGTAATTAGACTGTCAGTAGAACTGTATTTGTCATATAATTTTAAAATGGTTATTTTTTCATTGAGTCTTTTGTTGTAGGAATGTTCAATGTGAATATCCTCAATCACAAATTGCCAAATTCCAGAACTTTGAACAGTATAAGCACTTATGTTGCAAGGTAGATCATTTTTCTGATAATTTTTTTACAGATTCTTGTGTTCATGGTGTATTTTGACATAAATCAAACATTTTTCTACGAATCAACGTATAATGACTACTGCATCAAGCATAGTTTTCATACCTCACGCAAAATTAACTGGCTTTGAGCCTATTATAAAGAAAACGACAGTTATGTCAACTCAAGTGCTTATATAATGATATTTTATCCTGCCGGATGTTTAATAAAGACATTTGTCCACTGACAAATTTCTCACCTAGAAATACCAATAAAAATTGGAAGCACTGACGTATTTTCACGACTATAAGGCGCACTTAAGTCTTAAATTTTCTCCAAAATACACAATGCGCCTTATAATCCAGTGTGCTTTATATATGGAAAACACATTAAAATGTGTCATTCATTGAAGGTGCGCCTTATAATGCGGTGCGCCTTATAGTCCTGAAAATACGGTATAATAAAGTATTAAGGGATTGTTGTCAAAACTACTCTAACACTTATTTCCACGATTTTGTTGGTTAGACATAATTGCAGAATCTCACACAAAAATGGCTACCAGTGCATTAGAAACAAGTAGCAGGAGGTCCAAAACATTACACTTCCATTATGAAATTGCAATTCATCTAATGACCATCCATCGAAAATGTTGAGACCTCACTCTCAACTAGTATTAACCTAATGAGGCCATTAAAGTGGGGAAAAAGCCATACGCTTCTATTACTCTGGCCATCACCAAAGTAATTAGCACTTTCAATTGGAATATCAACTAACTTCACAGCTAACTCATTTCCAAGATGTCCCATTAAAGCTCAAGCTTTGGCAGGCTATCATTTCTCTTGCCATGCCTATAAATGTGTAGTCTGCTGCTACTCTTTATTATTGTAACAAACACAGCAGAATTTGAACAGATTTTCTCTTAAACAAAATAGAATGGAGTTATATATTAATCAATACAAAACTGAATGCAGTCTTACTCTTTAATAACTGATTACAGATAGCCTAGAGTGGGTTCATCAGTAGTCATTGGATAAAAATGACTAGGCAAAATCATACTGACGTCAATATTAATTTGAAACCCATTAAAAAAAATATAAAATTCCCTGAAAAATGTCTCATGGTTTGTTTGAAAATGGCACACACACAAGTAATACAAAAAAAACAAACATATGAGCCCAAATGTGTTGTTTTGTCATTCAAGAAATAACTAAAAATGTAACATAAGGAGATAAATTTGACATTTTAATATTTCTTAATACATTTCTTTTTACTTTACTTTGTACTTTATACTTTTGAATTTAATTATGAGTGATGAGTATGTTAATACATTAGTCCTTTTTTCCGTTTATGTTTCATATGTACTGTTAACGGATGCACTTTTTTATATGTATCGTATCTTGTGCTGACCCCGCCCATCTGTCAAATTTTTAAAGTCAATGTGGCCCCCGGGCCACCCCTATTCTAGACATATAAGCCTCATACAGATTCCCAAAACAAATAACTTTAGCAATCCTTACCTTTCCTTCCGTCATTAGTTTCATCCATGCAGAGGCACACTCCTTATTTCTCGCCTTCTCGCTCATATCTACACACACAAACACACACAAAAACACACTGTAATTTGCAAGCTCGAAAACAAATTTTACAAGAGAACTGTACATGTTCAAATCTCAACTGCAATAGACTATATAAGCCTCTGGCGTTCACATTGTATTACAGTATATTTACACCAAAACACATTACCCTGTAAAACTCCACAAATAAAACACACTGGACTATAAAAGTGTAGGCTTCAGAATGTGTGTGTGTGTGTGTGTGTGGGTTAGCGGCTTATAGTCGGAAAATGATATATTTAAATCTATGTGAGGGTTGAACATGCATATGAAACCAGGTTTTTTTGTATTCAGCATCACAAAGAGCCCTTCAACACAGAACTCACAAGAACTGACTGTGCAAAGCATTCATCTGCCACCAAGTTGCCAATTCTTGTATATTGTAAGTGAGGGTAGCGTGGGTGTAAAAATAACACTGACAACAAGAGCATCTGCGTCAATCTGTAATGCTTTCGCAAGGAGAGGTCTTCAATAACAGGCCTGTGTGCGTCTTTAGAAACAGATTGATGTCTTTGTATGCTATGCACAGGTTGGTTTTCGGGTCCCCCAAGGCACCCATTGTCTTGTGTTTGTTTAACATGATGGAATATGCTAATCAGGCTAGCACCGCCAAGATAAAACTCTTTCATGTTAAGTGAAATGACTGAATAAAACGGTAAAGCCTCGGACTGTTTTTTCCTGATGATCGAAATTGTGATACTGAATATTTGATAAACAACAAACTCGGTAACTGTGGGTGCTTGTTTTTGTTCTGTGTTTCGAGGTGTTTTTTTTTTGTAACCTTTTATTTTTAAAATAAGGTAGGGAATCAAACACTAGGGACATTTTTTTATCATGCCGTGAAGCTATTTACGCTTCTCTTTCTCTATTTTAGGTTAAAAAAATGTGCTGTAGATCAGCTGACTTGTGGTATTTTTTTGATTTACCAGTTTATTTCACACGTAAACCCACAAAAACATTCAAAATTTCTATGAAATGTTCACACAAGGGTAAAATGGGGACACACAAAACCTGAGACATGCACATACACTAAACCAGAATGCTGACTCCGCCCACTTTTGCCACATGGTGTCTAATGCTTTCATGTCGTTTTCTTAAAATTTTGATTAGTCCCAAAAAGCATCGCTTATTTAAACCCAAACAACAGGTTAATTTTTTACTAGCTTGCTTTCATGGTGTAAATCTATTCCCCACATATGAGACCTCATCAGGAATTATCGTAAACAAGCAAACAGCAGCTAGTGAGCAACACTAACATACACAGAGCTAATTTAGTATTTTTTCAGCGCTTATGCCAAAGTAGTAGCAAAAGGCAGCAGTGGTTGCGGCTTCTCCAGAGAGACAAAATGTGCAAGTGCCAAGAACAGACAATTTGCCATGTCACTCACCAATAGAAAGAGGCCAAGACCCCACTTTCCTAGTCCTACACGTAGACTTTCACTTGTCTACTGTGCATGTGTTATCTGCCAGCAAAAGTGCATAAGATGTGTGTGAAGTGTTCCTTTTTTTTGTTGTTGTTTTGGAAAAGAGTACTTCATGGTAGCTTTGGGAAAATTCATTCCTAAATCTTAACTAGGGTGCACTGAGCTTTATCCTAAGGGGATACTACTATAAAAAAAGGGAAGGTGGTTCAGTAAGCTTGAAGATAGGTCACCAACGTTTCATTCATTTCTTTCCTGAACCGATTATCCTAACAATTGTCATGGTGGAGGGTGCCGGAGCATTTCCAGTTTAGTATAATAAGCACGATGCAGGGAACACCTTAAATTGTTGGCTAAGCCAATCGCAGGGCAGAAGATGGATAGAAATTCATGCATTTTTGGGATGTGGGAGAAAACTGGAGTACCCAGAGAAAACCCACACAAGCCCAAGGTGAACATGCAAATTCCATACACTGAGGACCAAGCTGGGGTTAAACCCTCATTAGTGTAATACCAAATTAATACAAAAAAATGCCCCAAGAAGGAGGGAACACCCTAAATAGCTGGATATCCAATCACAGGGCAGAAGAAAATGGATATAAATTCATGGATTTTTGGAATGTGGAGAAAACTGGAGTACCCAGAGAAAACCCACACAAGTCTAAGGGGAACATGAAAAATCCATACACTGAGGACTCAGCTGGTATCAAACCCGCATAAGCAGACCATCAAATGAATAAAAAATGCCCCAAAAAGCAGGAAACACCCTAAATTGCTGGCCAGCCAATCACAGGGCAGAAGAAGATCGGTAACCATTCATGCATTTTTTGGGATGTGGGAAAAAACTGGAGTACCGAGAGAAAACCCACACAAGCCCATGGTGAACATGGAAATTCCATACACTGACGACCCAGCTGGGATCGAACCCGCATAAGCTTAACACAAAATGAATGAAAAATGCCTCAAAAAGGGGAAAACCCCCCAAAAACATTTACATATTTGTTAAGTGTTAAATATTTAGTAACCAATCGGATGTAATTCTCTGTTGGTCAGTAAAGATGATTGAGTTTTTTTTTTTTTAATAAAGATTTAAATATTTGGCAAACCATATCGCATATTCCAATCCGGCTGTTTTTAACGACCTATTATTATTTTTGTAGCTTGACAAGGTAATTGTTGACTTGCCTTCACCTCATTTCACCAGAAAAAAATATTTCCACAGTTTTATATCCCTTTTCTGTTTTTCGTACACGTTTTTCTGTATAACGAGCTACGATTTCAAAAGTGAATACTTTATTTTACTGAACTGTTTTTCTCTCTCTCATCCGGACAATACTTCTCGCTACCAAAATGTGCTATTCAGAATTAAATGAGCACTTAAAAGTTGGAAGTAAAAAAAGAAAACTTGCTCCTACATACTCAGAGTAAGGAAGATTTCTTGCAAATAGGGTTTCCATTGTTAAAGTGAGAAAAAAAAGTAGATTCATGCAGTCTCTTTTATTCTTTTTTTTTATCTTTAACTTTGCACAAGTTCAGGCTGAGTACAAAGACTGAAATGTGTGAGGTCAAAAACAACATTGTGACCTGCTGCATATAATTCTCATTTAATAGCAGTTCTTTTTGAAGGAAACTGGGAGGTACACATTGTTATTTTTATTTCAAATAAAAAGACATGTGTTTTCTTACTTTTAGTGTTTTCGCCAATAGGACAAAAAAAATGTTGTAATCACTTCTTTTTATTTTTTTTAAGACTCCAAAATAAGATAAACACAACACCAAACTGGTCTTTGGAAAGAATGAAAATGACGGTGATGGAAAGTCAGAGTTAAGGGGGGGTGAAGAGACGATTTTGAAAGAAAAATCTGCGGTTGAAAAGGGAAAAAAAAAACATAAAGAAGAAGGAATATTTGACACTGGCATCACGATCTAGCTTTTTGACAGTTCGACCAGCAGGGTGTCGGAGCATGCGAGCTTGGTAAGATGGGTTAGATTTCCCCTAAGGCAAGCAGAAAGTACATCGAAAATGTATGCGTGGCAAAGGGAAAATAGAATGAAATAAATACATGAGCCATCTGCCAAAGACTTGCAAGTCTTCAATTAACTGAAAATTTGATGCTAGCGTATTAGTTTGAAAGACTTCACCACTACAATTGTCACTTACTGTCATATCACTTTCTTACTAGCTCACAACTACGTTATTTTAAGAGAATTCAACCCCTCTTTATATCATTTAACATAGTTTAAATGGCTTATAAAGTGTAAATTATTTAAAAATGGATTAAATATACCTTCTGGATGAGGAAAAACAATGAAAAAAGTGGTTCAGCTGTTTTCATTCTCCATTATTTTACATCTAAAAACAGTAGTAACAAAGTTTAAATGGCTTATAAAACGTATATTATTTTAAAATGGATTTAATAAACCTTCTGGATGAGGATAAACAATGAAAAATGTGGTTCAGCTGTTTTCCTTCTCCATTATTTTACATCTAAAAACCGGAAGAAATCCTTGAAAAAATGATTATATATATATATATAATGAAATAAATAAAATGATGCCCTAAGTTCAAAGTAACTTCAATCAGGGTACATTTTTTTACTTGATGAATAATTGAGTAACAGCATGAACAGCCTTGAGTTCGAGCATTTTTGTGATGCCTTTTGCATGAATAAAACACTGTTTGGCCTGCAGAGATGTCTGTGTTGCAGGGAAACTGTAGTAATATGGAAATGACTTACTCCCCTCCCCTTGTATCTTCGTCTCTTCAATGTTCACTAGTTTTTTTTTTTTGCTTTCGCATATTAAATTGCTTGTCGTGCTCTCTTATGTTATATTTTCCTTTAAATTTAAACTAGCTTTCAGTCTTTTTCCATGTTGTCACGCTCACCTTTTGTCTTTTAGCAATTAGCTCCTATGTGGAAAAGGGGAAAAAATGGAATGCACAGACAGAAAATGGTGCTTTGTTTTAAAGTTAAAGGTCTGAATAGAGTGGAAAGATGAGGAAGTTTTTTGGAAAAAGTGGATAGGTGTCCAACTCGACGTTGGGGGGGTTTGAATTGGGCCCTCTAGTTTTGTTTTTGGGCCCGCGAAAGTGAATTATGGACATTGTTTGTTTTTTGGCAAATTAAAATTGAAATAAAGTTGATATCCTCCTCGATGAAATATTAAAAACATAAGAAATGTTGAAAATATTTACAAATTTGCCTTCCATTTTTGAAATACCATTTTAAATCAATAAAACATTATTTTTGAATACTTTTTCAGCAAAAAACAAACTTTTAAGAGCAGCTAGCTATTTTTGACAACAACAGAATTTTACTTTTGTCTTCAAAACTGGTTTTATTTTGTGGTTCAAAAATATATTTTGCCTTTTAGGCTTTATAGTGTGCTCATATGTACGTTTTTTTATTTATTTTTAACTACTTGCGGAGTTGATTTCTTCAAGTTATTGGCTCACAATGTGCCCCAAGATATATACACTAGTACCTAAGTTGTTTTCTTTGTAAATTATTTATATGACATTGTTTGTTATGCTGCTTTCTTTTTTTTACTGTATCATGATACATTAATTTTTTATCATTATTACATTTTTTCCCTGCTACTCCTATAAAAATGTGGATTTAAAATAAAAAACAAACATACCAATACCTCAAATAATAACACACTTGAACACATTCGTGTATTTCTGAGAGGACCCAACCTTTCGACTCAGGCATTCTTACAGGTAAACCTTCATAATAATAATATAATAAAAGTGCTCTGTGTTTCAAGAGTTTGCATCAGAGAGATTCAAATCCTAAGGATAAGGACAGAACTTGAAGAACAAAAAAAAAAACATAAGTACGTACCTTATCTTTTTGCAATAACATAGAAAAACAGCAAAACTATGTGAATAAACAAATGTATAAAAGTGCCTTTGTTTTGCATTCCATAGAGTGTCAGGACTTTAAGTATATATGGCCACCTTTCTTTATGTACCGTATTTTCACGACTATAAGGCGCACTTAAAAGTCTTACATTTTCTCCAATATAGACAGTGAGCCTTATAATACAGTGCGCCTTATAATACAGTGAGCCTTATAATACAGTGCGCCTTATAATACAGTGAGCCTTATAATGCAATGCGCCTTATAATACAGTGCACCTTATATATGGAAAAAATGTCATTCATTGGAAGTGCGCCTTGTAATGCGGTGCGCCTTATAGTCGTGAAAATACGGTAGGTTTTTACAGTTTTTATTTCATCACACTGTTTTATGTCAAGTGTTGTAAGAATAAAGCATCTTTCAATTCTACAGAATGTTATTTTATTGGAGGTGAAAAATGGGATTTGACATTCTGAAACGGATTCACCACAAAACTTCCCCAAGAATGTTTTTTTAATGAAGAGAAAGAAGCGCATTCTCAATCCTCTCATTATGTTTGTCTCACATGGGGCCTATCACACTGCATAATTTTAGATAGACTATATTTCCAATTCCCTCTACACACTAGCAAAGTTTACTTGATGTAATTGAAACACTTAAAATAATCTATGAATGTTTAAAAAAAACTAGATAGCAATTCATTTATTGCTTGATGCTGGACTCTTAGATAGATATTTTCCACATGGACTCTTTTAATGACTAATGGTGGAAAAATGAGAGGTTACTGAAACAACTAACCGTTTTTTTGGCCTTGTATTAATTCACGATGACTACGTGTTTCGGAAGGACCAAAAACAACAACAAAATCTCAATAGCTAAAATGCAAAATGTCCAAAATCTGCGATATTGTGACTTTTATTTGGATTTTTGATTCTCAAACCACTTTCTCAAGGAACTATGTCCGACATGGGCAAACTACGGCCCGCGGGCCACATTCGGCCCATTAGGCTTTCTAGTCCGGCCCGCCAACATTGTCCAAATGTTTTTTTTTTTTTTTACTTTTTTGTTGGTTTTTTTTTTTTGTTTTCCCAAGATGGCGCCATCACGCGGAAACCAGTGGTAGTTGCTTTGTCCACTCTTATTTGTTTTTTTTTAGTTTTACAGCCCCTCTATCTTTTTTTTAAATTACATTTAAATATTTCTTAATACATTCCTTTTAACTTTACTTTGTACTTTATACTTTTTACTTTAGTGATGAGTATGTTAATACTATAGTCCTTTTTTTCTGTTTATGTTTCATATGTACTGTTAACGGATGCACTTTTTTACATGTATCCTATCTTGTGCTGACCCAGCCCATCAGTCAAATTTTTAAACTCAATGTGGCCCCCGGGCCTGAAAAGTTCGCCCACCCCCTGCACTATGTGGTTCTCCTTAATGTTTCTGCCATTTAAAAGTTTTTCCTTCCCACTGTGGCCAAATGCTTGCTCATGTGGGATTGACTAAGTTGTTCTAAATATGTAAGAAACATCATCCAAGACATGTTCCGTTCAAAAAAAAAAACTTAAACATAATTACTAGTTTGATTTGGCCTTGCAGAAATAATATTGACCGTTTCCTACAACACATAAAAATCTGTCTATTTTGTCAAAACCCCAAAAACACATTAACTTTGACAGTAAGTATTTAGCTTTGCATATTCTAAGGAAATATACACAAGCAATATTCAGCCCTTACAAACAGTTGCAGCTAAAAAAAGTGAAATAAGCATGCATGATGCAATTTTAAGGTCCTCGCTTGAGGCTGTTGCAGTTTACGGAAATGCGCCGGCCAAAGGGATTAGATTAAAGTCTATCGTGGAAAGTAATAGCGTGTCAGAATGCTGAGAGGAAACGCCTAATGGTCTACACTTGAATATTTTATGTCTTATTACTGCTTTTTCTGCTGAGGACAAGTATAGAGAAAGGCTGCATGTTTCATTCCAAAACGAGTTATTATATTAATGAGCAGAATGCCTGAGAAGTTATGGAGATTTACAGTTGCTTGTTGTGTTATTATGCTTTCTTCTTAAAAAGAGCAACTAGCATGAATTTACTATTCCTGTCATGGTATTGAGGTACAAGACAGGAAGCAAAAGAAATATGTATTTCTGTTTTCGGGATTATTCTCAGCAAAAGACAGTATCTTAGTAATAGAGAACAGTATTGTATAGTTTTATCTACAAGGGTTTCAGACCATTTTAGATTTAATATTTAGATTTTTTTTTTATAAATGGATTAAAAGAACTGGATTAAAAGCCCTGCATATTCAGTTTTTTATAAATCTAAAACAATGTTTATTTTAGCTCTTTTTATATTTATTTTCAGATTTTACAAAATGATTTTAGAACTAAAAATACAGAAATAATTGATGAAAAAATTACAATTATTGATTTAAAAGAGGAAAAATCAGGAAATTTAATATACATATATATATATATATATATATATATATATATATATATATATATATATATATATATATATATATATATATATATATATATATATATATATATATATATATATATATATATATATATATATATATATATATATATATATATATATATATACTCTTCATTTAAATTTGATCCTAAAACAGAAAGTCGGCACTCATGATTTACTTTCGCGGGCCACACAAAATGATGTGGCGGGCCAGATTTGGCCCCCCGGGCCGCCACTTTGACACCTGTGTACTCGTACATTGAAGAATTTAACCTTCAGTGCATACTTATGTAACCTAATCCACCCCTAATACCAACACCATCATGATACAAATTTACAAAATAATATGCACAAATACAGCCCAGAATTAACCTCATTTGCAGCAGATAAGCCAAATTGTGTATCCAAAATATAAAAAGAATACATCAAATTTAATATAACGTATTCACCTACCAGAGATGCAGATTTTATTTTACAATTTCTTGCTGTTAATAGTAAAATAACTGCTCTAAAAATGCAAAATGAAGTCTTGCCCAGTTTGAAACAAGCAAGCCAACAAATATGTTCAGTGGAAAATGAATTTTAAAATGACGTACATCCTTTTCCATAAATCAATCTTCTTCATGATGATTAAACCGTGAATAATCAATAATGACTTTTGCCTTGTGGCTGTTTCAGGGAGGTGAATTTTCAATGTGAAATGTATATTTGTATCCGATTTACTATTGAAGGCCATGGACAGATTACATTGACAAGGTAACAAATAAGAACTCCTTTTTTTTTAGCTACTAGCCTGTAAATAATTTTTCCATTCATTCCTTTTCAGTTCCACTTATCCTCATAAGTGTCGCGGGGGTGCTTGAGTCCACCTCAGCCCGGTCAGTCGGCGGGGGAACGCCTAGAACTGGTCGCCAACCAATCGCAATACATATTTATTCGATATACAGTGTTCCCTCGGTTATCGCGGTTAATGGGGACCGGGACCACCCGCGATAAGTTAATTTCCGTGAAGTAGGGATTCCCCTTCAAAAATGCTTAATTAGAATTTTATTCAGTTTTTTTTTAAATTTTATTATTATTTTTTTATTTAATTTTTAATTTTTTTAAAAAAATTCAACCCCCTGTATACAGTACACCATATATAATACGGGTAGTAAGAGTGAAATTCATGTTATAAAAAACTGTAAAATATGTTGTTTCAATGTAATATTTGTATTTTTTTCCCCCCAAAAATCTGCAAAGCTCGGAGTCCGCGGTAGCTGAACTGCGAAGTAGCGAGGGAACACTGTATTTAAATAAAAAAAGACCTTCCTGCAGTAATACTGATACTCATTCATGACTCACAATTGTGGCACGGCACCCTGTTTCAAAATCGCAGCTTGAAAAAGCACACTTTAGGCATCCAAATTCTAAGAAAGAAGCATTAAATCTGCATCTAGCCTCTTGCTTCTCTATAGATAAATGCAAATATGTGCCTCCAAGACAAAAATATATAAAACTGGCATTGATTTAGTCCCTTCATCATAGGAAACTGGATTATTTCTTCTAATTCTCTTTTGCCTGGAAATGCTTTGTCCCTCCAAGAGGCAATTTTAAGAGGAAGGACGATTTGAGAGGCAGGGAGAGGAGGATATCCTGTCCACTCTATACGACCTTTGGCATAGGATATCCTACTTAAAACAGCAAGCTGCCGCTCTTCAATGCCAAGGTCGTGGCTCTTCCCCCGCCTTCTCCTTCGTGGCAAGGATTTCTTTTGATAAAAAGTGCAAAAGCAGACTTCTGCAACACCTGCGTCATCTGGTGTCATTGTCCTTGTCCTTTAGTTAAAACTTTCCTTCGGGAGGTTATGCTATTCCATTTAGCTCCCAGTTGCTTCCATTTAGACTCCCCCTCATAGTAAATAGTCAGGGTCATCATATAATGAATGACAAAGGCAACAAGTAGAAAAGGGGCAGCTTTACTACTGCCCAATGAAGGAAAATTATCATTGACATATTTAGGTTTTACTGGTGGTAATCAGTATAAAATGATTCGAATTAATTCAATGTATTGTAACCAAATCCCAATATGCTTCATTATATACATCACATGTGTCAAAGTGGTGGCCCGGGGGCCAAATCTGGCCCGCTGCATCATTTTGTGTGGCCCGGGAAAGTAAATGATGAGTACTGACTTTCTGTTTTAGGATCAAATTCAAATAAAGAGTATAGATGTATATTAAATTTCCTGATTTGTCCCCCTTTTAAATCAATAATTCAATTTTTTAATCAATTTTTTTCAGTTTTTAGTTCAAAAATCATTTTGTAAAATCTAAAAAAATTTATTAAAAAAGCTAAAAGAAACATTGTTTTAGATCTATAAAAAACTGAATATTCGAGGCTTTTAATCCAGTTCCTTTGATCCATTTATAAAAAAATAAAATCTAAATATTAGATATAAAATGGTCCGGCCCACGTGAAATCGAGTTGACGTAAACGCGGCCCGGAAACCAACCTGATTCAAAAAACTACTTAAATATGATAATAATAATAATAGTAATTTGTATCTTACCTGATTGCACATTGCTTCCTTTGACTGATTTTGGCGTGGGCGGTGTGGGCGGCGTGGGATTGATTCCCATTTAGTTGTGGTGTAGTCCTTCTTTTTCGCCCAACATCAGCTGAGATAGGCTCCAGCACCCTGCAACAAAACAACTTCAAATTAAAAGAATAAAATGACAATGCGTTTTTGTGGGAATAATTGCTACACATTCTTCCAAAATGTTGGCAACAGTAAGTTAATTTATTCATAAAACTTTTCTATGAAAAAAAATGACTACAACACAAGAGATGAACATTTTAATTCCGTTCAACTAGCGATTTTTCACGCATGCAAAATTACGGCAACATACGACTGACAGACTGCTGTGTTGGATAATGAATCGCAAGTTAGCCCCAAGAATTTTGTGCCAGCCCCTTTTTTAGTGCCAGTCCCAAGCCTGATTAAATAGAAGGGTTGGATGCCGGTACGGCAGTCGTCCACAAACTTATGCCCAAGCGTCATCCATCACCATGAATGATGAAAAGCTAGAAAGGAGACTAAATCCATATAAGCCAAAACAAAATCTTTCTTCATCTGAATTTGTTTGATATCGACCCTGCAAACACAGCAGTAAGTAAATGTAATTATTGCCAGGCGAGTAAACTTTGTACAATTTACCCAAATGAAGAGTTGCCGAGCAGTCTTTAATTATGTGATTACTGCATGACATCATCAATGCAGGATAGTGTTGGGTTGGTTGGCCTGTCCGACTCGCACTTTTGAGATTAGGGGTTAAATACCCAGTGGGGCAGACCCTACTGTGAGGAATGTGTATGTTTTCCCTGTCTGTGTGGGTTTTCTATGGGTACTGCAGTTTCCCCTCACATTTTTAACTAGGTCTACAATGTCTTGTGTCTGTCTTGGTACTGAAAGCAAGAAATTTCCTGAATACGTGATGAAATAAAGTTCTAATCTAATCTAATATAATCCCAAAAACATGCATGGTAGGATGGTTGAACACTACATAAAGGGTGTCAGACTCGGGTTGGTTCGCGGGCCGCTTTAACGTCAAATTGATTTCATGTGGGCTGGACCATTTTAGATATAATATTTTGATATTTTTTAATTAAAGGATTAAAAGGCCTGAATATTTAGTTTTTATAGATCTAAAACAGTTTATTTTATCTTTTTTATATATTTTTAGATTTTACCAAATGATTTTTGAACTAAAAACACAGAAAAAATGGATTTAAAAATGACAATTATTGATTTAAAAGGGGAAAAAAAATCAGGAAATTTAATATACATCTTTACTCTTCGTTTTAATTTGATCCTAAAACAGAAAGTCAGCACTCATCATTTACTTTCCCGGGCCACACAAAATGATGCGGCGGGCCAGATTTGGCCCCCGGGCCGCCACTTTGACACCTGTGCTCTAAATCGCCTTTAAGTATGACATCGTTAATGATTTTAAGTATGAATGGACACAGACAAAACATACAACATTTTTTCCTTGGGAAGATTGCAATCCAAAATGGTACAACCTCGACTGGAGGGAATACCCCCACCAATTTTCAAATTTGCTGTTACATGATGTGATATTACCTGGTTAACAACCCACACAACAACACCTGGTGCAAGTTTTCCTTTTATCTTTATCCTCAGGCTATTGAGTAGATGTTGTTATTGTCTCACACTATAGACGTGTTTGTAAAATCCACATGTAATCACATTTAAGGGGATATCTATTTTTGTGTGTGTTTTTTTTTCAATTTTGCCTTGTCTTTTTAATGAAACATCAATGTTTCATTAGACCAGAGACCATTGTGACCCACAGCAATTGTTGTCTCGCCTCAACAAAGATATTTAGAGAAAACTATCACAATGAAACTTTTCACCTGTATCGTCTGGTAACAGATTTAAGATGAGATAGCAGATTTATCCCTCCACATTTTTGGGTTCTACTGCCGGGCATTTGTTCTTTGTGGTGTATTTAAAATGTAATCCTCTTAGATATGCAATGTGGCCGCAAACATAGATAATAAATATGCATGAGTAAACAATACACATTGCGCTGTATATTTACAACAGTCTCTTGGATTTGCAAGCAAATAATGACCAAATATGAGGGGGGAAAAATGACTGAGCCTATGAGCCAAGCTGCCATCACTGTAATAACAATAATAATAGAGTGAATGGACTTTTTGATACCTGCATATGCAAAAGAAAGATGTCCATTGCAGTACAGTGTTCCCTCGCTACTTCGCGCTTCAGCTATCGTGGACTCAGAGCTTCACAGATTTTTTTCAGGAAAAAATAAATAAAAAATTTAAAGATATTAAGTTAAAATTATAAATTACATCATTTTACAAGAGTTGGAAACAATATAATCAATAAGAATTAGTAATTGCATCAAAAAAAGGCCAAAGAAATGGTCAATAACATGGTGAGAGTTCAGGAATCGCATTGATAACGTCATGGCTGTTTACAGGCGCAAAAAACAATGTTCACAACTCCCAATAACGATGTTTCTTACGTCCGGTCCCCATTAACCGCTATAAGCGAGGGAACACTGTATACCCATCTGAAAACTGTAAATGTCAAAGTAAAATGGATAAATGTTTGAATTTTTGTAATGCCTTGATATACAGCTTTTGTCAGGAAACATAATTAACATATCTAGTGTATTACCATAATTAAAATATCCTTTGTTCAAAATGTATTCAGGAAAGGATCCGTATTTGGCTGACTTTGAAATATCGTAGAGGGATAATGGCAAAAGAATGAACAGAAAACAATGAGCTGTTAGATGAAGTGCTGCAGGCGACAGACTGCAACTTTAATGTGTCAGTGAGGTAACCAGCTTCGTTCACAGTGTCCCGCTGCTTGCAGGCTTGCTAGTGTGCTGCATGAATTCAAATCAGGGGTTGCTATCAGAATAATTGAGAAGTGGACAGTTATTGCTTGAATTAGCACCTCATAAGAAAATGGTCATCTTTTTATAATATTAGGAATGAGCTAGAACTATATTACTGCTGAGTAATGCTTAAAAATATGACTACAAAACACTGCATGTGTTACCATGTTCAGTTTTGGCTGTGTTCTTCCAATAGATTTTTTCAAAGGTTAAAAAATAGACTACAGTAATTCAATCCACTTTTTTGAAATGTCGATATTTGAAAAAGCTTGAAATGTCAGTATATTTATTTTTTATATTAATAAACAGTACTAGGAATTTGCATTTTAAAATGCTACAAAGAAAGTCCAAAATATTATTTAAATCCGCAAATTCATTAAATTGGCATTATTAATTTATTCCCCTTTTTTTAAAATGTCGATATTTGAAAAAACTTGAAATGTCAGTAAATATTTTTGTGATATTAATAAACAGTAATAGGTATTAGCATTTTAAAATGCTACAAAGAAAGTCCAAATTATTATTTAAATCCGCAAATTCTTTGAATTAGCATTATTAATTAATTCCCCTTTTTTAACAGGTTGATATTTGAAAAAGCTTGAAATGTCAGTTAATATTTCTTTATATTAATAAACATAAATAGGAATTTGCATTTTAAAATGCTAGAAAGAAAGTCCAAAATATTATTTAAATCCGCAAATTCATTTACTTAGCATTATTTTCCATATATAATCCTTTACTCTCCCCCTATAGTAGTCTTATGCGTCTAATTTTTAACTGTATAAAAAAATAAGCTTTTAATAAAGATGCTTGTGATTGGCTGGCAACCAATTCAGGGGTGTCCCCTGTCTACTGCTCATAGTTGGCTGGGATAGCCTTCAACACCCCTGCGGCCCTTGTTAGGATAAACGTAACGGGAAAAAAATGGATGTATAAACTGTACATTATGAAATAAGCCAAGGAGCAAGGTTTTTGTTGAGATCACAAAACATCACATCCTCTTGAAGAATTTCAGGAAGCTACGCCTGACAAAGAACAGAGCACAAAGAGTCATGGCCGAGACTGGAAAGGGAGGAGGGGATATAATAACCAAGGCGGGAAGGAAGAAGATCCACGGACGTATGGCCAGATGAAGATGAAGTCTCCCCAGTGATGGAGGATGTTGTGAATATGGCAAGGAAACTGGCATACAAATCAAAAATTGTGAACGCTATGGAAATTTACAAGACAACTCCAGGCATTATCAAGGGGAATAAGGAATTGCTGCTTGTAGAATGATGCTTGCACTACTTGCTGTCGATCAGAAAGTCTCCAACATACAACAGGGCCTGTAATGGCTACTAATTTTTACTTTCTCTGCGATTAATCAATCACCAGGTTTTGGAAATAGCGTGTTTCACCCATCAACTACTCTATCTTTACGTTGCTTACCACTGCTATGAGAATTTTAGGACTGTCCTCTGATGTTGAATTCTGTCTTCAATAACATGCATCAAAACAAGTTGTAAGAATCCTCAAAATATTTCTTAAGATATACATATATAATATACATATATAATTAGAACAGATCGTTTTGAGTTGGTTATTTCTTTAGTATATCTATGTGTATAAATGTTTGATTTTAAAATGGTCATTAAAGTTCAGTGCTTTCATAATTAAATATTTTTCCACTTTTTTTGCAAATGAATATCGGTTATCGACCTCTTCTAGCAACAAAAAATCGGTATCACTTCTGAAAAACCCATATCGATTGATCTCTAGTCACATCTATATTTTTAACGATCAATGAAGTTCAGTGCTTTCATAATTAAAGTATTTTTACACTTTTATTGAAAATGAATATTGCTCCAAATATCAGTTATCGACCTCTTCTAGCTACTAAAAATCGGAATCGCTCCCGGAAAACCCATATCGATTGATCTCCAGTCACAATCATTTTTTTCAAATGAAACCAGCACCTAAAAAGCCCAAATCATCACAGGTGTATAGGAATATGAGCATATAACACTTGAACAGCTTTTCTATCCATTAACCATGTCAGTTACTCTGCCACTCAACCTGAATCAACTCCAATGATGTGATGCTCTTTCACATGCTGTGTATACTGATAGTTCCAGTCCAATCCACATTGTCAAATGTGTCATTTGTTGATGGCAATAGAAGCAAAAAAGCCTTTTCCAATGGATCTATTTTGCTGAAAATATTTCCACACTTGGATAAAGGTAAATAAATCACAGTTTTCATTGCAATGGAAGTATGGAACATATTTTTTAGGCCCGTTTTGACATTAAAAAAGTGGCAGTGATACCACCTAAAGTTATGAACTTTAAATAAAACTGCCAAAGAATAAAGTACTATATTTAAATTATCGGGTATTAGAGTAGCTTTTTTACTTCGTTTGAAGCTACTGATTTAAAAATTTAATGTGCTTCTTTTCAAAAAGTATTTTTATTTGTATAATCTTGACAAGCAAACTTGCTCCCTGCTGTACTTTTAGCCAAGTAGACTGAAAATATGTAATTATTCACCACTGAGTCGTTTACACTAATCTCTTGATAGGCTTTTAAATTTGCTCCTTTTTACCTTGCCTTTGCTTAAGTATCAGAGTGACCAGTGGGCAGGAATTGCCTCCCCTCCTGTGTATGCTGCTTAGAATAAATAAACATGGGAAACAACCAGTCCCAGATCCCTGTAATTGGGTCACGATTGCACATACACACACAAGCCCACATTGTGATGCGGACTACATCATGTCGTGAATTTGTTCTGTAAGAACTGCAGCTGTTACGACAGGATGTCTGCAGAGAGAATGGCAGACTCAAGCCCCCAGTTAGCCGCAGTGTAGGAGTTAGGGGTTGGGCAAAGAACAATAGGCTTCATTCACCGACACTTCTTACACCTCAGTCAAGAACGTGCTTTGTACTTACTATAGAAAACAGGGGATTTTTTAGGGGGGTCTTTCTCGAAGCGAACACTGTTCATAATGCTATCATTTTAAATTACCGTATTTTCATTACTATAAGGCGCACCCTCAATGAATGACATTTTCCATATATAAGGCGCACTGTATTGTAAGGTGCACTGTATTATAAGACGCACTGGCTATTTTGGAGAAAATTTAAGACTTAAGTGCGCCTTATAGTCCTGAAAATACGGTAATTGCTATTGACTTCCAGGTATGAAGCTCTCACTACTTTACAGTCACCTATAGAGCCAGCCATTGTTGATGTTTTGGATTTTTTTGCATAAAATCTTGGCGTGGGGGAGGAGCTATATGATGGAAGATTTGGTAAACTAAGATGGCATCTGCATATTTAACAGTATTGTTTTTTTAATATCCGTTTTTACAAACAAGACACGACAAGTGTTAATTGTTTCTACTTGACCTGAACAGGTCATAGCTAAGATTTTTTTTTTGTCATGTGTAAGGTAATTGGCTTGCTGTATTTTGTGTGAGTTGGAAACAATAGGGGTTGGTGAGTTGAAGAGTGTGTGAGAATGTCGGAGCTTCCAAAAAGATTTTTCGAATTAGAATATAGAAGAATCAGCTTTGGCTTCTTACCAAATTCCCAAAACAAGCGTGGTAAGCTGATCAACTTCTCCAAATTGTGCTTTGGGTTGAGTTTGTGTGCAAATGGTTTTTCTTCTGCCTGATTGGCTGGCAACCGATTCAAGGTGTCCTCGGGCCTATTGCCCATAGTTGGCTGGGATAGACTCCATCTTAAATTTTAGGCAGGGGTATTTTTTTTTAATCTGGTCAGAAACCAAGGACAAATATAGTAAAAAAAATAGTTAAATGAGAACAACAAGCAAAATAGGAACTTGTAAATGTAGCATTTACAGTTTTTGGCGATAAATGTACCGTTAAAAATGGCTTTTGGGGTTCAGAGAGAAACGAAAACACTATTTTCACGACTATAAGGTGCATCGCATTTTTAGGCGCACTGCATTATAAGGCGCACCCACAAAGAATGCCACATTTTATTTTTCCCATACATAAAGAACACTGGATTATATGGTGCCCTGTCTATTTTGGAGAAAATTTCAGACTTTTAAGTGCCACTTATAGTCGTAAAAATACGGTATATAAGTCGCATTTGAGTATGAGTCGCAGGCCCGAATGGAAAGAGATAGTAGAGCAACAATTGGCTCCCTCTGCTGTGTTTGAATTCAACGCCACTTCATGTCTGTTTCCCACCTATCATCACACGGACTTTAGCAATAACACACTTAGTGGGGAAAAGATATAGCCGATTTATGGGGCCAAAGCAGTAGTCTGACAGCAATTATTCAGGTCTCAAATAAATGGCTGTGTCAGAAACCAAGAAGTGGAGACAAAAGAGAAGCGAAAAATGCGGATAAAAGAGACAAGACTAGAGTTATTGATCAGGGACACCATTCTCTTGCTAGTGTACAGTATAAAGTGAGTGAGCAGTAGACAACGAGGAAAAAAAGGATGAAAATCGCACCAAAATAAACATTACAGTTTGGAAAGTGGAGAAACTGAATCAAGTCAAGCTATCCTTCTTGTGGGAGTGAAAAAACAAGTGTCAGCATAATTGATGCAGTGACAGCCTGAGCATTTATTTTAATGGTGTTGTTTCACAGCTTTTCATCTTCGACGGAATTTAACCTCTCACTTTAGTCAAGTTTACCAAAAAAGATACAAGTAAAGTCTTTTGCTTTGGGGGTTATTTCTCTTTGAAAAATACAGTTTCCTAAACTCAAATATGTCAGTTCAAGTATAAAACACAATGGTCTGGTACTTTTATTTTTATAGATGTGTGTATTTCTGTGTATTTATTCTCAACTATATCCTAAAGGATGTCTTATTTCCTCTCCCTTTTCCTGACTAGACCTATTTTCATCCTTTAGTTAAGTCAGCCAGGAAACCCCTTTTGTTTTAGGAGTGCCCACTTCACACAAATAAAAGCCAGTTACACACTACGCACTATTTGTACCACATGCTGACAGAACTCCACCTTTCCATAATTTTCTACAAACTCGCTGCTACATGACCAGAAATTATGTACATATGTCTACATATATGTGTTTGAGAAGAAAGAGCAATGAGTCAGGACCACACAGAGACAGCAAAGGGAGGTGCAGCTTGTTAGAGTTGCTACGACTATATTATTCTATCCAACCCAATGTGGTCTTTTGTCAATGACACATCGGCTTTCGTTACCGTCTTGCTTTCGTTCACCCACACACACACACACACACACACACACACACACACAAGTGTGTTAGAAAAAGGGAGCAGCCACTGACTTCCTTTTATTCCCCCTGCTTCATTAAAGGAGTAAGACTCCTACAAGCACTATAATACAGTAGCAACCATACACTTTGGAAACTGGACACACACATCAAAAAACACACACATACATAGACTCACACCTGCTGGCATTTCCTAACTTGTATGAAAGACTGGAGGCATGTTATAAAAACTTTCAGAACACACACATACACACACATGGACATGGACATGGACACACCCCTGTTCAAATTACAGGTTTCTGGGGGAGTGAAAATGAAATCAAGATGGATTATTTGAAACCTATATCACCATTATCGTGACCAAAAACCTGTTCAACTACGACATGAATAGAATGGGAAAAAAAACATCAAAATATTTTAAAAAGAACATGATTGGACAAATAGGCACATTCATTTCTTGGTGGATGAAATATTTTGCTTTAAAGCCTTTAAAACCCCAAAATACTAAATTTATTCATTTATGCAATGGTGACACCCTTTTTTTCCATTGACTGGCACATGTGACACACCAGATTGACTTTAGAAATCATGTATGAATACCAGCCTTTTTTTTTTTTTTTTTAAAAGACAAACATCTGTTAGGGCTAGGCAGTCGTCTTTTCCAAGAGCTATTTCTGCTATCACCATGGCAACCATGTTTAAAGTTTTCAAAAGGAAGCATTAATGCCCTGGCATTTCCATGTGGTTAAAGAACAAAATAATCATGATATTGAACACATATTTGCATACATTCATTGGCTTTACCTTAACTTCTGACTCTGAATGTAAAATATTTCCATCCATTCGTTATTGTAAGACTACCTTGGAAGGAATTTTTACTTTATACTTAACGTGTATCTATTAAAATGTCAACTTGTATAAATAAAAGTCTGCTTTACTCTACAGATATCTTCCTCAATATCAAATAGCTTGTGAGTATTGAACTTTTATCTAAAAAAATAACATGCAAACAGCTGGTGGTCCTACTTTCTATGGGTTTAAAGCCTCACGGGTACATGGCATCCATCACAAATCACATCCATCTGTGGTTTTTGGAGGTCTATAAGATGCGAACAGAACGGCTGGATTGCGACGCGAAGATATTATCAATGTTTCACGCATGATAAATGTGATACTGAACGAGATTACGACATTTACACATAACCACTGATCCATAAATGCCCTGCCTAGTAAAAAAATAAAATATTTCCCCCTCTTTCATTATTAAATGAGCTACAATAAAACAAACATGTTATTAAACATCATTAAACTACTTCCCATAATATTTTCCATATTTACAGGCATCATTTAGGATGCATTTAGTCATAAATAATGACCAATTATCTAATATACCATTTTCTCACAGTGCTTCAGGTCTCTATTTTTATAACAAATATCTAAAAAGGATACATGTATAGTCATAAATAATTGCATGGTTTTAGACAACTTAAATCATATTGAATCAACAATATTGACTGATTTGTGAATGTAAAATACCTTTTGAATCTTAAGCCACGCCCATTATCACAGGAAGCATTGTTTAACGTCTATTCACTTCCTCTTATTTTGAAAATAATCAAGATGTTTTATTCTGCAGCCAGATAGACTTTCCGCTGGTGCCAATTGTTACAATATTTTCCGAAATCTAGCAAAAATACATCCAAATGTGGGCTGTATAATACATTTATTATAACAGATACAAATTTGGTCTATGTGACCAACATCTACCAATTACCTTAATTTCCAACTACAAATCAGTCTTTCAGTAATACATTCTGCCTTTAACCTTTAAACGGTACCATTTCTTCTGCTAAAGTTAGGAAAACTGCCTCAAATATCTCAAATCTTGCCACTAGGACCACATATTGCCAACAAACCAGTTCCCAAATTTCCCAGCAATCTGTGCAGAGCTAACAGGCAAGAACTGTCTCATCCCGTCACATTGCCCTCTGAGGAAATCAAATGACGATGAGGGCAAGATTTCATTTGAACGGAGTGTGAAAATAGAAATGACGGACCCAGTCCATGAAATATGAAGGAGATCCATGGGCGGGGTTTGCACCAGGGGAGAGAGCTGACACGGAAAAAGGATGAGAAAATGTGGTTAACCTAGCGCCAAAGAAGTGATACACCAGGGTTTGTATTCACAGTATCTGTTATGAACACATTGGGTTCACCGACAGCAGTACTCAAGCTCCCTGGGTATCCACTGATGTGTTGACAGTATTAGGAACAGACGCCAAGAGGAAAAGGTTTTAGTGGAACACAAACAAATTTAGATGCTCTTCCACAAACACCTCAATACAGTCATTACAGTTCAGTCCATTATGCTACACATCCACAGACAAAAGAATCCTCTACTGCTGGTAATAGGAAATCAACCAGCTACAATTGTGCATTGTCCACCATTAGTCTCACTCTCCTGAGGGGGTGCCGGGGGCTTTGTGGGATCAAACTGAGCAAAAGAGGCGAGTAATGGAGGTGGGGAAAAAGGTTTTTCATTCTTTTAAGTTATATAAAGTGCTCACATTGTTCAGCTTGTTGAGTTTTTAAGGTGGCCATGCAGAAGTCAGTTCCTTGAGGGATTGGAATTTAGAACAGTGCCCACAACTAGTTGCTTTACATATATCAATTGGGCTTTAGGGGTGAAGTTTTTGGGGGTTTAAACATGGGACTTTATTGATGACCTTTTTTAAATTGGCCTTTCTTTGTGTTTAAGATCAACACCATGACATTGATTATGGAAAAAATCATTAAATTCAACCCAAACAGCATTTGTGTAATGAGAATGAAGTAAAAGTATGAAAAAAAAAGGCAATGTAAATGCTGTTAATGTTAGAAAAAAATGACAATGTGTCTTAAGTTGAGCTGAAGTGGAGTAATATTGCAGTTTGTGAATATAAAGGAATATTAAATTAACACTACTGGATTGTTTAGTAAAGGAAGTTTCAACAGCAACTAAAGCAATTATTCATTTATGATTTGGTTATTTTTGCTATTTGAGTAAATAGGATAGATTTCTTATCCTAAAAATGCAATTTTGTGTGGTGTGACCTGTTTTATTTTATTTTATTTTTTTAACAATCGTGAGTCATTTGTTGAGTAGATTGATTTATACTCCAGGGCAACGTTTAGTCTGGAAAATATGGTAATTTGTAAGTCTCTTTTATGACTTCAGCTTTTAGGAAAATTGATTAAATCTAGCAACTGAGCTAAATTCAGCATATTTATATTTGTTTTTCCTTATTTAGTGATTCATGTGCTTTGTCCCAAAACACTAATAAAAGTATACTTCCTGACATGATGAGACTTCCTTGAAATTACTACCACAGCTATAACTGATATAAATATTTACCCTCTGCTTCTATAATTAGTGATAAAGAGCATATGTGTCAAAATGGCGGTCCGGGGGCTGAATCTGGCCCGCTGCATTGTTTTGTGTGGCCCAGGAAAGCCAATCATGAGTTTTAAATCAATAATTGTCATTTTTAATCCAATTTTTCTGTGTTTTTAGTTAAAAAAAAATCATTAGTAAAATCTAAAAATATGTTTAAAAAAAGCTAAAATAAACATTGTTTTAGATTTATAAAAAACGGAACATTCAGGGCTCTTAATCTAGTTCTTTTAATCCATTTATAAAAAAAATATATATAAATATTATATCTAAAATGGTCCGGCCCACGTGAAATCAATTTGACGTTAAAGCGGCCCGCGAACCAACCCAAGTATGACCCCCTTGATAAAGAGTATGCGAGAAGTAATATGAACTTATATAAAAAAAACACTGTATAAAATCGAGAAAATTGAATACTATAGTTCCATCCTGGTCATGTTTATATACAGATACATGCGGTTGCAAAGTTTGTAAACACCCCATTTGTGTCTCTAGCAACACTGATTTACAACCACACTGAAACCAATATGGCATCATGACTCATAAGTTGTTGGTAGGAGTTGCCCACATAATCAAGTTGGATCATATGTACTGGTTTTGGCAAAGTGATCCTTTCACATGCTGATAAAAAGATTCTTCCGAGGACAAAGCCCTAAATGACTAGCTGAGAAATGAATGTTAAATGCGCAATTTGACCTACCTTAATTCTAAAGAGAACCAAAGAACATGAGCATTCAAGAATGAATATAATTGAGACGGTGTTTGGCCTTGCGCAAAACATGACTCACATTTGTATTCATTGGTACAAAATATTCTCCTTTGGGGATTCATGTGTTAAAAAGATGCAAGTGAGTTTAGTTATTGGATGAGCATTGACAGGAAGGAAATGGAGAACCCTGAGATTTGGTCACAAGAAACTTGAGAGCTTTGAGAAATGGTGACCCAGAGAATGACTGGCGTCGAGATGAATAGAAAAAATGTAGCTTGTTTAACTTGCTTAGCAAAAAAAGTGTCAGCTGTCAAGTGTCATAGAACACAATGTAGAAAAGACTACCTGAATATATTTGGTTTTTAGATAAGTGGTAAAAAGAGAATGACAAGAGGTTACAAGGGTGGATAGTCCGGGAGCTAAACGTATGACTCAACTTCATTAGCCACTGCATATGTATCTTAACCTATCGACATTCACATCAGAATGTGTAATCTTCACACAATGATTGGCTAACCTCTGGAACTGTCACATTGTTAGCCCTTCCTCATTGTTTCGGAATTTGAAAGTCCCCAAACTCCTATGCATGGCCTCTTGACCATCATTATCCTTTTTAGTACTATAGTTGCACAAAGGATTGGAAAGTAGTCGCGATATAAGTGCAGGAGGTCATACATTTCGGAGAAAGGATAAATGTCGATGCCATGTATGTTTGAACTCAGCTGGAATATGCCGAAAGCATTTGTCTTGCCTTTTCTATATTTTTTCCATGGTGATTGTCTCGAATTGATTCGGGACTTGGAAATAGGCTTAAATTGTAATCTTGTTCTTCACAATAGTGGGTGCAAAAGTAGGATTTTAGTTGAATGGCAGTTTTTTTACGAATGGATTAGCTTCACCTCTGGTTTGAATGTGCTCCGTCAATAAAGAGAAAAGAGCGTATCTATTAGACTTATAAAATCCTTACAATTGCTGATAAGTGAATTAAAAAGTCGCTTTAATTATTCCTATAAAAGGTTATTGAATAAGGTCATATCAAGTCATGCTCATTTAAAACCCCATCCGTGGATTTCTCCACCCCACCCAATAACCATAAGCAGTACAGACGCTCCCCTACTTACAAATGAGTTACGTTCCGAGTGCTTGTTCATAAGTTGAAATTGTTCATAAGTTGAAATTGTTCAAAAGTTGAAATTGTTGGATAAGTTGAAATTGTTGGATAAGTTGAAATTGTTGATAAGTTGAAATTGTTGATAAATTCAAATTGTTGATAAGTTGAAATTGTTGATAAGTTGAAATTGTTGATAAGTTGAAATTGTTGATAAGTTGAAATTGTTCATAAATTTAAATTGTTCATAAGTTGAAATTGTTCAAATTGAAGTTGATTCAGTGCTATATTTTGTATTATAATTTATGTTTAAGGCCTATATAAGTATATTGAAGGTTTATATAAATGCATTTGTATGTTTAAGGCTTGTATAAGTAACCAGCATTGGTTTGTACTGAAAAAATGATATCTTCGTATGTACCGTTTGTTCGTAAGTTGAATATTCGTAAGTAGAGGAGCGTCTGTACTGATATCATTATAGATACGTACATATATATATTTTCTTGCTCCAAAAGTGATATTACTTACTGCAATGTGCTAGAACATTTCATAACTGATGTGATGGCTGTGTTACCAACATCATCCTACACTACCGCCCAAGGTAGTCGACAACTCATCAATATTAGATTAGATTGTTTGCCTTTTCTGAAAAATAAGCACAGCGCTTTTTTGCCTCCAGAGACAAGAGGGTTTTATTCAATGCGCCATTCTACAGTTGAGCGGTACAATGATCCGGCTCCTAAATCAATGACCAATTTAATTTTGTGTGCCATACTGACATTTAGCCAACACGGGCACAAAGGTTAATGGAATTCCATATGTTTGCACAGACGGCTCTCAGGGTGGCTCATTGTGTTTAAAATGCTACTTAGCAAGAAAAAAAATTCATATAAATAAGGAAAATGTTCCTCCAGCTATTACATGGAGGAACATTCTTACGCAAGGTCGATTACAAATGTTTCATTAGCTTTTACATCTGTTTGACACAACTTTCAAACATATTTCTATGTTTCTATTTGTAGCGAGACGCTCTTCCTATAGTATGGGTACTGTATGTATTCTCATCTTTCTTTTCTCGTCAAAGTTTCTGTTCCTGTTCGACAGTCAACAGCATCTTCTTTACCGCCTTGGTGACTATTGTCTGTCCTTGTATTCAGTCTGTTTGTGTGTCACCTGGGGCCCGTTCAATTTATCACACATTTGCAGTGGGCCTGAGCAGATATTGCTCACATCCTGACTCAAGCATTTATCCAAGTCCTCCCTGGGCTTTGCCCCAGCAACAAATCTGTGATTGGAATGCGCTCAGTTGGCCACTAGAATGTTAAATACTTTCTTAACGACTATTCTATGCTTATTACAAACCTGTTGTATGCTTATTGCAAACACGTTCGACCCTTTTCGAGCTGACTTTGGGTGAACATTGCAATGTCAAACCTTAAAAAAGAAGAAAATTCCAAACATCTTATCTTCACAAGGATCGCGGTAGTTTCTGCAGCCTATCCCAGCTAACTAGCGCCACCAAACGGTGCTTGGACGTTTGGTCGCCGGTCTTTTGGTCGCCGGTCAAATGGTGACAGAGAGTTTACTGTTGAAACCAGCTCTCAAAATTATATTCATGAGAGAGTTTAATAACTATGAGAGAGAGAGTTTAATATCTAAGAGAGAGTTTAATATCTAAGAGAGAGAGTTTAATATCTAAGAGAGAGAGTTTAATATTTAAGAGAGAGAGTTTAATATCTAAGTACATTTGACCGGCGACCAAAAGACTGGCGACCAAACGTCCGGCGACCAAACGTCCGGTCACGCACCAAGCGGGCCGCATCATGATGGCCAGCCAATCACAGAGCACAAGGAGACAGACCACCAGTCATACTTATGGGCACTTCAACGTATTCAACCCACCTAGCATTCATGTTTTGGGAAATTGGTAAGAAACTGGAGTACACGGAGAAAGCCTACGTGATCCCGGGGAGAACACACAAACCACACAATGAGGACCAACCTGGGATCGAACTATTGACCCCAGAACTGGGAGGCCGACAATCGTAATCACCAAGCATGGTGAGAAATATTTTGCCAATTTTCAAACCATGCTACAAAATATTTTACTCTGAGACCAGGCTCTTGCTTTTCATGGCCACTCCAAATGAAAAGACTCAACAAAACATACCAGCATGTTTCCAACCTCCCAATGAATTTATAGAAGCTGCTCAAATGGCTACAAGTACCCAATCGAGAACAAGACAGTGTTTGCTGCCAACTTTGTCCAGCCACAGGAGATGACGTGATGAAAGTCGAGTGGGCAGTGGGTGCCGGCTGCTATGATGCATCTGGACAGCTCAACAAAAAACACAATTACCTCAACACAAGGGATGGATGCTTATCCTACTGCTCTCAGCCAGTGACTGGCAGGGGAATTAAGTGGACAACCAAGTATGAAGTGGCCGGGGATACACCCATTACAGGAATTGGCTCGTGATGCTTTGATGCAGGTACATGCTGAGTGACAACTTTTCTTTCTCTAACTCACATAAATTGATGGCCAAGTTTTCAATGAGGAAGTTGCTGAAAAGTCACTAATGGCATTTAATCTTTATGTCATAAGACAGGCAGGCCAGAAACCCAGGTTTTTACCATGTTGGGCATTTTACCCCACCCAAAATATCTTCCCAGGTTAGGAGCTCTCAAAGAGTGGCCCTTTTAACTGGAAAACAAGAAAATGACACCCTAAAGCACATGTCAAAGTGTCGGTGTGGGGGGCCAAATCTGGCCCGCGGCATCATTTTGTTTGGCCCGGGAAAGTAAACTTTCTGTTTTAGGATCAAATTAAAATGAAGAGTATAGATGTATATTGAATTTCCTGATTTTCCCCCTTCTACATCAATAACTGTCATTTTTTAATCCATTTTTTTCTGTTTTTATTTAAAAAAACATTTGGTAAAATCTAAAAATGTATTTTAAAAAGCTAAAATATACATTGTCTATAAAAAACGGAATATTCAGGGCTTTTAATCCAGTTCTTTTAATCCATCTATAAAAAAAAAAAAATCGAAATATTATATCTAAAATGGTCCGGCCTACCTGAAATCAAGTTGACGTTAAAGCAGCCCTTGAACCATCCCGAGTCTGACACCCTTGTCCTAAAGTAAATAAATACTCCACAAACCTGATCATCTAAGGATATTTTGTATTTACAATGAGCCCTGACCAAACTGCCTGTAAAAATGGAATTTGTTCAGTATAGCTGTAGGCAATTGTTACAACTGAAAAAGCAATTAGCGGGATAAAGCACTAATGTCCATCCGTACTACTCTAGTTAATGAGATTTATCAGAATTCATCAGCTAAGTGTACATTTTCTACCCGTGCACTGCATTCACTGAAAATTCATTACCAACCCCCAAAATATTTAAATGAAAATATACACAATATACATACTGTTCATGCACTAGGTCAGGGATCTGGAAACTTTTTGACAGAAAGAGCCATAAACAATTCACATTTTATAATGTTATTTCTTGAGAGCCATTCTCAGAATTGAAAAGTAAAAATATATGAAAATGTGTGATTTTTTTTGGTCATTTCACCACTTTTAAAGTAAAAAAAAAGTTCGGGACTCAGTTCTCTCCCCAGTGATTTATATATTTTACCTCTCAGGTTAGTGGAGAGCCATATGCACCCATGGAAAGAGCCATATATGGCTCCCGAGCCATATGCACCCATGGAAAGAGCCATATATGGCTCCCGAGCCATAAGTTTCCCACCCCTGCACTAGGTATTTCTATGTTTCAACTTCTTCAACACTATTCTTTCACTAGAATACAATATATTAAATAATATAATCTTATCAACCTTATCATCTACTACAAATAGTAGTAGTGTGTCTTTTTTTCTAAACTTTTACTTCTCCAAATAAAGCACACAAAAAAAAGCGCCAATATGCCAGTAAAGTTCTGCGCCAACAAATTCTCAGCGATGTACGATAAGAGTGTGCAGCTAAAAACAGACACAGAAAAAAAATTGGACAACGTGCGAACGCTTTGTTTTTTTTCATGATGACTGATGGGAGTAACAACACAGGAGCCGAAACAAAAACCTGCTTGTTCGAGAAGAAAGCATAACATAAGGGGGGCCGTTAGGCTGCTACACGAATCCACGAATCTAGAGGGAGCAAAGGAAAGACCTTTTCTGTTTTAGTAGAGCTTCTGTGTTTATACAATACTCCATATGTATCGTATTATAGGCTGCATGGACCAAGAAAAAGCGTCCCTAAAATAGTTAAAGTAAAGGCCAAATGAAAATGGAGGCCCGGGGGGGATTACTAGGCCACCGCTCTCCAGAAACCAGTTTCTCTCTAAAAAAAAGAACAATACGAGTACTTGAAAAGAAAACCAAGGGTTATAGGCAAGGGAGGGTGAACAAAAAAAAAAGTGATGCAGGGCTGATGACATGCTACGGAGCAAAAAGTAAGGAGGGAAGAAAAAAATTAAGAGTTTCTCCATTCCGTCTCGTGGGGCTCGGTGTTGGCTTCAAAGCATTTTGAAATTGAAAAGGGGAATTGAAAGCAGGATGGGGATGAGACGGAAAGGTGAGTGAGCGAGAGCAATGGAGTAAGCCAGTAGAAGAACCACACAAAAGGTGGTATGGTGTCGAAGGGGTGCACCATTTCCCCCCAAAGGATGAGTTCTCTATTTGAATTTGAAATTGGAAGCAGCGTGGCAGGTCACTGCTCGGGATGGCGGCTAATGCCGCTATCTCAAAAAAAAAGGAGCTTCACATCCCTCCTCTTTTCTGCTCTGAGCTGTGCAGATGGTGCAATGTTCAACCCGCAGATATTAACAAACCCAAGAGGGCGAGTCTACTAGACAAGCCCGCTTTGCTCGGCTGCTTCTACAATCGTTTGAGCTGCTCCTCTTTACCGCAAGAGCGGCGTAAGTATCACTCGTGACCTTCTCTGTTGTGCAAACATGATGAAAAGCATGAACGTGGGCTGACACAAGACCTCCTTTACATGAGTATGAACAAAGATACTTGAATCTTGTGCTTTGTCTATTATCTAGCTATGATGTCATTGGTTTTTTTTCTGCATGGTTTGGAAGTAGAGCGATGCAGTGCGATTAGCAAGTGCTTCTATGTGGTGAATACTAATATTCTCATTGTGGGCTGTGGAGAAATAGGAAATGTTTATCCATGCGGAAACTGTAAATAGCCAATATACTAGAGCTAAATAGAATTGGTGATAGGGATGCCCCAAGCTCATATTAAAAAAAAACGTAAATAAGTACATTTAAAAACCTGATCCTCTTAAAAGGGGTGCTTTTGGTCGCCGGTCAAATGGTGACAGAGAATTTACTGTTGAAAACAGCTCTCAAAACTATATTCATGAGAGAAAGTTGAATATCTAAGAGAGAGAGTTTAATATCTAAGAGAGAGAGTTTAATATCTAAGTACTGTTTAGTATCTAAGTACTGTTTAATATCTGAGTACTGTTTAATATCTGAGTACTGTTTAATATCCAAGTACTGTTTAATATCCAAGTACTGTTTAATATCCAAGTACTGTTTAATATCTAAGTACTGTTTAATATCTAAGTACTGTTTAATATCTAAGTACTGTTCAATATCTAAGCACTGTTTAATATCTAAGTACTGTTTAATATCCAAGTACTGTTGAAAACGGTAGATATGTAGATATTAAACTCTCTCTCATGAATATAATTTTGAGAGCTGGTTTCAACAGTACTTAGATATCAAACTCTCTCTCATGAATATAATTTTGAGAGCTGGTTTCAGTAAACTTTTTATCATCACAAATGTCCGGTCACGCTTAAAAAGGACGTCATCAGGCCAGATTTTCCAATCACATAATCAGGTCTGGGGCATCTCTAACAAGCCAGCCAGAAGGATCTGAAGGAATGATACATAAGCCAGATGGACATGTTGTCAGCCCGACCAGCCACAGAGGTCTGTCTGACTGTACTGAAATAATAGACCGTGGTGTCCTGAAATACTGTACAGTGAGAGAAGTAAACTCAACTAGTTCTCACAGGAAACTTTCCCAATGCAGACCTAGGGGAGCAAGAGATTAATAAAACAATACAGAAGAAGAGGTGTTGGAAATGGTAAGGAATTTAAATGAGATAAACCAATTACTACACAAGACGGCGGATGATAGTATGGAGCAAAAGCTAAGGTGTTGCAGAGGGGAGTAGAAAAACAAATCTGCGATACGGTGGTACAAGACGAGTGTGTTGAATAGGATAGAGAAGAAACTATCATTGATACATCAGTACAAGTGTGACGTGACCAAATTGAATCATAAGAGGACACTGAAAAAGTTGATGTTTCGCCGGGGGAAAACCGTGAAAAGAAGAATGAAAAGTACTAAGATTACAAAGTAAAAAGGCTCAATTTATGGTACTCTCAACTGCACGGAGACGTCTTTGTTTCATTGACGATGATGTGAAGTAGTAAGACTATACTTCAGAAAGCAAAAAAGCCACTATAAAAGGAAGTCAAATTGCTGAAAAAAGTGGTACCTGTAGCCTCAGTGGGAAGGGTAATAGAGACAGTGAAGTGTGTCAAGAGAAATGGGTGAGCGGTAAATGAAGGGAGGTCAAAACGAAATGTGAAATAGGTTAAGAGAGAGAGCGGTTTGACATCATGTTTTCTGTATTACTCAAGGACCCTTGTAGCTGGTTAGGGCAAAGGAAAATGTGCTGAAGTGTGAGTCAATTAGCTACAGGTATACATAAAGTATAGCAGGCAAATTTCAAGAGAGCTAAAAAATGGCACAAACCTTGTTCAATAATGTGAATTAATCCCCCACTTTGTGATCAGAAGTAAGTAGGACTCAAAATGAGTATTATCCAACCCTTGAACTGCATTATTGTCTTTTTGGAAATGTATTATCTTATATTTTGGGATGGATAAAATCGACTGGTTTCTAGTCAATTGTAGGGTAGCTGGATCTCTCCAATCTGAGGTAATAGTGCAAACAGAGAGTCAAGGAAAGTGGGATTTTCCGATATAAAACAGGAGAGAAACAAGGGGACTGCTCAGAAACCCAAAACTTTTGTCCGTTCTGCAGTTTTTTTCCCATATGGTGGAAATATTCAGAACTAAGCAGAACTAAGTGACCTGACCTTTCCATGAAACCTTCCTTTTGCTGACCAAGCACTTGATCATATGAAATTAGGTTATTCGACCCCACCTATGTGATCCAATTTAAGAACTTGTCTTGACATGTTTAAAGACTCGAGTTTGAATGTGTTCCGATTATTTAACACAGAAACCCTTTTTCTAGGATCAAGATTACAAACCAGAGCGCCTGCTTTGAATAATGTTGATTCTTTGTATTTACACATTCACATGGATTGGCCTTCAAAGCCCCAAACTAAACCAGAATAATATGGAACTGTGCCAAACAAAACTGGCAACGGACACTAATACTCGCTAGGGCTTGAAAGTCTAATCTAAATCATCAACATTGTTCATGCGTGTTTTGCCAACCTCGCTACAGATTCTGCAAATCCATTTCCAAACAATTAAACCAAAACACTGATTCTTTTAAACTGAAATTCTACTGCCACAATCCATAAAAAAACAGTGATAAATTGCTGACACAAACACACGCCATCCCAGAATTGCCAAATATTCCACTGAAGTAAAGGAATACCATGACTTTGTTGACGTACCAAAAAAGTACGGTGCTCGGACGTTTGGTCGCCGGTCTTTTGGTCACCGGTCAAATGGTGACAGAGATTTTACTGTTGAAACCAGCTCTCAAAATCATATTCATGAGAGAGAGTTTAATATCTAAGAGAGAGAGAGTTTAATATCCAAGTACTGTTTAATATCTAAGTACTGTTTAATATACAAGTACTGTTTAATGAAAACAGATAAAAAATGATTAAAAAATGACAATTATTGATTTAATATGGGAAAATCAGGAAATTTAATATACATCTATACTCTTCAGAAAGAAAAACAGAAAGTCGGCACTCATGATTTACTTTCCCAGGCCACACAAAATGATGCGGCGGGCCAGATTTGGCCCCAGGACCGCCACTTTGACACATGACTCAAGAGTAAATTCAAGGTTGTTTGTTTAGGCAACATTTTTCCCGCACATTCATGGATATGATTCCGACTTCAAAAATGCCACTAGACTTGGTCCTCGAAGAAAAAATGTCAAGACTCTTGACTCGCATTATCATGCTATGCCTTGGACATCTTATAGTAGTAATCACAACCCATCGTCAATAAAATTGACATGCACACCTCTACTTCATCTCGCTTCTAGCTCTAAAAATACATAAACGCTGGTATTTTATGGCCACCATGCCCTCAACTCGACAGCAAAGAAGAAGAGTATGTCCTCCCAGGTCAACTTCCTCAGTTATTAATTCTCTTATAGCGAATGCATGGAGAGTCTCATCTGATTTTCCTTGAACCCTGTTAGCTGTTTCTAAACGTATAATTTAAATAAATATGTTTTTTTCTAGACCACCTCTACCCCCCCTTCCTTGCTGTGCCTGCGACCTCGCATTTGGACTCCACACTCCACCGCACAAACCTGTCGTAACGCAATTAAGAGCATAATAAAAAGTAGTTTTCAAATGTCTCTAAATTAAATTAGAAGCAAGCACAAATAAGCTAGCGGAGAGGTAATGTAGTCTTATGTGAGCCATTTATCAGACACGCAGTAGCAATGTGGACTAACTGCAGCCTTGGGAGGTTAGCAGAGTTTATGTACAGTGCATAAAAATTGTCTGATCTGGATGAGAGCATGTTTCTTATTGTGTTACAGCTTGGTTTTCTTTCGTAAGGCAAAATGTTGATGTGTTTGTGTCGGATATTCAGTAGAAAATATTAATACCTTCTTGGATTAAGTTTACTAAAAACAAGAAACTATAGTACTGTTTAATATCTAAGTACTGTTTAATATCTAAGTGCTGTTTAATATTTAAATACTGTTTAATATCTAAGGACTGTTTAATATCTAAGTACTGTTTAATATTGAAGTTCTGTTTAATATCTAAGTACTGTTTAATATCTAAGGACTGTTTAATATCTAAGTACATTTGACCAGCGACCAAAAGGTACCAAAAGACCGGCGACCAAACGTCCGGTCACAGATTAAATATCATCAAGTGTACTCAAAGTTATTATGATCGTAAATTACCTACTTTTTAAATTTAAAAATTGCTAAAATATCATCTTTTTTTTACTGTGGACAATTCCAAAACTCTCCCAAATATGCTTTCCGGAAGAAAAAAAATATCCGCCTGTTTGTTCTAGCATAACCACTTGATATAATATTCCAACACATGCCACTTATTTTAAATTATATTATGAGTCTAATAAACAGAACCACTTGTGATTTACAAATGCCTTCGGAAATAACTTGTCCCACCAAAATACATGAGGCAAATATATTGTGTGTACACTGCTTAACAAGATAAATAAGGGAGAATGAAAACAAGAATAGATCATGTCTATAGTAGCTATTGGGCATCCTCTTCTCGTATGTTTGATGTGAAAGAAAATAAGGATGATAAATTGAACAAATATTCCAAAGGGATGGAAAAAAAAATATGGAAGCATAAATGACCAAATCTCTGTTTGGTTTATGTAGTCTTTTTACAGTATATAGATTATATACAGGTCAAGTAATAATATATGTTCCACAAAGCATGTCTGTGACTGATAAATATGTCAAGATAGCAATAAGACTGAGTTATGCCTTTAGCTTTGATGAAATCGAATGTAGAGTTTAAGATGCCCCAAGAATAAAACAACAAATCAGGAAAGCAATAAGACATGTCCAGATGATTCGGTATTGAAAAACTGTCAGGTTTATATCTTGGACCGTCCATTATAAGTAAGTCGTTGTCTTAAATATTAATCTCTTCATGTATGAATTATGTAAAGGGGGCAAATTCATTGTGAATAGAAATGTGTCATTTGAAGCAGCAATACTTACAAACTGTACGTTACCTTCTTGACACAGAAAAGAAAGAAGAAGAAGAAAGAAACCTGGTGTGCCGAATTGATATTCAACAAAAGTCTTTCTATGCTTTGAAAAATAATTTCCAGCAGCGATCTGAATCAGGTGATGGAATGAAATATTCATAGTCAAGGACATCATATTGTGCAGACAAAAAAAAACAAAAGTTTATTTTGTGAGAAGCAAAAAAAATGGCACACCATGTTGACATGCCTTATAAAAAAGAACTTTGTTAATTAGTATTCTAAGTTCAAATGAAACCACCATTTCAGATATAATGTTAAGATTTGTTTTTTAATAAATGGATTAAATGAACTGGATTAAAGGCCCTAAATACTCAGTTTTTTATAGATCTAAAACAATGTTTATTTTAGCTTTTTTGTATATATATATTTTTAGGTATTACAAAAATGATTTTTGAACTAAAAACAAAGAAAATATGGATTTATAAAATAGCAATTATCAATTTAAAAGGAGGAAAATCAGGAAATTTAATAAACATCTATACTCTTCATTTTAATTTGATCCTAAAACAGAAAGTCGGCACTCATGATTTACTTTTCCGGGCCACACAAAATGATGAGGCGGGCCAGATTTGGGCCCCGGGCTGCCACTTTGACACCTGTGCTTTACGGTTTATCCTCACTAGAGTATGGGATTGCGTAACCTAATGAGAGATAACCTAATAGGCTGGGACCCTAAAAGGGATAATGATTGACAGGGAAGTCCAGACTAATATTGAAACTCAGTTATTATAACATATTAAACTTCTGGAATTTGAGGAGTGTGTCCAACAACCCCCCGCCCCCCCTTCCATACCCTAAATCCAAAATAGTTAATCTCCAGATTGGGTTTTTACTTCAGTGATGAATAACCCGAAATTATCTCTTCCGGCCATTTAGAAATAGCAAATTATGACTATCTTCAGCGGATGGAAGCTATACGCCATGTTTCAGTTCCTGCCAGGGGTATGAAATATTAATGGTATAAATATTGCAAGGCTCTGTGTCTAATAAAAGCGTGCACTTTATTAACAGTCTGAATGAGCAATCTGTTGATCAAGCATTATGCTACAAGTCATGAAAAATGTCTTCTCTGTTAATTCACTTTCACACTAATTCCGTACAAATATTTACTGCCAACTTCCTCTTCCGTGCCCATTTGTTTTTCGTCTCTTATGTAAACTTCTCACGTGAAGTGCCTTACAAGCAATGTTCCCTCTAATTTTTCGTTTATCTGGGCAGAAAGACCACCTCCCTGAACGCACTGAGTACCAGTGTGAGTGACATCATCATTGCTCGCCATGGCCACACCGGTATCACACATGCCATAAGCAGGTGCATGTCAATATTTCCTCTAATTTTTCATGTAAAACATGCTGTAAAACACGAAAAACATAAGAGTGGACAGAGCTACTGCCATTGGCTGCTTCAAAAACGGCACTATCATTGGGAAAAGGGTAAAAAAAAAATTGGGATTTTATTTACTACGCGTCATATGATTGCTGCTGCGCAGATAAGACGAGAATAGTGCGCAATTGCTCAAAAGTCGGCCATTTATTAATGACGGCACACTCCCATTGATGCTGGCGCCATCTTTAATGCTACTCTCTTGACTCATAATTTTCTCCCTTGGTTACACAGGACCTCAATACTATTAGCGGCGCAGTCACAGAGAAAATCAGCTAAATAGTTGATGTCAAACTGCATTTTAGGAGAGAAAATGAAGCGTGAGTGTGAACAACACACAGTCCACCAAACTGAGGCAATGCAAAAATTTGTGGAAAACATGAAGACAACCTTGTGGCGTCTTCAACCAATCGTTTGACTTCATCTAGTTCCACTGTAGTCTTTCTGCTTCCTGTTGCAGGACATCCAACTCATGTATGAATCTTCTACTACTGTGCTCTTGCTAGTTTCTTTCCTCCAATGATCATCTGTTGCTGCTTGTTATTTTTCTGCCTGTCTGAACAGCGACACTTGTGTTCTTCACAGATTGATTTCAGATTCTTTCATCTTCAGGACCAGGCTTCTCTGATGTTTTTTTTTTCCTGAATTTAAATCTCAGATCAAGACTTCTTTGTAGTTAACATTTTTTTTTTCCTTTGCTGGTGTGGATTTCCGGTTACTCTGGCTTACCTCTACAATCTTAAGACATAAATTACAGTACCCTATGTTCATTACACACTATTAATCCTCCATTGGTGAACATGAAGGTGGAAATAATACCATAGTATTTTCTACACTTTACCTAATGTATACCATTGTTTAAAAAAAAACAGCAACAAGATATTTTTCCAATTGAATCTGAACACACAAGCTAATATACACTTTTTAATATATGATGATGAAAATACAATTAACAATTTTATAGCCTTTGCCATTACTAAAATTCCGTCCACTAAAATTCCGTCCACTAAAATTCCGTCCACTAAAATTCCGTCCACTAAAATTCCGTCCACTAAAATTCCGTCCACTACAATTCCGTCCACTAAAATTCCGTCCACTACAATTCCATCCAAGAACTCATTGCTTTTACTCCATCGGACCAAAAATGAGTCCTCGAAGAAACCATGTGAGGCCAAAATGACAAGATGCGACCTTTTCTTCAACTTTCTTCCCTTTCTATTATCTTACCTCCCAATTCCTCTTCATTAATCTAGTCTTTCTCTCCCCTTCCTACCTCCCATGTCCCCCATTTCATCCTTCAACACATTACCCTTATGCCCCTCTCTCCCTACAGACCACTTCTTCCCTCTTTAGGTATGCATCATCAAGTCCACATTTCGAGATGTCAGGGAATTGATTGTTTTATCCTTACCTTACCCCACACTTTTCCCCAACCCCCATTCTATCACAAAGAAAAAGTAAATTATATCGATTTTTTTTAAGTTCACTTGACAGTTTGGGTAAAGTAGTTGTGGCTTTTTATGCAGTACTTTTAGTAAAAACTCAAAGATGAAGAGATTTGTTTGAAATGCTGCAGTTTGTTTGTCAAAAATTGTAAAAACGGGGAACTTTATTCGCATAGTATTCAATTTTATAGTTTAGTTAAAGTATTGAGCCCTTTTGTGCGCATTAGTCAATTTTTTTCACCTCACTTTTAGTGTATATAAAAAAAATTATGACTACTTTTTTATGTCTGCACTTTATGGTTGAAGCCTTAAATCTCATTGTACTGGTATAATGACAATAAAGTCATTCAATTCCATGACTACATTCATTTGTGGTTGATTTAAGTCAAATGAAACATATTTGCATCTTTCCATATGTCTTTTATGAAGTATATGAAAAATACTAATTACCATATTTTACCTGAAGTGTCCTTATTTAAATGGATTTATGGGCGGAGCCAAACTTCAGTGCTAAACAAAGCGAACTTGTTGACATTTTTTATTTTATTGAAAACAATATTTTTCCCCGAAATTCAGATTAATAAAAAAGATAAGAAAATATAACCATTGTGAAACATATAAGCAGTTGTAGTGAACGATTTTAAAATAAATATGATTGTATTTGACAAGTTACACTGTCTATTTGTCTCTAAAAAGTGCCCTGGGCATGTGTATTTTCTGCCTCTTCTACTCTTTCCCTTGGAGTCTTTGTTTTTCATTTAGTTTTATGTTCTGCAATTTCCATAAAAAAAGAAATATGACTCCTCTCTTAGTGTGAGACTTATTGTTGCAGTTATGTCTCCTTGAAATGTCTCCAAATGTGTTTCTTATAGCTAAAAAGAGTAAAAGCAGTTAAAAGTTTGCAATGGTATTTGTAAAAAAAAAAAAAAAAAGACCTTTTCCTGGAATATTTTTAACGAGAACATAACAAACAAGAATATATTTTAAATCACAAAGGAGGGATTCAATAGAAAATAATATATGTAGATTAGTTTTTAGATATATATTTAAAGCATAGCAAATTCAGACGGGTGAGCGTAACATTTTCAATTTAATAGCAGTTATTTTCCTGTTTAAGAACGGATAATTATTGACATTTCTCCAGCGCCTTTTCCCACCAAATAAAGCAATTTTATGGTTTTTGTATTTTAATGTCCTGTGAAATTAGCGTCCCAGTGTGGCTGCAATATTTTTTAAAACAGCAAAAATTCAGTAGTACCCCATTAATTTGTGGGTCTTTTATCCCATTACACAGTGCAGACTAATTAAAAGAGAAAAAGGGGGAAAATAGAACGGACATATGATAAAGTATTCCACAGGGCAAATAAAAATAATATACTGTACTTAAAAGTAACTTGAATGTGTTCTCCATGCCTTTGTGAGTTTTCCCTTAAGAGCTAATTTACTAACTCAACTATAAGCTTTCTTTGACGGAATTATCAATTTTAACAATCTATTTTGTCTAATTACTATTTAATAACTGGTGTGTTCAGGTCCCAGAAGACATTGGAATATTTCATGTAGTTTGAAAATGTAACCATGCAGGTAATTTAAAAAAATAACATTTTCAACGAGTGACGACTTTCTGTTTTGAGATTAAATTAAGATGAAGAGTATAGATGTATATTAAATTTCCTGATTTTCCCCCTTTTAAATCAATAATTGTAATTTTTAATCCATTTTTTCTGTTTTTAGTTCAAAAATCATTGTGTAAAATCTTAAAAATATATAAAAAGCTAAAATAAACAGTTTTAGATCTATAAAAAATGAATATTCAGGGCTTTTAACACAGTTCTTTTAATCCCTTTATAAAAAAAATATATAAATATAATATCTAAAATGGTCCAGCCCACATGAAATCGAGTCCGACACCCTTGTACTTGACCATTGCTGCTTAGGTTTCAGTGCCAAAATAATAAAGCAAACACAATACATCAAGCTAAACTCAAATTGTAACGTACATTTTTTGGATCCACAAAGTACATTCCAATATGTATATGACTCATCCATCCTAAATGGTTCCACAGAACCCAGTTTTACTTTTCCTGACCCGCCAGTAGAAAATGCCAACAACAGAGAAGCCTCTCTTAAAACACCATTATTACCGCAAGCAAAGAAATAACGATGTCGGAATCACTGCAACTACTCATTTAGCTTGATAATAGGACTGAAATCCGTCCCTTGAGTCTCACAATGCAGAGCAGTAATCCCATGAGTTGTCTGCAAAGACATTTTTTTACCCTTTATACATTCTACGTTATGATAAATCCTAATTTTGCACATAATTTACTACTAAGAGAATATGTTGCCCTTTTACTTCCTACCTCTCCCTTTTGGATTTATTACAAACTAAAAATGCAAGGTCCCTTGACTCCCATGGAACTGACAAAATCACGATTGCTTCTTCCTTATGGTACTGTAAATCTAAAATATATTACATTTCAAGTTTTCCATTATAAACAAAGTAATGTGCCTATCCTCTTATATTTCACTATCGTCGAAAAATGGAGTAAAAAAATAAACATTTGGACAGAATTGGGCATCCGTTCATAAAACAGCCCTTTTGGAAGAAGTTGCAATAATATAATAAAAGTTGACGATTGTCTAGCAGACATCAAGAAAGAGATGTAACTATTTTTTTCTTCTGTTATTATCCCTTCAAAGTATGACATTGTATTTTTACCAATGCAAGAGAAATCCTGACAAAGAAGATAGTGTGAGAAGGTGACAAAAGAGGAATTTAAAACTAATAAAATATAACTGACAGAATATTTCTGCTCTATTGTCCTTTTCATCTTCACATTCACAGCTGCCACCTATGTCCTTGTCCTGAATATTCCTATATATTTCTACATTTTATATGTTATAAATCCCATTTACCAAATTAGCATCGCAACATTTCACCACTAGAATTGTGTCAAGTCATATTGTTATGAATAAAATAGAGTCCAATGAAAATCGCAGTCTTTATCATATGACGTTATCTAAATGTATTGTTTTCTTCATCTTTACTGGCATTCATTTGTAACCATTCTTCCTTTTCTCTCATCAATCGTCAAAGTCCTAGCCTGATTTTCTCTCGTAAACCATAACAATATTTCGTCTTGTCCATTATCACCACAACAGTCTGTTTCTCTCCCACGACTCTCAATCCTACTTAAACGTTTGTCTTACGTGTTTTGTCCTCCTCTCATTGACCTTTGGCCCAACTCTTGGTTTTCATCATCTCTCCAACTAGCCCAGCCGTGCAGTTTTTATCCGCGTGAGATGTGCGCGGCTCTTTAAAAGCTTTATGCTAATTTGACGGGAGCATTAGGTGAATGGAGCAATTTCAGAAGTGCTTGGCCACGTTTTATTACAACTCATAATCCCAAGGTCAGATGTTTCAGTGGAAGAGGCTAAAGCATCCTTAGGAGCAGTAGGGCCAATTTTCAACCGACTTAAGACCTTGATGCAACCCCCCTACTCAACATCCATTTATGAGAATTTCATACATGTTAGATGAAATGTCAAGAATTATATTTGCTTAATGTGGAAGCTAGTTCTGCGTATTGATTCAACTGAATAACCTTGTTGGTGCAGATCCAGTGGGGTTCTCGGACGTTTGGTCACCGGTCTTTTGGTCGCCGGTCAAAATTATATTCATGAGAGAGAGAATTTAATATCTAAAAGAGAGAGTTTAATATCTAAGTACTGTTTAATATCCAAGTACTGTTTAATATCCAAGTACTGTTTAATATCCAAGTACTGTTTAAAATCCAAGTACTGTTTAAAATCCAAGTACTGTTTAATATCCAAGTACTGTTGAAAACAGTAGATATTTAGATATTAAACTCTCATGAATAGAATTTTGAGAGCTGGTTTCAACAGTACTAAGATATTAAACACTACTTGGATATTAAACAGTACTTGGATATTAAACAGTACTTGGATATTAAACAGTACTTGGATATTAAACAGTACTTGGATATTAAACTCTCTCTCTCATGAATATTATTTTGAGAGCTGGTTTCAAAACTAAAATCTCTGTCGACATTGGACCGGCGACCAACCGTCCGGTCACGATCCAGTGGTATAGTGCAAGATAGTATAAAAAAAACTGTATTATTTCCAACAATTTCAAGTAACAATCACCTAATTTTTCCAATATCTTTAACGGGACGGAGAGAAATAACAACGGAAATGTTTCTCTTTAATTATCAGTGTATGACTGGTAGAAATGAAAGAAAATCATCATAACTAAGATTAGAACGTTATTGAGTCTTGGTCTACTTGTTTTTAATTACAATTAGGGTGGCAGAAATATGGAAAGCACTAAAGCAAAATATTACTGATAGGCACTGATGCACATTCATATTATTGGAGCTTCAAAGGCTTAATAAAGTTGAAGTTGTTTATTTTGAATCATTACTCAATCATGCGTGGCATTGGCAAATATACACACCATATACTGTAGTATATAATTTGTTTAGACAGTTAGAAATTATTTGCTCCTCATTCCTATTTACTTCATCTCCGTATGGGGTATTTTTAATGAACCAGATGCATTATGAAGCGATATTTTCAAAGGCAAAACCAAGGCAGGCTAAATATGCTGAAGAGGTTGCGGCTACGATGGCGACATTGAAAGAACAGAAAAAATAGCAATGATAAGTTGGCCATGTACCATTTCTTTGCCAGAAGGTCATTTTGTAAGCTTGTCTCTTACGTGGCTACTTTGAATCTCCACTTGCTGCCATCTCTTAGTTAATATCAAGGTCGCGCCTAAAGCGTAGACCTACAAGCAAATAATTGCTTGTAGTCTCTGTTGCTGAATGACTTTACATAGAAATATAAAAGAGTCTCAGGTGCAACATTTACAATTTGACACCTTCTTTCTTTGTCATCTATTACCATTTTAAATGTGGCCGGAATGATAAGCGCGTCAACCTCACAGTTGTGCGATCGAGAGTTCGATCCCTGTGTGGAGTTTGCATGTTCCCCCCTGGTTTTCATGGGTTTTGTCTAGGTACTCCGGATTCCTCCCACGTGCCAAAAAACATGCATGGAAGCCTAGTTGGTCGCTGGTCTTTTGGTCGCGGGTCTTTTAGTCCCCGGTCTTTTGTTCGCCTGTCAAATGGTGACAGAGAGTTTACTGTTGAAGCCAGCTCTTAAAATTATATTCATGAGAGAGAGTTTAAATATCTAATAGAGATAGTTTAATATCTAAGAGAGAGTGTTTAATATCTAAGTACTGTTTAATATCTAACTACATTTGACCGGCGACCAAAAGACCGGTGACCAAAAGACCAGCGACCAAACGTCCGGTCACGAAATGTATGCACTCTAAAATTACGAGGGTCAGCCAAATGGATGTCAAGACCAATTCAAGGTTTTTTGAGAGGATAAACGGTACGGAAAATAATTGAACGAATGAGTTGGCTAATGTTAAGGTTAAGAAATTATAGGAAACAAGAGTTTAAATGACGTTGCCATTCACAACAAAAATGTATTGTCAGTTTTCTTAATGTACTTTTGTTTATTGATTTTAATCCTTTCCCACTTTCCGATCATACACCGTTCTATTCCTAACCGCTACCATTGCCTGGTGCGCGGCTCCTTTAGTTTGTACCCCTTGTGGTTTTGTTAGCTCTACATCGACTTTGTACTTTATTCTACTTCATCCTCCCTTCAGAAGTCAAATGCAGCTGGAGATCAGCCACACCAAAGCACCAGGGCCAGCCTATTTAGGCCACAGTACAAACACATTCTCTTCCACTACTCTCAAATAACCTCTCAATAATATTGGAGGTGCTCAGAAACTGCAAGGGAAAGCTACAGGTCTCATTACACAGGCGGCTTCTTTGGTCTATGTGGGCTGAAGACTTATTTGTGCAGTAGCAATCTGATTTATAATAATAATACTGCTAGCAAGTGAATTTGCAATTGTGTAGGTTGATAAGAAGGGTTGTTGTTTGGGAGAGCTCATTGGAGGATGCATACTGTATTCAATAATATCTTGTTGGCTTGGAGATCAGTAAAGTTATCAGCAATCAATTCGCAATAAGAAAAAAACTAACTTTTTGGGACAAACAATGCAATGTGATGAATCAAAATAAATAACAAAGCCTCTAGTTAATTACATTTTCAAAAATACCCATAAATTAGTATGTGCAGTATTTTCACAACTATAAGGCGCACTGCATTATAAGGCGCACTGGATTATAAGGTGCACTGCATTATAAGGCGCACTGCATTATAAGGCGCACTGCATTATAAGGCGCACCCTCAACAAATGACACATTTTAATTTTTTTCCATATATAAAGCACACTGGATTATAAGGCGCCCTCTCTATTTTGTAGAAAATGTAAGACTTTTAAGTGTGCCTTATAGTCGTGAAAATACAGTACATATACAGATAAATGCAATGTAGTGGATATATTGTTCAAAAGTGTTTAACAAAAACTCAAGAAAGCATGGTTCCTCCCATCATGCTGAATTGTGCCTCGCAAAGAGAGAATATATTGAAAGGCTCACTGCAGTTACAAGTCAAGCCATTATTCTTCTTTAATTAAGAAAAATAAAAACAACCACAGGTTCCTTTCCAGCTTGTGGCTCAACTGACAAAGAGTTGTAGTTCTATTGATCAACGCATTTCCATAACACTCAGGAGTAATGACTTCATGAGCCACTTTGATAATAAAATTCTTACCATCGCAGACAAAATTAATCATGCCCTGCCCTCAGTGGAGACCAATTTATCTTTAAACACAGTCGCTTTAAAAGGTAGCAATAAAACACATTATTTGTTGAGACTCTTTCTCTTGTTAAGCTTTCAGAAGGAACAAACAATTTCATTCTCAGCGTGTCTTTTTGATCCCTTGGCAGAAAAGCTTCTTGCAAATGGTTAATTAGGTTTCTTATTACTCTAATCAATGATCCAATTTCCGACCGCCCTGTTTGGTTTGGTATCAAACAAGAAAGTTTGTAGAGTGCAACATTTGGGTTAGTGTGAATGGCTTCTTTAGCTACAATGTTATGGTATGTGTTGGTTAGCATTACAGTCTGCAGTTAGCGGTACCTTGGCGAACAGGAGTCAAGATTCAATGTGGAGTAAAGAGTGAATGTATACTTAATATTTGGGTGTAAAAATATGAATGTATATGTTATCAAATTGTAGGACTTTTGCGATAATTCCAATGTGAAAAATAAACGCATCAAATTAAAAAAAATAAACATAAAATATGTATATAGTTGTTTGTTGTGTGATGTTTGATTGCCATTATATCTCACTTCTTATATTTTAGTTCATGTAAAGGATTGTTTGAAGATTTTTTATGAAACTATATCAATGAGAGTTAATGTCTCAATGAATTATATTCAGATTTTGCATTGTTAAAGCATTATAAGGCTAAATGACCTCACAATTTCGCCACACAATGGATTTGATACAGCATGTGCTGGTCCTTTTAGCAATTTGAATGAAAGCAGCTGCCTTAAATTGATTTCAGTTGTAGTATTCAACGATTTATAATCTTGGCAAAGTCCAGAATTCCCTTGAGCTGCTTGAGTTCCTAATTTAAGAGGCAACACTCCTCCTACTGTGCAGTTTCTTTAACCTGTCTTCTCTAATTTTACCTAATACAACGGGACCCTCATGACATCAGCACCCTCACCTCTCGAGTTTTTCATACAAGCATCGTCACAGGAGAATACAGAACAGAAAAAAAAACTACCTTCCACAAATGGCAGTCATGTCACACTCTCCATTCTGTTACACCTCTATCCTATATACAAATATTGTTTTCTAATAATGAGACTTATTTTCAACATCTGATACTTCTGAAGCCTGGATTCCTTTTTTTAAGTCAAGAAGATTTTTTTTGTGAGGTAAGATCCTTACCCGTAAATAATCTTTCAATTTTAACCGTGGTATAGAAAGGCTCTATGTCTAAGAACAAGCTTCATGCATTTCTATTAGAAGACTCTGGCAGAATTACTTTTTGCGCTGTCTCCTGAGAGATTATCCTGGTGCGATAAACTTGTTACCTCTCTCCCTCTACAATATTTTCACATCTCTGTTGCATTTAACTCGAAGTTCACATTGAATATTCTTATCATAAATTCCTAAATGTTCATTTTTTTTGTTCCTTGCCCATCAAAACAGCAAATACAGATTCTACTAACTCTTACCAATATTTGAATTTAATATCAATGATCTCATCTCATCTAATTTTCTGAACCACTTTATCCTCATTAGGTTCACGGGGGCGCTGGAGCCTATCCCATATAAATTACTACATTTACATAAACCAGTTTTGAGTTGTGAACAAACCAAAAAAATCGCAATACAAATGTGATCATAGCCAAAATCTAAATAGCTACAAATAAGCAAGCTGCATCCACCTGTTCAGATTTCTTCTACCCCAACAGATGGAACTTGAAAAGTAGACTTTTGAGCAAAGAAATGTCCTTAGGTGCGGATATTCTCTTCTATCATTTTTTTTTTGTACAGACTGTGTGTTCCAAATCCATTTCAGTTTAATGTTCAGGTGAATGCCCAGTTAGGTGTAACAGCTGGAAATTGACAACACAGTGTACTAAGAAAGATGAAGAGATGAAAAGTGTATTTGAAGTTGTTTATGGAGTGCATTTTGAGGTTTACAGCAATGTTTAAAGATGTTTAGCCCTGAACATGACAAGATTATCTGGGCAATGAAGTCTGGTAGCATGATAGAATACGGGGATAATCGTTTCAGATGATCTTGCTAGATAATCTAAAACATGCAGACAACAGAGGATTTCTAATCTAGGGTGCCGCACAAACAAGATTCTATCCAGATTGAGTTGTGCTCAAACATAAATAATAATGCCATGCCATGGCAAGAGGACAAAAAATCCACTAGTTGCAATTTACGGTTAGCGAAAAAGCACAAAACTGAAGTGCCAATTGAGATCAACAATCCTTTTGCAGTTTAAAAAAAACTTTTGAGCTTCCAAAAAAAGCTTGTAAAGACTATGTTATTAAAGTCAGCTTCTATTATATGCAAATTGAGCTTTATTTCTGTGGTAATCGTTCTGTTAATACATGATTACACAGTATTCCCTGGAGGCATTATTTTAAAAAAGGCTGATTTTCTTTTAATTAGACCTATAGGGGATTAGAAGTGCGTATTTGCACATTTCACCACAGCAGTGAATTAAACAGCATTTCTATATGGACTTACATAGCTTTTATTATGTAACCAACTGCTAATTAGGTTATCTAAGATGTGAACTTACAGAGTTAGATTTTCTCAGATAACAGTGTTAAAGAAGAAATGAAAAAAGAAGAGAAAAGACGCACAATGGTGACGATGAGAATTTAAATGCATTTTTTTTCCGACTGTACAATTCAGGTGAGGCAAGCATTGAAGTCATCGACAGAAAAGCTTAGTGTCACAAATTGTGCACTCAGTTTTATCTTATCTTCAACTATAAAGGCCATTTTTCTCCTCTTGCAATCAGCACTGCTGTGCTGACTGCCTTTGGCAACAAAAAAAAGATGCTCAAGCATCGCTGTTGTCTTGGTAACAAAGCCTAATACTAAATCAATGTGATATGATGCTGAGATTTTGAAGACAGCTGCACCATAATAATAGGCTATGTCAAACAGGCTGCTTTTCATTTATGGACTTTTAATGGACACTTCGGGGACTATTGAACAGTTCCCCCCCAAGCCCCCCATTCATTTTTATCTCACAAGTTTTTTGCCAGCTCATTAGCTATGTAATGTCATCATTTTGCTTTCCATTACAATGAGCTAATTTATGAACACAGCTTAGATTTTTATCACAAATAATGAATGGATAACAGATCAGATAGAGTTTGTAGTTCTCATTTGAAGAAGAATGCCTACATGTCGCCAAGTCCTGCTATAGGGGGGAGGAGTTAAAGTATCTTGAGAGATGAAAGAGACTGCGATAAGGAAGTTTTTCAATTTTCTGATAAATCTGACCTCCTAGCCTCATCTTTGCTCACAAGCATTGGGCAGTGACCAAAAAGAAAAGTCTGACATTAGAGATATTGTGACGTGCTTGGTCATCCAAGGGGTACTTGGCATAGAGCCCTTTTAGCATGGCACTAGCTTAGTGTAAAAGGTCTGCGCGGCAGCTTGGAAAAATAGGATGGTGTGAGCATCCAACATTTAGAAGAGTTGATGTTGCACCTGAGAGAAACGATGAGGTCTTGATTAAAGATTGACAATATCCATGTTCCACTGTTGCATAAAAAAGTCCTGATTTAGCTAAATTTCAATTAGAGGGTTGCAAAGTCTAAATGATTTTGTGGGAACTTGGAAAGTTTACACTCATTTTTCCGTGACCGGACGTTTGGTCGCCGGTCAAATGTACTTATATATTAAACAGTACTTAGATATTAAACAGTACTTAGATATTAAACAGTACTTAGATATTAAACAGTACTTAGATATTAAACAGTACTTAGATATTAAACAGTACTTAGATATTAAACAGTACTTAGATATTAAACAGTAATTCGATATTAAACTCTCTCTATTAGATATTATCTCTTAGATATATCATGAATATAATTTTGAGAGCTGGTTTCAACAGTAAACTCTCTGTCACCAAAAGACCGACGACCAAAAGACCGGCGACCAAAAGACCGGCGACCAAATGTCCAAGCCCCCATTTTTCTAAGGAACAGTTCCACCAAGACTGTGTTGAGCTATATTTTGAGCTAAACAAGGAAGAGTTGGTGAGTCATCGCATCTATCAAGACTTTAAGCATCCTCTTGCCATTTCCTGTGAATAAGTTGTCTAAAAACAGAACTAAATCACCCCGCTAGCGCGTCTTCTTTTAGAGCTACTTTAGGACATTGTCATCATCATTTAAAATGAATTAAATTTCTATTTAAAGCACAGGGGGTCCTCTTGCTCCCCTGCGATGCTTAGTAATGCATATATGCCACTTCCTCACCCATAGACAATGAATGGGTTAGTCAATGGTGCACTGCGAATTGCAGCATAGGAAGGCCTCCAAGTTGAAGCGCCTCAAGACCAATTGGGCGATTGAAGCATCATTTTCAGATGCCACCTGGTGAAATTTTCCTAAGGCTTATGACCCATTTGAGGGACGATTGCATTGCATGTCTGTTGCCCGTGAAAGCCTCAGAGTCATCCTAGTGAGTTAGTAAGAAAGTAAAGGTCTTGACATCTACATTTTAAGAGCAGTGATTGTGATTGGCTGACCACGAGCTCCGGATGAAATTCACATGATTTGCATATTTAAATGCAAAAAGCAATTTTCTTTCACATGAAGGTCATTAAGGCTTTTTGTTGTCAGTCCCTTGAGGCAGGTAAGTTGAGCTTTTTCTCTTCCCGGGTTTTCTGTCTATTTCTTCAAGGCCGAGAGAAGATATTGTGTCTTAACCATGCCCTGGTTTGTCCTTGTGTGCTATTTCTTAAGGTGGAATGTCCTTAGGACACCTCACCAGAGAGGCATCCAAGTGGCAAAGCGAACACTAGCCCGAGCATTCTCGGCTTTCTAGTGAGATTGTCACTCTTAAAACGTTATTGAGTGTTAATGCAACCAAGGGATGCAAACAAACACAATTTGATAAAAAATGGTACATGGTCAAAGGAAAATTATCCACTGCATTAATGCTACGTCATATCTTAGTCAACAAGACTTTATATGAGTTGATATAACCTGGTATTGGCAAATAAAGCATGTTGATTGTCCTTCCTTCCCTCCAGAAACTTATTTATGCATCATCTTACCCTACCACCAAGTTCCAAATTTGCTACCATGACAAGAATATGAATTTCAGAGTTGGCGATTTTATGAATAGGTAATCACTGTATTCCTTATGTGGGTCGCTTCACTCCAGTAAACACAGACACATTTGTAGGACTGTGACATATGACTTTTTCTAGTCCAGAGCATTGCTTGCGCCTCACGTCTCAGTCTTTAGAGGCTTAAAGTGACACCTGAGGGAAGTGGTAAGATAGTTACTTTTCCACAAAGTTTGTAACATCCAGGTGGCAAATCTTCAAACTGTATATTTTATAGTGTTGCTGTCTTTGTTTTAGACAGGATTAGAATACTAATAGCAAGCGTGACAAGAAATAAAAGACAATCATGGCACAAATGCACAAATATGGCCTTGGTGTTTCATAGAGGCACTCAAGAGATTCTTCAACATTTTGCATGGGAGCCGTCAAAGCACCCACAATTACCCTTCTGCCTTTCACAGAACTCAGACAATGTCATTGTCAGCATTTTGTTTGTGTATTAAATACTTGTCAGAGAAAGACAATTGCCTTCAGACAACAGTGTGCTAGAAGTGAATAAGAGTGTGAAATGGTATTTTCTTACTCATGGCCACTTTGTTACATCGCCCGTTTAAAAAACCTAAAAGTTGGAATATTTAAAAAATAATAATAATAATAAATAAAAGTTGGAATATTACAAAAATATAAAAAAAAATAAAGTTGGAATATTAAAAAATAAATAAAAATAAAAGCTGGAATATTTAAAAATATAGATAAATAAAGGTTGGAATATTTAAAAATAAATTTTTAAATAAAAGTTGGAATATTTAAAAAAATAAATAAATAAAGGTTGGAATATTTAAAAATAAATACAAAAATAAAAGTTGGAATATTTAAAAAAATAAATACAAAAATAAAAGTTGGAATATTTTAATATTATTTAAAAAAAATAAAAGTTGGAAGATTGAAAAAAAATAAAGAAAATATTACGCAGTAAGGTGCTTTCCTATGTCAAGTAAGACAAGCCTATCAAGATATGGTACGAGCATCAAGGCATTGGGATTGGAAAATATCAGCCAGTTGCTAAGCTAATCATAATAGTAATATCTGGTATCCAATAAATGCCTTCATGGTCTTTCATTGGCATAGTTAACAGCTTTAACTCCAACAAACATGACAAACGACCCGATGAGCCATCTGGGGTGAAATGATCAGTCCAGAACTGAGTCCATTTTGACAGACCTCTCCATAGAGCTGGCATACTTTTTACAAAATGCTTCCAGGAAATCCTTTTTGCAGTATTCATTGGAAATTCATACAGCGTTCTAATACTAGTTTCTGACGACTTACGACTACAGCCCTAAAATACACACAAAACAATCACATGCAAAGAATCGAATATCATTTTTTTGCATTTAACAATAGTAAAGCTTGTTTTAAACTAATTTCCTACATGCATTTCTTTTGATTTATGTGTTAGAGTGTTCACATGGTTCTGTGATAAATAAAGTTAGCTTTTTTTTAGCCATGCTACTTTATCTTAAGGGAGCATTTCTTGTCATGACTTTCTTTGCTCCTCCTTGTTCTTTTTTTCCCCTTTCCTCCTTATCTTGTTTCTCCCTCTCGACGGGAAGTAATTTGAAGCAAAAATATGACTTGGTTAAGGGCTACCAATGCACAGTCTGCTTTGATGTGCCGCATTGCCTTATGAGCTGTCAAGACATGCGGACAGTCAGCCGGGTGGAGTAGAGTAGAGTGCGGTGGGGGGGTTTTTAGATGAGAAAGAAGTGGCTCAGCCGTGATTTTGGGAAAGGATTTTAGAGGAGAAAGAGCTGAGCTAAGTGGCATCCTTCCAAACACATTGCCGGGGAGATACACTAATGAATGAAATCATAATTATAGTTAGGTCTGACACACGGAAAAGGCTTTTATCTCAGTATCCACCTTTTTTTTCGTCAGTTATCGCGCATTTGCTTTGGGGAAATGCATGTCCGCAAAGTACTGATAGTATATTCTTTTTTTCTCCATGTAGTATCTACAGTACTAATTGACTTGTTTCATCACAGGCAAAAAAATACCATAAAAACTAATGGAATTACATGTAAGGTCACGCTTCTCTGACAACTATCACTCCAGAATCTCGTCTACATTATTATTATTATCAACGATGAGGTTGTTTTCAGGAAAGAGAAAGAGAAATCACCATCTTCTAGTTGACTAATGATAGTGAAGATAACTCTGAGGCCTGAGGAAGAAGGTGAATAATGTTATTCCACTGACACTTCTACTTAGCTGTAGTCATCAATCACATCACCTCATAAACACTGTTTCCTCAGAAAGATGTGATGGCTTTGTCCGAAATTAGATTCCTCTACTTTCTCATTTATCAAGTCTTTCTCATATGTAAAAAAAAAAAAGCTATTGTGCAAAGCCACCCACAAAAAACAAAGGTAATAAGCTGAATGGTACCAAAAAAACGTCCTGTGGCATCTACCTTCCCTTCATTATTTATTTCTCCAAGATGGTGGCTTGAAGTGGGCGGTAGTACAATAGTGTCAAGTTTCAAAACCATAAACTTTCCTTCAATGAATTCTAATATAAGGTGGACGGACCATCAAAACCATAGTGACATTAAACGCTGAAATTTGATATGCGAGTAGTGAGTGCACAATAATTTTCAATATCTCACCTGAAAAGCCCTCAAAACCCTCTCACATGCCACAAAAGTGATCAAAAGAAAACAAGGACGACATTCCACATTAGAAATGCACAAGCACACAAGTCTGGAGTGTCATTTAAATGCAAAGTATAAACAGCCACCCTCCCCTTCCTCACTCTCACTGACATACAACAAACGTAGCACAACGCCAACACACATTGGCTCATTGGTGTGCATGTGATGCGACAATAAAGACAGTGAGTTTCTTTGTCTTGAACTGGGATGGGAAAACCATCTCCTTCTCATGCTCTCATCTCCATCCCTATTGTCTTTTTGTCTCCAAGCCTTGAAGAGTCATGGAGGATATGACTCAGAACTGAATGTTGGTCAATCCGAACCGTAACAAGAACATTTCCGGCGTATTCCTTCCTTTACAAAGACAATTGCTACATTTAGAGTGCTAAAAAGCTCACGCACAGCTGTGTCTGACTCAACCGAGTTTAAACAGTGAATAATGAAAGCTGGCACAAGCAGAGCAATTTGTAAATGTGACCAGCTACGTGTGAACGTGCATGCGCATAAGAAGAGATGGGAGTGTGTGAGGGGCCAGCAGATGACTATCAGCCAGGGGCAGTTTTGCTAGTTGCTTCCTGAGTGCTGATGTGGCCCTTGAGACACAATCGACCCAACCATGACTCTATAGTTGGATTTGAGGTGTCCACTGCAGCACAACAGCGTCACCTGGTGCTACAGGTTATAACTGCAACATGTGAAAGACTGCAAGCATCCCTAGCAAGGTCCTACAAGTACCATTAGTATACCAAATGTGGAAAAAGTGCACACAGTGTACTTCAATTGAAGTAAACGTGTAAAATAAGGGTCATTTTTTAACTAGGTCTACATTGTCTTCTGTGTCTTGTGTCTGTCTTGCTACTGCAATCTATAAATTGCCCAAATACGGGATGAAATAAAGTTCTAACCTAATTATTTAACCATGTCTAAGTTTAAATCAAAAAATGAAGTATTGCATATCTGCAGTACAATGTGTAACATCATTTATTTCTCATACATTTGAAAAGATCCCAACAAATAACTAAACCACCGCTAAACACACCAAAAACCAGTACAGTTTCCTTCTGTAACATTGATTAATGTATTTATGATATCATATCCTTCTAGTCATTGGGTTCAGGACAATATCAAACAAACAATATCATCATACACATCTGCATTAAGCTCACATGCACCATGACAAGGAGAGATAAATCAACATCATACACACGTTAAACAAACAGCAATTCATTCTCGCCATACGACTAAAAACACTCTACGTAATGATTAATAGGGCTTGTGCCGCTTCGACTCGCTATGGGATAGTATCTATGTGCTGAAGCAAGGAAAATAAGCAAGTGGTCAGTTTACATCAGTGGTTTTCAAAGTGGGCGGTACCGCCCCCCGGGGGGTGGTGTGAACTTTCAGGGGGGCGCTGACGAATAAACAGGCGAATGGGGGGCGTTGAAATAGTGAAGGGGGCGATGGAGCAATTACAGTAAAATGTGACGTTGGTGTTTGTAGAAAGACCGGAAAAAATGATTGTCTGTAATAAAAAGTCGACAAAAAAACAAGCTTTATTGAAACAATAAACGTTGTCTGCTCGAGCGCTCACGAGCAGCGCGCATATACCGTATATCACTAATTGTCGTGAGTTTATCGTCGATGCAGGCGACTGGGGAAACCACCACCATCCAGTCAGCCGCAGAGGAGCACACAATAGCGCGCCGGCAACGCTTAACCACAGACGTATGCGCACAGCGACCGGCTTAATGCATCAGCTATCAATTTTTATGATTCGAGGTGAAGAATAAATGATAACCATTTTTGTTTATTAAAATTGTTTTTTTTAGTCTTCAAACTGTTTGTGATTGAAGAATCAACCAACTCTTGTGACATTTAGCAATATAGTCGTTCTAGCGTTCGTTGGAAAGGGGTAAAGAGGGGGGCGTTGGCATTTTGGCCCGGCGGTGAAGGGGGCGGTGGCCAAAAAAAGTTTGAAAATCACTGGTTTACATGATACAGACAAGAAAAATGACCTCAAGAATGAGCATTCTGGTCCTCAGCTTTGTATATATTGAGCTTAGCAGGCTTTACACTAAGAAAAACATTGGCATTGAACGGCAGAATTGAGGTTATAAATATAAATAAGTGTTTCTGGTAGTGTTAGTACCAATGGGAAAAGTCTATGATTTCTAACTAAATACCAAAGCTATGAAGAACATCTTCACAAAAAGATTCCATTTATTTCTAATGGCTATGTTCACTTTTTCTTCTGGTAGCATTGAGTAGGTTGACCCGCTACTTCCTTTGCTGACACAACAGATAAAGATGTCTACCTTTGTAAATCTATACTTTTGTAGTGACCTCGAAAGTGCCAAGTGAATGTGTGATAGTGGCACAGAAGTAAAGTGTGATCTGTCTTTCCTCAGTCACTCTCCTGTAGGATGTCATCCATCATGTCCAACTATTTGGGTTCACCTCCAGTCAAATGGACAAGACAAAAGATGTTGTCAAGGTGTCTCCGAGTGAATGACGAGGCCAGGCCTGTCTGAACAAAGTCCACTAGCTCACTTCGTAGAATTACATGGAATTGATCAAACTAGAGTACTTTCAAACAAATAGCATACTTTGGCGAATAAACTACAAAGTATATCATTCCATCTTAATGAAATGCCTATAGTATCTTCACGTATGGATAATATAACCATCCATAACTCCATCTTGCCTTCTGGTCAATAGGAGATGGATTCATCGTGCATAGAAAAATGATTAACCATGGAGCTGAACACCATCAGGCTCATAAATAAGACAGTGGCAAGCTATGAGAGCCCTTCCTGACATCTATCTGAATATCAAGTACACCCTGATCCAAGTTGTCTGCCCTTCAGTTCTAGCCTCCAGAGGGATTGATTTTGCACACGCCAAATCCAGTGACGTTGAAACATTGCGAGAAAGTATTAAAAAAATGCGTATTGTTACTGTTAACTTGTTTCTCCATAGGTTTAAGTGAAACTATATTATTGCAGTCTTTATTTAGGGTCACCGTTTTTCTGCCTCTTGTGTTAAATTACGAATTATCAACTTGATTTCACTTGGGCCGGATCATTTTACATATAATATTTAGAATTTTTTTTAATAAATGGATTAAAAGGACTGGATTAAAAGCCCTGAATATTCAGTTTTTTATAGATCTAAAACAATGTTTATTTTAGCTTTTTTTTAGATTTTACAAAATGATTTTTTAACTAAAAACACACAAAAAATGATTAAAAAAATACAAATATTGATTTAAAAGGGGGAAAATCGGGAAATTTAATATAAATGTATACTTTTCATTTTAATTTGGTCCTAAAACAGAAAGTTGACACTCATGATTCGTGAAGTTGAACGAGAATACGTTGACTTAAATAAAGACTGAATTCAAATCTGATTTATATCACAATTCTCTATTGAGTAGTTTCCCTTGTTTTCCAGAAACTACAATAAAAATGGAATATCTTGATAATCCATTCACTTGATGCAGCAATCAGAGGGACACTTAGGAAATGAGCGGCGGTGTTAAAGATGAGAGAAAAATAGACTTGCAGAATGATTGACTCACCATTTTATTAAATGATATGAATCAACACAGCCAGATTTGATTGTGTCTGCCCCTCAATGTCTGTGACTCAATCAGTGGGTTTGCCCCCTCCCCATTTTTACTCTCACGCACATTACCCACTCATGTCATGGAATCAATTTAGCCGTCATTGAAACATGGCGGGTCAGCGTGAACTAAAATCAGTTTGATGCTTCTGAAGGGAATCTTTTTTCTGTTCGAGTGCAAATACAAAATATCTGAAACATTGCACTGTCATTATCTGAGTGCTGCTCTCATGTTTCATCAAGTCACCAAGGACATGATGTCCCCATAAAGTACGGGAAACAGATTGCCAACAATGGCCATCTTTCCTTGTTATGATCGGCAAGATTTAATATTCTGCCTACTGACAACTTGGAAATTCTCCAACAATTTGCTGTCTGGCAGTTCAAAATGTAACATTTATTTCTTATCAACATCATTGCATTATGTCATCACTTCATTGACATGAAATAATAATAACCTGCACTCTAAATTACCCCTGGTTATGGATGTGAATGGTAGTCTGTCTCCTAGTGCCCTGGCAACCAATTTAGGGTGTCCAACGTCTGGTGCCCGTAGCTAGCTGGGATATGCTCCAGCACCCCCTCTTCCTTTTGTGAGGCTGAACCAGGGGTGGACAAACTTTTGGGCCCGGGGGCCACATTGTCTTTAAAAATTTGACAGATGGGCCGGGTCGGCAACAAGATACGATACACATAAAAAAGTGCATCCGTTAACAGTACATATGAAAGATAAACAGAGAAAAAGGACTAAAGTATTAACATACTCATCAGTCATCATTAAAGTAAAAAGTATAAATTACAAAGTCAAGTAAAAGGGGATGTATTAACAAATATTAAAATGAAGTTTAAAAAAAGATGGGCTGTAAAACACGAAAAACAAATAAGAGTGGATAGAGCTACTGCCACTAGCTTCCGCGTGACGGCGCCATCTTAAAATATATATATATATTTGGACAACGTCGGCTGGCCGGCTTAAAAAGCCTAACGGGCCCGTGGGCCGTAGTTTGCCCATGTCTGGGCTAAGCGGTATAGAAAATGAATGAATGAATAAAATGCTGTTCCCCAAGAATGACCTCCAGTTCACCTGTCCTAGGCTACTACTAGTCAATTAACATTTTTATGGGACGGGTGTCAGTAACCCCTCAACCTTTGGCCACAACACATCAAGCTAAGCCACTGGAGCGTAGGACAGTTGGGGTCGACTGCCAGTCCAATAAATCTGACCAGCGACGGAGACCTGTTCACCTCTGTTTACTTAAAAGCGATCTCTCTGACTTTCAGTCTCTCTTTCTCCCTTCAATTGATTCATAGCCAGGAGCGTTTTAGGCTGATAGCAAGCAGACTGAACAATGAGTATCTGTGTGTGATCGTGCATGTGGCTGACCAAGCAGGAAGAATGACCTTGCCAACCCAAAACGTCTCCAATGACTGTTAAGAGAATCTCCTGACACCGTTTCTGAAGTGCACAGAATCCGAAAAAGGGTCAGTTTGAGTCCGGAAGGAAACCACAAGCCTATCTTTTTTTTTTTCATTTACAATGAGTGTAGGCCCGAAGCAATGTAATCCATGGGTGTACAGAACATCTATAGGTTAGTAGTAGTTATAAATGTATGAAGAATTATGATTAGTGATTCAATACGTGTGCTTGACCTGAAGATGTATTATTGATGTATTCATGTTTAATTCAAAAGACGTCCCCAAGCCAAAAAAAAAGTTGCACTTTTGGGTTTCAAGTTATTTAGTCATTGCAAATTGCCTGGTGACTTGGAAAAACTGTTTTTCTTAAACACAACTTACCTGCCATGCATGAATCCCACGTTTTAACTACTTTAATACATTTCCCATACAAAATTCACATATTTTGCCAAAAAAATGAAAAAATCATCACTTACCAGGTTCATTGTTTCACTATAATTATGCATAAAACTATAATTTGAGAGGACCAACTAAAAAATGAGTAGCAGACCTGATAAATTAAAAAAAAAAAAATATATATATATATATATATATATATATATATATAATATAAAGGCTCATATTTTATAAATGAAATTTGTAAATTCAGTGAGTCAAGAACCATTGCAAAACAATATCTATCTGCACATATATTTGATAATATTAATTTTCTTGATTTTGGGCCCTTTAAAACTAAACAAAAATTCAACTGACCTTACTCTAGGGACGATGGAACAAACATCTTTGCACCTTCAGGTGGTGGACAGGACCCAAATGGTGATCTATCCAAACAAAAAAGAAGGAGAGACACAATGTTAAAAGTAATTTATGGATGTTACCTGTAGTCATCCATCTTTGTCTTTCATTGTCTACCGTGTGTGTGCAAAAGGTCTTGATGACCTTCCTAACTTTTACTGTCACCGCCCTCTTTAATTTCAGAGCTTTGGCTTTGCTAAACGAGGGCGCTTTTCATCACAGGGAAGGCTGTCAGCTCCACTCGGCGGACGTTAAGGCCCGACCAATGCTTTCAACTTCCACACACCTGTGTGTCCACAACATTACAGACCATTTCCTCTGTTCTTTAGCAAACAAGACCACACACACGTTAAACACACGCAAACATACATTCACACACTTTCCTTGAGATAAATGCCGAGATTGGCATGACTTTGTTATGGCATTAACATAGTAACGCGAGTACCAGTGCATATTCTACGGTGTTATTTCTTCCCTGTTTTAATTCAATTGCACAGAAGAAAGTACATTCATTCCCAGCCAATTATTACAAGACAGTCCTTTCTTTGAAGTTCCACATTATAGTGGTTCTATTGTGACACGAACATCATAAAAGTTTGTTCCTACTGTTTTCTATTCTTTGGTTTTGAGCAGTTGGACATCAAAACCAACTTTATTGATAAATCTTTACTAGTGAATGAGTTGAGCTTTATTTAAAAAACAATAACACAAAGCAAGGCCCTCTCTTCACATTATTCCACATTCAAAATGAGAAAAATGTTTATCACTTAATGTTTTAAAATGTTTTATATTAAATATTTGATTTAGTTTACCTTTCCTTCCACTTTTAACTTTCCTTGTAGCATATTTGCCAACTTGTATTTACACATACAAAAAAGCTGTACGTGTATATGTATGTGTGCATTAAGAGTACCTTAAAAAACTACACTTATGTTACATTGAAACAAAATTCCAACAAAATTCAGTATAAAGAGCAAGCACTGCTCAGATATAAAGCACAGCTATACTATCATTAAACATGATAATTTCAGACAAATCTATAATGTCTTATTTCCAAGTCATCATGAATAAATACAGAGAAGTTACAGTACATTACAATAAAAAAAACATGGATTTTGTGTATTGCTCTTTCTGTGAACTATAAAGGCCAAAGTCAGGTTACAAAATCTTGGATTCTTATTCTATAGTCTCTTTGCCCCGCTTATAATTTGGTCACAGGTCTCTGTTCAAACAGCTGCTATCTGCTTGCTTGATCGAAACACTTGGTGCCCTTAGCTGTTTACACATATTCTGCAAAGACCACTGCTAAAGCCGCAAGGCTGTGTGGGGATTTTAGAACACCTCGAGGCTTAACAAGGGGCCTTGATCAGATTCAACACACACAGACATACAATGCTGACTACAGAATTGCTATCTTAAGTAGATTGGGTTTGAAGTTGTGCGCACACACACACCAAAATGGTGAAAATTATACACTCATGCAGTGCCTAATCAATATGCGTTGTTAGACTTGTAAAACAGACCTAGTTAAAGCAATAGTTCATTGAGGGTTTGTCAATCTACTGGTCATTGGCGGCATTGAGTAAACTGGAGAGAACAAGAAACAATGTGTTCTTACCATCCCAGGCCAGTTGGGGGTGGAAGAACACTACGAGTTATTGAACTACCACTGACCTAACTTGTCATGACTATGATTAGAAATATGTTCACTCATGGTTTCATCATAATATTATGGTTTTGCGACTCCTAACAAGGAAGAACCTTGATTTTTGATTGACACAAACAGCTTCACATTCTATTTGGGGATTGGACAGTTATTTATTCAATTTAAATTGCTGCCTTTTTCATGTGCGGAGCAAACAGACAGTTATGTGTTAATGAAGCCATATAGTATATATATTTATATATACAATACTAGCTTTCTGGATGGCTTGTAAAGTGGTAGGATGGAGGAGGGAGTTGTTGGGCAGAGGGGCAAAGGTCAAGGGTGGGGTTGCATGGTTTTTACCTGCTGAGGTAGACAGAGTTTATCTGAACCTAATGGACTGGTTAAAAGTAAATACATGAAACAAAGCTTAATGTCAGGATTGCATTCAGCCATTCTTGATGAGTGAGATAATGGCTCTATTTAACTGAACCCTTACATTTGTAAATAAGAGCTATTTCTCAACTTATATGAATGTTTTGGCTGATTTATTACTGCAGGGGAGTAGGTAGAAGATGTACCCCTGCCAGTGAGAGGTTGAATACATGTATGTATATGTTTTCTATGAAAAATGTTTGTTTTTGCGCAGTTTGTTTACTACTGGCAGGATAAAGGAAAGTGCTGAAAGATTTTGGAGCAGGCAATTATACAACCCATCACAAACAAACTGCAGAATGTAAAGTGATCCTCAAGATAAGTGCTTTAAATTCCATGTTTGAACTCAAGCAACGGTTATGTCTAAAAAGTAGACTGAAATATACTTGCATTCATTCAATTGATGTGACAGGTTGTATATTCCATTTCCAATACCTCAATCTCTCATATTTTATATTTTTTATCTTCATACACATTTCTTTTAAAGTTTCATAAGGCAATTATTTAAAGCCAGTGACAATATATGTCCAATATTACTATGTCTCTATTCTAACTCTACTCAATACAATGCAACAACATGAAAACCCGACACATTTCTGATGTACCAATTGACTGGCAGGCATTATTGATTTTCCAGTATAAGCGGCCAAAAAGAGCTCCGGCATGCCCTTGCAGAATTATTTGGCACCGTGAGCTCATTTGGCCAAGCTGTGTGGCTGTGAGAGAAATGTCCAGTTTGGCTTTGATGCTGAAGGAAGGTGAGCTGCCTCTCTCGGAGGAGTGAGAATCATCCATCCAGGTGGATGCTGACAGGGCCAGATAAGTATCTCACCCTGGGCCAAAATAACACAGTGTCCCATTGAGACTCAATAATTACATGGGCCCGCTGCCACACTGGCCCTGATGTATGGCCACAGATAGCCATCTCACACCCACTAAGCTGCTGTGTGCACAAAAGCGTACGCACACACATGCTCCACGCACACACTTGCACTTAACACATGCCTTGAATGTCCACACGCATACAAACATTGAGAGGGCAAATGACTCATGCAATTCTGTACACTACATGTGGTGATACCTTTGTGGGATGCGAAATGTTGTGCCTGTCGCAAGTGCTTTATTTGAGGTACAATATTAATTTTAGTCTGGAAGAAAACATTTTTTTTAGATCTCACAGGTGTATTGAGACTTTTTTTTCCGATTACCAAACACTCAACAGCTGCTGAAAAATGTGTCCAGGCAAAAAAACTTCAATATTACCAGTGATGGGTTATTTGTTATGAGCTTATTGATGCTTGTCTCCGTGCTGAAATGAAGCAAAGTTGCAAAATATGACAAGAAAAATGAGAAAAATAAATACAACTAAACAGCATGGTGAAGGGAGTATCACTGTGTGGGTGTGCTTTGCTGCCTCAGGGCCTGGACAACTAAAACAAATGATAATATTAATAATACATTCACATGTTTGATATATTGGAAGCCATGCCTCTTATGTTTGAAGTTTAAATTCTAATGGATATTTCAACAAGACAATGATCCAAAACACAGAAGAAGCAACAGAATGGATCCAGGAGGGACAGGGAATATAGTTATCCCCGTCTATGAAGGTCTTCCCACCCTGCAGCCTTTTTACATTATCCCCAGAGTGAGTACAAGGCTCGGCTATAATGTGCCAACAACATCTGATACGTCCGCCTTGGGGCAAGTTCACAACAGGCTGGAGAGTTCACGACATGTCTAGCATTGTACAATCGTCCCCTGGGTGCAACACCTATGATTTATATGGCGATAGAAAGATCTGATCATGTGTCAGGTCACTTCCACGTTCTAACTACAACTAGGGCACTAACTCTCAAATAGGGGGTGATGAAGCTCAGTGTGTGAGGAGTAAAAATATTTATTTCTGGAACCTACGTCATCATAGAAGACTACTTCATCTCAAATATCATGTTTTCTGAGATCATAGCAACCAAACTAAGTTTTTTACAGGTGCTTCGATAAAAATAAATCTGGGGTAAAATTGATACATTTACAGTGAAAATGATCATCCACGACTTCAACCGAGTTATTATCCTACAGAGTTTTGAGCAGTCTCGTGCCTGGCTGAATTTAAGTAGACTCCAGAAGCATGTGCAGAAAGAAAGTGGAATCCCCAAAAGCCTTCCAGCTACAGAAAGCAGTCTTCATTAATCTCACGAACCCAGACAGGCCCATTGTGACCTCCTAAATAGCCGCTGACCATATCTGATATCCCACAATAAAGGGTGGAGATATGGAACAGCATTCAACAATGTTAAGGTCATATACAGGTGATATTAATCTATACAGAAACATGTAAGGTAAATAAACTCCTGCTCTTTCACAACAAATATAGATATGTTTTGCCTCACCCTATATTTGTAGCTATTATTTGATTAAAGAACAAACCACTACTCTTTGTATGGCAAAATGATAATACTGGCTAATACGTATATAGGCTTTGCAAAGAAAGAATCAAATAACAGGTACTTATTGTTTTTTGCACTGGAAAATGATATAAAAATCCAACCCCATCTTAAAAGTTCATTGTAAATCCACACTGGAAACTTTCTTGGCTTTCAGACAGCAGCCCCTGCTGCAGCAGTTGTATTACCTCCCACCATTATTATCTTGTACTTTAATGGACTGTAACAGCCCATTCCCCTGCTTAAAGTCCCCCCTCCTGCCGCATCATCATCATCTCCCTCTGCTCAGCATCCCGTTCCTGGCTGTTACACTTCAGCACATGGCAGCCAGCAGGGAAGTACAACCATACCAGTGACCCATGAATCTGGCACATCAACATGGTTTTCCTGTTAAAAATCCTCGTTACTTCTCTCAAAATCTTACTTAAGAATCTTTAAAACCTGTGAAAATTGGAGTCTAAGTAGATCTAAAACATTTGATATTGTTCTCAATAAATAATTGATGTAGCAATGCTAGTTTTAAGACGTTTGGGCATGATCTTAATGAGACAAAATGAGAAACTACAAAGGAAAGTTCTTCACTACAAATACTGCCACTAGTCTCATATTCACCTCTATACGAGACCGGAATAATGCGTAAAGAAGGATTTTTGTGAAAATAAAAATGGTCTCATCACAGGCCGAAATAGCAAAAATACATTGGTTGCCCAAAAACGTTTTGATTATATAGTGCCATGCACCCTGCACACACTTTAGACACAAAAAAATAACGATTAAACTCCATTATGGTCCGCTATCTCTTGCCAGCTTGAAGAAATAATCACCCTCCGCAAAACAGGTATTCAAATCTGCGAATAAACATTTTCCTGGAGTTTTTTTCGGCCTTGAAACTCCAAAACAGTTTTCAATGCTCCAAAAAAAATAATCATAAAATATATATGTATTATTCTATAAAGCTAAAATTGGTCAATTTGGATGGAAAACATCCGAAAATTATGCAAAAGAGGGAAACAGAACCTTCCTACATTACAAAATGCAATAAATCCTCCCTAGCCAAAGAGTCAAATACAACACTCCAAAGTGTCCATAAGAGTGAATTAGAATACCAATGCTAATCCAGTAATCAATAGTTCCTCAGAGCATAAATAAGCAAGGATAAAAGCCAGCAATTGCCCTAGCAGATCTGAATGTTCTTAAAATAATGGATGATGCCCGAGTAGCATGCAACAACAGGTCGTCAGTGACACAGACTTGGCTTCCCACCACTGATACCTCATCTCGTGTCACGAGCTGTTGATGAACTTGTTTCCAGACAGCCGCGCCACCTTGGCCCATGGTTGAGAATAGAAGAATGTCCCCCAGTGGGGCCTGAAAATGAAACACCTGCTACTCTTACCCACTTCACTCCACTAACCCTGACTCCCAGCCTTCTCCGTTTACCAAACACTGGATTCTACAAACTCTCCACAGCTTCCATTTGCCATGCTTTCTGTTTGAACCAAAAGATGCAAGACTATTTGTGTGAGCATATGTGACAGTCCATCTTTTCAGGTTATGCGTCCATAATCATGTATGAGTAGAAGCGAGACAAACAGCTGACGTCTAATGAGCTTTAATGAGTCCTAATAGTGGAAAAGCCATCTAGAAGCCATGACCTTGGCATTATGACCAATGCCAATGGACATAACACATCTAAAAACAGCCTGGGAACCAAGTTGAAGACCACTTTAAGGCTTTAGATGTATTTCATTGCATAGTGGTGACTACATTTTTGCTGGAATTCACAAATTAGGCAGGAAAAGCTTAAATAGACCAAATAAATCATCTTGATGCAACATTAGTGGTGATTTTTTTGTTTGTTTTTGTGTTGTTTTTGGTCATAACATCTGTCAAGCCATTACTGACTTAGCAACTATGTCTATAATTATGCAATTGACGCAAATGTTCCTTTATTTCACTCGCTCCTGTTATTTTAGCTACAAAGAATTACAACATTAATTTCCAAAATGTTCTCACCATATGGCGATGCTTTGCCACAAGACTACTGCCATATCCCCAAGGCTTCAACAAATACACACACATACACGTTCCAACAAATATTCTCTCTCACACACCCACACACAAACACACACACACACAAACACACACACACACACACACACACACACACACACACACACACACACACACTGGCTTGATAGTTTTCTTTCCCTTTCTAATTCACACACTAGTGAAGCTGACAATGTGATCCCTTTTGCAGGGCAGCTAACACAAACAATTCGCAGGCCATAAGTCCTTGTCGCAGCTTTTTTTTTCCGGGACCATAAATTACAAACTACAACCCTCAGGGGACATGGAGTTTATTCATTTAGCGAGGATAGCTGAAACCCCACCACAGTACTGTTTATGTAAAATAATAATTTTACATGGAGAGGTCAATGTAATAGAATATTACAATTCTATTATTTAAGCAGTATATGAGTATCATTTCCTTCAATGTGCTATGTTCGTAATTTCTAAGACATAAATTAATACTTCAATAAGATTTTTTTAATCTAATTATATATTGGGATATCTGCCAATTATTAAAACAATGACAGGCATAAATGTGGTTAAGTAGAATGCATTAGTGAGTGTTGCAATAAACCTGGCAACGCACTCTATGGCTGACTAGCTAATAAACAAAAGGGCTTGTCAGTTTTATATGAAGGTTGCTGAAAAGAATAGCACAAGTGTTGCTGTTTTAATAGCATATAGGGACTTAGTAAAATTGAAACGGTGTATATTTCATATGACGGAGACACACAGAATCACAAACTCACATCTCTTATAATAAAATACAAATTAAAAGTGTACACAAAGTTTGTTGGTGTCTAATTTCAGGACATCTCAACCTAAAGACCTTCACCTTAGTACTGTCAGGTTTGGATAGGTATGCAAAAGCTAGCAGCTCCACATTCTTCAAGCCAAATGAACTCCTCCCCCGAAAAATGTTTGACTGTCAGGTTGTTATGTTTTTGCCGCGAGTTAAAATCCTGAAGGAGGATGCACTCGAGAAGTAAAAAGATGATTTTTAAGATGCAATTCTACATTATTCTGTGATTTGCTAAAATCACTGTCTTAAAGAAGACCTATTTTTCTCGTTTATAATTTCGAAATCTTTATTTTCTTCCAATAAATGTTGGTATTCAAAGTAGAAAACTATACTGTTAGCTAATTTTACTTAGAATGTTGCACTGAGGGAAGGGTATGGATTTAAAAGTTTGAAATTTAAAGCAGTTTTAGTCCCTCATTCGTTTGCGTACGAGTTTTGCTAAAAAATGTCTGTGACCAGAAAAATAAACAAGTCAATCTCACACTCCATATATATGATATACTATTTGGTCCCCTATCTTCCCAGAATACCACCTCCAAGACAACTCTCCACGGGCCTTTAAATATTTTCTCCTGCTTATGTAAGACCATGTGTTTGGATCATAACAAAAGATGCATTATACTTCAAAATGGAGATGAGCCAACATTTTTTAAAGGAAAAAAAACACTAGCTTTGATAACTTTTATATCTTCTATTTAGATCTCAGATACATTTTGATCCAGATATTGGAGCAGACTTTATCGGACTGTACAGATTGATCAATGATTAAGGGTCAAAGTGGCGGCCTGGGGGCCACCGCATCATTTTGTGTGGCCCGGGAAAGTATATCATGAGTGCCGACTTTATGTTTTAGGATCAAATTAAAATGAAGAGTATAGATGTATATTAAATTTCCTGATTTTTCCCCTTTTAAATCAATAATTGTCATTTTTTAAATCATTTTTTCAGTTTTTAGTTCAAAAATAATTTTGTAAAATCTAAAAGTATATAAAAAAAAGCTAAAATAAACATTGTTTTAGATCTATAAAAAACGGAATATTCAGGGATTTTAATCCAGCTCTTTTAATCCATTTAAAACAAAAAATCTAAATATTATATCTATTATATCTGATTTTTTTTTTTTTTTTTTTGGTTTTTCTCGGCTTGTTGGTTTGACAGACGTTGATTAAGATTGGGATGTTCTTTTCCTTCTTTGATCTTCAAGAAATTCTTTTCTGAGAGACATTCCAAAGCCAAAACAAGAGTTCCTTGTCTATCAACACTCAAACACTGCAACTAGTAAACGAAACAAATACATAAACTCTAGTATTTATCCTTGCTTACCGTTACATACATATACTAAAAGATAAAACAAGATGTATAGTCCGAAAAAGACAAAGAACATCTCTCCTCCATCTCCCCAATTACCTGTCCATCTTCACCTCCGCCATCCCAGCTATCGCGACTACTACTATTTTCAGCATGAATTGGACCTTCAGTTCCTTTCTAGTAACGTGACTTCCGTGGGTCAAGGATCAATGTCCCGTCACTCATTCAGTCCCGAATGATAAGTAGTCCGGTCAAGGTCAGCCCGTAATTATTTACTTAATGAATACAGATGTGATCATGAATTTCCTGTCTATTTAATTATAAGAAAGATTATAAAGGTATGCTGTCCATCTCATTTTCTCCATTTTTTCCCCCTCACTCATCTTTTTTTAAAGGTTACTAGTAAACAGGAATTCAATTGTTTGTTTCCTTCCTCATGGGGGCACTCAGTAAAAAAAAGTTCTCACATGGATCCCAGTGTGAACTGCCGGCTTCTAATGTCATTGGCCGTGTTTGTTCCCCATTTGAAAAGATCTCGATGACATATTTGTGTCAGGAAGTAGTGGCGCTCATTGACTAGCATTCAGAAACACAAAAGCCAAGCAGACGGCAGCAGTATTTACATCAGCGGCAACATTTAAAAGCTGAAACAATGTCGTCGCTCGCCATTGCGTGCGTCAACAAAAGCGATGCTACGACAAGACTGAGTTGATTCGCCGCCATAGAACGTGATACGGGAAGAATGGGCTACCGATTACGTTTTGTTTTGGCCTCCAGCTTCACAAACAGACGCGCTAACAAAGTATCCTTTCTCTGCTGTTTCCTTCCACTCTGATTGGACTAATTGGGACTTGTTGACAGCAAATCCCATCCGTACGGGAACAGGCCAATCGCGGCTCTGCATCTGTCATCCCTGGCACACAGGGCTTCCACTCTGCTTAGAAAGGCCTTTGTCTCAGTGACCTGAATGACCTCTGCCTCTTTTTTTTTAATATGAAAAGACTTATTATATGTGGGCAGTCCGGTGGGGAAGCGGTTTGGGCGTCGGCCTCACAGTTCTGGGGTCGAGGGCTCAATCCCAGGTTGGTTTTACATTGTGGAATTGCACAACTCAATTTATGTCATACTGAAACTTCCATAAAATTGCAGTCTGGCCAAATTTGCAACATCAAATGTAGCATTTTTGTTATATTATTCTCACTTAGTCACGTATTAATCCATATGTTCAAGTCTGTATTATTCTTAATGATCTCCATCTGGGAAATAATAATAAAAATTGCTCTTATTATCATTATTGACTATTACTACAGTATGATACATGAACGACCATTAGTACAAACAAACTGGAAACCTATTAGCATTGATTGGCCTTGCCAATGAGTCTTAAAATCACAATGAAAAAAAAGGAATCATCCAACCATGAAAAAATTAAAAGAATTAATATTGTATGTGGACTATTAAAAATATTGTCCAGATAAGTTAAGCATGAATTTTAGGAAGGAAATAGTGAAGGCTGTGGCAAATCAACACTTTTGTTGAAAACATTTAAGTACAATTTTTATGGTCATTATATAGTAATTTATGGTGTTTATTACGGAATATATTATGACTAAGATTCCCCCTAAAAAGCAGAGTTAGGATTTTTCAAGAACCCATTGAAGCATAAATTCCTTTCTACAAGTGTATTTTATTTCCTTTGCTTTGAACTTGTGCAAAGTGACAAGACACAACAGCACCTTTGCTCCGGCAGTTAGTCTGTGACAAATGAGCATGATCGTTAAAGTGCGGCGGGAGCATTTGAGGAAGCCGAGAAGTCCACCCGTAGACTTTGAGAGCAACATGTCTGTCGGCACTAACACCAGACGCTCATATCTTAGGGCTTCACCTGTCTTTAATAGTTCATCCGTGTACTACCTGAAGACTGTCAAGTTCTCAGATTCTATTTGTTAAGATTGATTGGTTTTGTGGGATGAACCAGATTTAAAAAAGTATAAAAATAAATACTGTATTTTCACGACTATACGGCACACTGTATTATAAGGCGCACTGGTCTATTTTGAAGAAAAATTAAGACTTTTAAGTGCGCGGTAATTGCTATTGACTTCCAGGTATGAAGCACTCACTACACAGTCACCTCTAGAGCCAGCCATTGTTGATGTTTTGGATTTTTTTTGTAGAAAATCTTGCAGTGGGGGAGGAGCAATATGATGGAAGATGTTGTAAACTAAAATGGCATCTGCATATTTAACAGTATTGTTTCAGTTCAAGTGTTTTTTTTTAATATCCGGCAGTGGTGGTTTTTCGTGTTTGGTTGTCTGTTTTTTTCCATATATAAGGCGCACTGGATTATAAGACGCACTGTCTATTTTGGAGAAAATTTAAGACTTTTAAGTGCGCCTTATAGTCGTGAAAATACCGTAGTATAATCCCGCCTTGTGTGGTTGTACTTGCTATTCTCTTGTTTGTCCACTCTGACCACGTCTATACAATGGAGTCTTTAACAGGAGCTGTCATCAGACTACACTTGTATGACCACAGTGGGCACTGAGGTTAGCCTAGGTCAGATTATCTCTGTTTGCATGGCATTGAAAGCCATGTCGCTACAGTTAAAGGTGGTTTTGTTATGTTTTCTAAAGGAGTCCGCGGTAGCTTTCAGCTTTGTGTTTACCAACTCGAAGCTCCAAAGCGGCAAGGACGGCCATTTTTATCTGTGGTTTTTAATAAAAAAGTGCTTTGGGGGGGTGGGAGCCTTAGGTAAGGTGTTCAGCGGGTGTCTCCACTTTGCACCTGAGGTTCGAGCAATACAAGACAGTAAGTGCTGACACGTCCATTTGCTCTGGCGGATGAAAAACGAAGGCGAGGCCTTGAATGGCGGCGCTGAATGATGGCGGCAGGTGAATTGTTGTGACAGCGGATACAGTGTATCAACCTATTGCTTTTAAGTGTGTGATTATTCCCAAGCCGCCAGTCAGTTCGTGTTTTCTTACAATTTGGCATAGCACGTGGCCATTACTTTGGAAATAGATACTCTTTGCCTAACCCATTGTGCTTTTTTTCTTCCCTTCTGTGATAATGTAATGTTTATGAGATATTGGACTGTACACATAGTCCTACGCCAGCTGCAGCTATTATTTGATACCTGTAATTAAGCCGTAAGTAAGGCGCTCAAGAGCTTGAAACTGCGGATACAAAAGAGGTAGGGTGACGTGATCAGATAATGTTGAATCAGCTTGTGGTACTCGGTGTTACTGAACAACCGGCGGGCAGGTGTTTTGGAAGAAAAGGGGTTGAAAAAGATACATATGATGGAAAATGGGCCTTGAGAAAAGTGCACAAATGAATCCTATTACTAATATTACAATGTAGTGGCTTCAAGGTCCTATATGCTGTCAATTCTGTTTCAGCATTTAATGTTTGTTTTGATATGGTAAATCAGAATAAAATGGATTAAATCAATTTTCAAGGTTTCAAATATATGTTATCTATTAGTTCTCAATATACAATGTACATATTTTAGCCAAATCAGCAATTTTAGTGGAAAAACTGAATATAACTTAGACGTTCCACAGGTAGAAAGTATCATTTTGTTGTTTTCTGAACCAGTAGATGGCAGTAATGCATAACCGAGTTATTTACCCCATAGAAATGTTTTTATATATATATAAATTTGTGAATTGTGTGATTATCTCAATCAATATTTCATATTTCCAGTTTACTCTGTTTTTTTTATGTATGTATATACTACATTCATAAATTAAATAGATAAGAATTCACTGTTACATAACATAGTCGCCCTCATACTGCCTTTCTTGAAGTGTAAAAATTGTAGTATGGCTGGGTGGGCAAGTTGGGGGGTCTGTCGGGCGAGGTGATAAGAATGGCTAAGCCGTATCTTGAATTTCAAAGGATAAAAAACATGTTGGAGTATGGTAGTAAATATTAACAAGAGGGATTTTACTGTAATCTTTCATTTAGAGTACTATAAGATAAAACCAGGAGTAAATGTTCTGTCTAAAGTTCTCCTTAAAAAGTAGAGAATCCAGAAGTTGCAAAAATTCTGAATCAGTTGTAGATAGTGCACTAATGAACTTAAAGTTGTTTCTGGAAGAAAAAAAATCAAGTTCCCTTTTCAAGTCTATTTTCATGCTAATTTTTTCACTTAAATATTAACAGATAACCCAATTTCTACTCACAATTTTTACAAAAATAAACCATCTTTACAAAATATGAACTACTAAGCCATGTTTTGACAAATGGGCTACTTCAAAATAACCCATTATACAAGAAAGAGCCTTGTAAATAATTGTCCTACTGTAGTTAAAAAGTTAAAACAGGATAAATACACTGAGAAATTTTACTATTATCATCCAGAATATATTAGAACCTCAGCACTAGTCAAGTAAAACAAAGAAATGCCATTTAGATGGGAAATAAGACAATCAGATGGCCTGGCCATCAAAGACACAGTCAAAGAGTCTCTCTAAAAAAAAGACATCCATATAGTTATGGAGTTAAAGGGTGACGATAGGTGATGAGCTGCAGTGAGTGGCTGACATCTGTCTAATATCCACTGAGCCCCCATGCGCTAGTCTTTCCCACTCAGCCAGGCAGAAAATCTCCACTCGTGCCTCGGTGAGACGTGAGCTGCCAAAACCCTGCAGTTGTTCCCCTCCATGAACATGACTTTGAAGCTTTATAAGCCATTGGCCAAGTCCAACTATGGTTTTGGAGCCATTGAGTTGCTGTTTAAAGGAAAGTGAAAAGATCCTATGTCTCCAAATGTTTTGAAGTGAGCAAGGAAATGGTAGATGTTGATTGGTTTTGGGCTGAAAAGTCACAAATGTACTTTAAATGTGAGTAATATTCCGCTCTAGCTTTTGATTATTACTATTGTTTTTAATAATGTGCATTTAGCCATTTACGTCACTGTCAAAATCTTTAAAAAAACAAACTCCTGACAAGTATCTTAAGTCACTGTTACGTACAACAAGAATCGATTCCAATAAATCCGTCTCTTGAGTGAGATAGATTATTCTGGCAAGGTCGTAAAACAAACAGAAAATGAATCTCTTTGGTTCTTTTTTTTTGCTGCTAGTTGACAAAATCTCTCATAGAGGAAATCGAGGCTTCTGACAAGTGTAGTCTTCGAAGATAAATGACTCAAAAGAACCTGAGAAGGGATGTGAAATGTGACACTTTCTGCTAAGAAAAAAAAAACAAATGGATGAGCGTTACTGCTCATAGTATTGTCGGTGTTTTTTGGTAGAGTTATGGAAATAACTGTCTTTGTGATTGTAATGACGTCAAGCATACTTCCAGAAGCAAGAAACCCATGTGGGTTCATGTCACGCTACATGTCAGAATTGAAATGATGTTGCTGGGTAGTCATTCAAGCGGTACTTTGACCTGATGCTGGAAAAGACACTCCGCTTTAGATCTAAAGTGTGTTTTAGTGCGTCTGAAGAACATTGTCGGCTGAGCTTGCCAAAGACTCACGAGCTCCATGAAGTAAGAAGATGGATGTTCATAAGTGTTGAGGTCACGTGTACATTATGAGTTCAGTGCGCCATGATAATATGAGCTGCTTTAAGCTGATATGATATGACATAGAAATAGGGATCTGATGATTAGCTAACAGTTCTGTAAGCAATATAGTTAATGGGCATTATCTTATAGTGTAAGTCAGGTGTCAAAGTGGTGGCCCGGGGGCCAAATCTGGCCCGCCGCATCATTTTGTGGGGCCCGAGAAAGCAAATGAGTGCCGACTTTTTGTTTTAGGATCAAATTAAAATGAAAATATAGATATATATTAAATTTCCTGATTTTCCCCCTTTTAAATCAATAATTGGAATATTTTTTATCATTTTTTTAGGTTTTAGTTCAAAAATAATTTTGTTAAATCTAAAATTATATATTAAAAAAAGCTAAAATAAACATTGTTTTAGATCTATAAAAAAACTGAATATTCAAGGCTTTTAATCCAGTTCGCATGCTCAAATGACGCACCAAGCCACATTTGTCAGTCAGATTCAGGCCAATTTATCAAAGTCAGTGAAATACCATCAGATGGACAGAAAAAGAGCCTCCAGAAAACATATTTTCAGAGCAAAGGTAATTCTGTCAACTTTGACATTTCATCCCCTCCAACACTAATAGACATCCTACCTCCAAGTATGTGGCGAAAATATAAATATCTAGAAAAATACCTTATTCCTTCATTCCAAATTGTGAAACTTTTACCTTCTAATAGCCATGAACTATAACATACTAAAATCTATAATTATTATATAATAAATAAGGTTGCATATGGACTTCCCCCATAGATTCAAATGGTATTTACATTTAAGTGAACATGTTGTACTCTATAGTGTGACTTCTTGGTATTTGCCGTAGTTGGAATGTTTCTTGACTGTAACATGTGCTTCTTGTTTCCGCTTAGCCTCCAAATGACTAGTATTAGTTAACAATGCATGGTGTTTGCTCTAGTTGCGCTGTTCCAAAGGGAGTGATATTTGCAAATTGCTGTTGGAAGGCTATGTGAACACTTTGCTTTTTTTCCACATAGTATATCTACACTGGAAATCTCATTGTTGCAATCACTAATAAAAGAATTGCACCCAAAACGTGAACTAAAAGATAACGATCATGAGAAAACATGAACACATTGCCTGAAAATTGTTATCCATCACAGTGTGTTTATTACGTGGGGCTCCATTTTCAGCTGTTTAGACCTGCATTGCATCACTTTGAAAGGTGTTATTAATATTTTTCCTGGTATAATCATAGCAAAAAATAATAATAATAACACACCAACTTGATTTCCACATAGGCCGGACCATTTTAGATATAATTTTAGATTTTTTTAAATTCGGATTTAGATACGTTGGGACAGATTTGGCCCACGGGCCGCCACTTTGACATATGTGGCCTACAGGTTAGAAATAGGACAATACATTAAAATAAATCATATTGTCAACCCCGTAACAGAACTCAAATAGCTCATTTTTACTTAATTTATCCAAGAGTGAATGGAAAATAAGTTGTGTAGCTTTTAATCCAGTACTTTACATTCCAAATTGGTTGATTTTTTTAAAAATAATAACCAAAATTCCACGAATCCAATTGTATTAAGAACCCATTACATCTTATCCCAGTCTGTGGGGTCCACTGATATGCAAGTGTTGGGACCCCAAGGGCCTTACAGTCTGTTACAGCCTGTGCTATTGTTCACTAGCCCTGACAAATCCAGACAGGTGGAGACATTTCTCCATCCAGCACGCCCCCCCACCCAACCCCCAACACCACAAGACCAAACACTAGATCTGGAAAGGAGAGTAATGGACTTCAACTCTTCATAACTCAGTTCTGCCATTTCTAAAAGCCCTGTTGCTTGGCAACCAAATGTTTTGCTGCTGTTCTGCTATTTTCCCTTTTTTTAAACCACTCCTTCACTGACACTAATGCATGTACAACCAATTCTTAGTGTTCATCACATATAGTGAGTAACTCAAGTCATCAGACAAGTTTTGATTTTGCACATCTGCAATAGGCAGTCATACATGTACTACAATTTTGGTTAAATTCGACATTGAAACATTGTTTTTTTTGCTTTCTCACTCAGTTTTGGACCAAAAATAATATGAAGAGAGATCTTGAGACAAAAAGAGGAAACATGGCAAGCTCACTGCAAATTTCTAACTGCCAAAATGTAGTTTGTAATTATTTTTTTCCATCGAAACGTGATTGTGTGAAAAAAAAATCTGGCAATAGATTAAATCTATAGTAATATTAATCCAACAAAACACATTTTTGGAGATGCCTCACTAATAATGACTCACACGTGTCTAGCGGGAAAATCAAAAGAACCAAGAACTTGAAATCCAATCCCAAAGAACAAACCACAATCTGTCGTCACATAACAACGTCTTCTATTTACTCAGAGGCAAACACAGGTGGGCACATCTAAAAACACCCCTTCCTCATCCTCCTTTCATTTGACATCAAAATGGGAACGACACAAAACAAAAGGTGACAACTGCTTCTTGTTGAGTTGATTTAACGTCACCTAAAATTAATGACAATAGAGGAATGCCTCTACTAGAGTGAGATTCCCACAACTGCGCATCTTTTAGGCATTTTGATTACTTGCATTTTATTCCACACTGGCCCAGTGCCTTAACGGTGGAAGAAATAAGAGGAAGGGGGTTTTAAACGAGGATGGATGAGGTCAGAGGGAAATGGATCCATCCATTAGGGCATAATGAGAGGGAGCAGCTGCCTGTAGCTTGGTCAGACAGTACACAGATGTGAACGAGCCTCTTATATTGACTGAGCTGAGATGCTAAGACGAGACCTTTTGCCTCACTATATCTTTAAAAAGTGTCACTCTACAAACCCGACACTTGTTCTGACCCATTATTGCAAGTGTAATGGCTTGTTTCTCCTTTTTGAGTGAACAAAAAGCTCCAAGAAATACAAGCAGAGGCTAATATTGAATTGACACTCAGACGGTCAACTCCTCTTGGGAGTTTTTCCCACTAGAAAATGTGCAGTGAAGAAACTTAAGCCTTAACAGATCCCCAAAACAGGAATTTTCACTTCTCCTTTCCGAAATCCTGTAATCCCACTGCCTTCAAGTGCGGGTGTGTTGTGTACGTGGGCAAATACAGAGATGGAGAGAGAGTGACTGAAAGAAGGAGGGAGTCAGTCCTAACAAAAGGGAACCCTACTTGGCTTAGGTCTCAGTTAAAGCACTCCACAATCAGACAGTGTCCCTAACACCAAGAAATTGACCCATAAACAGACGTTCTTCTCTTTTGAGAATGACCAAACATAGTATAATTACTGTAAAATAGTCCCAAGCATTTGTTTTTATGTGAATAAACTACCAAGGAAACAAGAATACATATGTGACTAAGCTAAAAAATTCAGAAAATAGCCTTTTTCAACTTGACCTTGTTATGTTTGCAGAGTTCAGAGGTAGTTGCAGTACTCAAATGCCAACCTGTCATTACTATGAGATTTGTCTATAATCTCTGATTACTTAAAACAGGGTGGAGAGGCTTTTATCCTGTCCGTTTATAAAAAAATCAAATTGTTCCGTCAGTTGGGCTTAATGCAGTTAGTTTATACACAGCCGTTTGTTTTCAGAGAAACATGCCTGCATTTGTACCTGATCTTCTTAGCAAGACAAAACTTCAATCAACTCTAGTCTTTAGCTCAGACTTGAGTGTCAACAAAACTTAATATGAACTCTTGTTTTTTTGTGTAGGATTATAGTAGTCTCCTTCTAGGGGATTTATGCATTAGGAAAGTCTATGTCCGTCAAATCAAGAGATAACATGCAATCAACACTTTACATAGACAATTATAGTCCATATCTAATGCCGTAAAAACAGACTGGAAAGACCACCACTAAACATTGATGTACTGTAATGGGCTGTTTGAACTCACTCTGTCTGTATTACTCTTAGTTCATTGGTATTTTGTCTTTACAGTTATTTAATTGTACGGGAGCTCAGAGTTTTCCCCTTGGGCAGAAATGCTGTTCAATTCAAAGACATTCAAGTCTTGGCTCAACAAAAAAGAAGGCCTTCCAGAATCCCTGAGTATATAAATTATAGTTTGATAGGGTTAATTATTGTATTTTATGTCCTTTTGAAGGTTCATGTCTTTTAGCGAATATCCATGGCTTCCATACCAGGTGAATACATATAAGCATAAAAAAATGTGATCTGATTTTGCTGAATGATTGAAAGAATTGGCAGGAAAATGGTGGGGAAACATGTTCACTCGGAAGATAGGCATTTTGATCGGAATACATGTTTCCACTCAAAGTTCTGACAATATCTATCAACACCAGTTAATCAGTTTGCCCAAAATGGCTTTCTAGCAATACTGGCATTACTTTAAGTACCATTAAAAACAGGATTTGCAGAGAAATTCACATCCGTGAGAATCCGTCTTGCAAAATTCAAGAAAGCTCTTCCATGACAAAAGTTGCATCCAATCATACAAATACTTTTGTTGCCTTAACGGTGAAAGTCCACCAATACAGTCTCTAGTGATTGAAAGGGTCACATTCTGTCTATTCGAGAAAGTGAAAGAAAAACAACACAAAATCCTGCCAATAACTAGCCGCAAGCTTCCAAACATTTAAATAAAATAATTGCCACAAAGCCATTATTTTCAATAGTTGCATCTTTGATCATCTTAACCTCTCTCAACACACATCAGAACATTTCAAAGAACTTAATTTTCTTCAATGGGTGCTTGTTGAGGAATGGACTACATTAACCGATTTGTGGGGGTAACTCACCATGTTTTACCTTAACAGTCCAGATGTTAATATAAGTCTGTACAAACTCTTGTCTGTAAGTCCACGCTACAGTGGACAGCAGGTGTGTGGGACATGGAGGACACGGGGATGACAGGCAAAATGAGGAAGAAAGGGGACTGCAGCTGCAATGGATCAACAGGGTCTGTGAATGAAACACAACATAGTGGTCCCATTTACTGTGGTTTTTTGAAAGAACACATTTGTACATTGCATGTCTCTGCATGAGGAACACATTTTAATATCCAAGTGGCTTGCATTTGTGCGCCAATTTCTACAGTACAAAATGAACTGGTCTAGTTTTACGCCATCCCAAAACTACACCATAAAAAGCAAGATTTTATTTGTAATGCCTGATAAATAATGTCTTGGAAACTATTATGTATAGCAGGGATGGGGAACCTTTTTGACGACGAGAGCCATAAACAATTCATATTTTCAAATATTATTCCTTAAGAGCTATACTCAGAATTTAAAAGTAAAAAATACATGAAAATGTGAGCATTTCTTATTCATTTCACCACTTTGAAAGTAAAAAATAAGTCTGAACATTATTTTACTGTTGCTAATCAATGACTATCAATGAGAAAATGCATGTAGAAGAGTCTAAGGAAGAAAAATTATGATTTAAAAAAGCGGAAAGCCATATACACCCATCAAAAAAGCCGCATATGGCTTCTGAGCCATATGTTCATTACCCCTGATGTATAGTGATGTGTAATTCATTTCAAATAACAACTCTGATGTAGTTCATAGTCTCAAATGACAAAAAAAAATGTCTCAATGCAAAAAAATGGTCAAATTAATTCCCACAAAAGAAAGTGGAACTTGATAATAAGAATAAAATATAATAAAAAAATATATGTGCAGATCGTCAACGTCATTTTTCAAAAAATGAAGTCATTAAAACAACGTAGATGCTACCTTCCCTTTATTAAATGCATTAACAACAGTCCCACAAGGTCCTAATATTTTTTGAATAAACTAATTCCATGCATCATTTGTCTTTGTCAGCATGTTAAAAGTATGATAGTTTATCAGTCAGACAAGTGAAAACACATTTTTTTCTTTTTACATTGCCTGAAGCTCTAAGTCTGACCTTCACCCCTCTCGGTCTCACTCACCCTCACCCCTTTTGCCGCCAGGCACCAATGGGTGGGCCTGTAGGAAAACTCATAACTGAATCCCCAAAGCATTGCCCATACCTTTACTAGCTATGTGTGTGAGTGTATTGGGAAGAGGCAACACAATTACATTGTTGAGACACTACTGAAGCAAATAGGAATGAGGTAAATATCAATGGCGGTGGTCTCACATAGCACATTAGTCAACGTCTCCCGTTTGAGCATCAACGTAAAATTCGCCCCAGGGTTCGCACCACTGTCCTCCTCCAAAATCCTTCTTGGGCAAAAAAGTAAAGTAACCCGAGCTGTACATAAATCATTCGAAACATTTGTTACTTTGAGTATTTGTGCCCCTATTCCCTTTTTTTCCATTTTGTCATCTCTCAGAAGCTGCCATGAAATTTTTGTATAATGGACTGCAAAGTTTTTGGGAAAGTGAGACTAATGCTTTTGTTTTTTTGGCATTTGTTATGAAAAATATTGTATGTTTTTTTTAATTGTTATAAATGGTATAGTTGCGTTATAATGCATTATAAAAGTGCTTTTACGGTGGTTTGAAAATCTGCTCTAAGCTAAAATTCATAGTAAAAATCATTTGTTTTCAATAGATACGTATATTTAGGAACAGCATATTTAAAGAGAGATAGTGAATGGGAATCTGCCAAACAGTTTAATTAAATCTACTGAAAGCACAAATCTATTTCAGATGATTTTGAATCCCTTAGTTTGAAACTAAATTAAGAGCGATCCCTAAATTTAACCTTCTTTCTGGATCAATATGGCCTTCTTATGTCATAACCTGTTTGAGTCATCCAACTGAACTCTCCAAAATGGAGTAACATATAGCCTTAGAGAAAATCCAGGTACAATTAAACTGGCTAATGTATAGCTGATGGTGGCAAAACAACACTTGACAAGCGAGGGAAGTGGCTTTCTGGGTCTTTCAATGTGTATTTTGAGCCACACTTTAGGAAGGCATCTATTAACACCAATTGTAACCTTACTGCTTTACAACTTGTCTCCAGCTGTTCGCACCCTGTCACCCCCATTCAGTGGTGCGACACACACATCTTTAACACATTGTTGACTGGAGAAGAAACAGCGCAAATAGCTCTCCACTTATCAAAGGATGAGGGACTGATGCATCTTGTGTCTTTTTTTTCCCAGCAAAAAAAAAATGCTTCTATTCCCCAAGAAAACTGCAGGAAAATGGCTCATCCAAACAATGGCGAGGTCAGGAATCAGTCCTCCCAATTTTCTACATTGTTTTCATTTTCAAAACACTTGCCTAGCATTTTTGCGCATATTTCTTACCATTACCAATTATCAGACTGTAGTACAAGGGTTCAGGAACCTTTTTGACGAATATAGCCACAAACAATTCATATTTTCCAATGTTATTCCTTATGAGCCATACTACGAATTTAAAAGTCAAAATACATACGTGTATAGGAGTGCCTTATCAATTTTTTTTTTGTAATTTCACTACTTTAAAAGTGGAAAAAAATGAATATTTAAAAAAAATATTCTTATGCTGTTGCTAATCAATGACAGGATGCATTCCAGAAGAGTCTACTGCAAAAAAAATGAAGATTAAAGCAATTCTAGTTGTAATATCTCAGTTATGTCATCAGCAGTTTCCATATTTTAGCTCACAGGTTAGCAAAGACCCACATGCACTCACCAAAAGAGCCACATGTGGCTCCGGAGCCATAGATTCCCTACCCCTGCTATAGTACTAGCACAAACTAATTCCACAAACTAATTTTGGGTCATTTTCAATGCCCCAACGTCAACACAAAGAACATTAACGCAAACATATAAATACAGAAATATCAAAAGTAAGAAACAAGGAGGTCTTCATATTTTTCGGAACACCCCGAAATACTTTCGCTCCATTTTCCTATAAGTGTTTATGGGTGAGTGAGCAGAAGGAGAAACAGTATGGTTTCCGCAAATATCCGGGTGGCTCTTGCTGACAGGTGAGGATGTTTTTTATCAACAGGTGTGAGGAAGCCAATGAAGATATGAGGATAGATAGCATAGGCAGGTGTGGGCGAGCGAGCAAGTGAGAAAGAGAATAAGAGGGAACCGCAGACAAGGAGTGTGTCCAACCACAGCCACATTCTAACTTGAAAACATCCTTTCAACACACACTTCTACCTCCCACAGGCAAGCCGCAGGGAGATGGTTGCAACTCCAGCTTCGGTATAATTAGTCAAAGAAATGCCTTTATCGCATGTTTGGCTGCAAACCAAAGTAGCTAATTGATGCGCAAACATGCAATAGACTGGAAATAGAAAATATGAACACTACCATAAATAATATTTAAAATATTCTGTATGAAATTAAGAAATATACTATATATCGGGAACCTTTTTGATGAAGAGAGCCACAACAATCCATATTTTCTAATGTTATTCCTTGGGATCCATATTCCAAATTTAAAAGTCAAAATACATGTAAATGGGTGCCTTTTTTTAATAATTGCGCCACTTTTAAAGTAGAAAAAAACTGAAAACTTTTAAACATTCTTATGCAGTTGCTAATCAATGAGTATGCATTCCAGAAGTCTAATGCAAAAAAAAAAGAATAAAGGAGCTCTAGACATAGTATCTCAGCCCTGTCACCAGCCATTTCCGTATTTTAGCTCACAGGTTAGCAGAGAGCCAGATGAAACTATCAAAAGAGCCGCACGTGATTCCCTAGCCATAGGTTCCCTACCCCTGCTCTAAAGTATGATAAAAGTTGTACATTGCTACAATAGTACTAACAATCTATTAATTCTCCGAAACGTTTATCTTCACAAGGATCGTAGGAGGTGCTGAAACATATACCAGCTATCTAAGGGCACAAGGTAGGGGACACCTTGAATCAGTGGCCAGCCAATCACAGACTACATTGAGACGGACAACCATTCAAGCTCAAATGCATATCTGGGGACAATTTAGTGTCTTCAATCAGCCTACCATGCATGTTTTTGGGATGAAAACTGGTATACCCAAAGAAAACATGCATACAAACTCCACCCAAAGAAGATGAACACTTGACCCCAGAACTCTGAGGTTGACGTACCAAACACTGTGACCCAAAATACTAACTATTCAGTCCAAAACCAGTAAGAACAAAATGTTCAATGACAAAAAAACATGACAAACATCTCATATTTCAAGTGGCAGCCCGGATGAACTAAGACCTGAACAAAACAGGCTTCCTGTTAGTTGTACCAGATGGGCACATTTGTTGCTGTGATGAGTCCAAGCTGGCTTTCATCCAGAAAATGACTGCCATGCCCTCCCTGAAAGAAAGGTCTATCCTCAGAGCATAGGTAGCACAAGAGGTCGGCGACTAAACTGGAAAAGGAAGATAATCCAGGGTTAAAGAGGGTCATGGTGTTGACTGAAACTTCGCACGAGGAGTGGACTTTTTAGATGTAGCATCTTCATTAATAGCTGCACCTGGATCCGAGAGCAACCCTTTGGGAAAACCTCTCATGGTCACCAAGAACGTGGACTGCCAACTGGGCCATTAAATCTGTCTCCAACCTGTCGCCCTATACGTATGCATCCTTCCTCTTTGTTCTGTGCCTTCTTTTGTTCAAAATCACAGTTATTATTCTAGGCAAGACCGGGAAAGGGTGAGGTAGGATTGGGAGTCTAGTGGGATGACTTTTTCTTTTGCTTATTCGGGCCATGCCCAGAGTCCTGATGCATGTTTATATAGTTTCCTTCTTTCTCGTGTTTTTTTTTTTTTCAATTTATTGGAAGTTTTGGATCTGATGTTGCAAAAACTCAAGTTTTTTAGGCATTTTTGAGAATTTTTGGGAAAGCATAAGACCAAAAACTGTTTTTTTATATATTTAAGCAATGCAAAAAGAACTGCTTAATAGTGGGTGGAAGAAAATGTTGGTATAAACGTCTTTTTTCCACAACTTTGAACTTTTTCGATTTTGCATAAGTAGCAAAAATTTATATCCTTGAAACGCTTGTATGTAAACTTTTGAGCAACTTTGAGATTTTTGGGAAAGCATAAGACCACCACTCAAAAACTCGACCTTACCAAAAACAGTTTATTTATTTATTTAAGCAATACAAAAAGAACTTCTTAATAGTAGGTGGAAAAATCCTGGTGTAAACATAATTTTTCCGCAAAACTTTGAACTTTTTTCAATTTTGCATAAGTAGCAAAAATTGATATCCTTGAAACGATTCTATGTAAACTTCAAAGCTTGTCTGGAAGTCATCTTTCTCTTTAGTTCAATATTTATCATATCGTGGAATTCAGCAAAAACATAAGCTATTTTTATACGTTATATTGAATTATTTAATTGGCGCTCCGGTAGGATTGTTTCCTGGAACGCCATATGTGTTTCAGCGTCTGTTTACACCATAGAGGGATACAACTCAGTAATTTAGAACAGCCTAGCTAGGCCTACCAAGGCATCGTGCAGCTGTTTTGCGCACTGACCAGCTTGACTCTGTTATTGTTACTGGTAGCACTACCACATTTAAGTGTGACAGCATACAATTTGTAACAATAAGAGCAAATTAGCTCCATGGCATCGTTGTACGGCCACGTAATTTCTCGGTGAGCATACCACCGAGGCTCTCGAATAGCCAAGCAACGATGCTGTACCCAAAACACACGTGAGTGCCCCAAACACAGTTAGTCTCATATTTCAAGCCTTGTGGTCTCTCCTAAATATATATCGTAGTACACATCGGGCTATGTGTCACTACTGTTTACAGGAAAGTGATTTATGGGGCTTTTTGCAAAGAGAAGGAAAGAGTTTAAGAGAGAAGGTCAAGTCAAAAAACGCTTTTAAATAAGCAGTAAAATGCATTAATGAGGATTTTCATTCATCTTTGACAATAAGGCATGACAATATTGCATTTAGTTTTGCATATTGGTGAAGGCGGCTTCATAATGAAGTTATTTTGTGGATTTTTTAGATAGAAAAACTCAGAAAATATGCATAGTGCATTGCTAATAAAATAGATGATGTCTATGTTCTCATTCTTTTTTTTCATGACACACTGTGTTGGTTAACTGGTAGACTATTTTCACTTATTTTCAAATGTACCTACAGTATATTTGTTGAGGAAATCCTAGCAAATGTGCACATTTGTTCTGTATTGTCAAAACATGGTGACATTTTGAGTGAATATGTCACGAAGGCGGCATGGTGGCACATTGTTGGAAGAGATAAAGGAGAGAGATGATAATCTTTTGCAGAGGGGGGGAAAAAAATCTCAATTCATCGCATCACAGCAAACTGTAATGCTTTAGACGTGACAGATGTAACCTGAGCTTTTTTGTAAATAGAAAGAAATAGAACCAAAAATCTCTCTTAATTTTAGATTAAAGTCATTCTGCAAATGCTGCTTTTAAATGTAAATTTGTTTATCAGGAATGCAAAACATTACATTTTTTGTTTTGTTTTTTTTACTGAATGGGAAAACCATCTAAATTAAAATTATTGTTAGTTAGAAAAATAATCGGATGTTCTTGTTTGTGAAAGACAAAAGCAATTGCTCACTCTAAATTATAATCATTGTGTGATTGTATTCCATTGTGTTGTACCAAACATGCTATCAAGATGCCAATTCGGGTTCCAATAACGCGTTTGATGGAGGTCAACTAGTAAGAGGAGCAATATGAGCCACATGCGCCTTGTTGCAGTCACAAACCACATCAAGAAGAGGAAACTTAGGGTGAGAGAAGGAGCAGGTCAGCAATTCAATCCAGATATGTCCACATTTAAACAATCAGCGGAAAGTGGCCGAGACTCAGATGCCAAGTGACTGACCGACCACCCATAGACACCTTGTGTTCTCATAAAAATATCAGTATATTTAAAATTGAAAAAAAAATGAGCCAAAGAGACTGAACAAACCGTTAGGCTGCTTTCTCAGTAAGATAAACAAATAAAAACAACTCATATCAAACAATGGGTTTACCAACTATAGTGGATTGAAAACGACTTTAAAGGGTCTCTTCTATTGAAGCAAGTTTTTCCAACTCCAATGTACTAATCCCACTGCCTTGATCCACAACTTCACCTCTTCCCACACACACATCCAGTCTTATATCCCAGTAGGAAAGTCCCTCTGTGGCCAAGCATTCCTTTTTAACATGATATGCTTGTGAATCACCCCCAGAGTTGTGTTGCTGCTCCACTAATGAACACAGGACCCACAGACAGAGCTGTCCATGGCTTGCCATGCTCAATGGTTGCATCAGAAAACAGGATCCAGCTGCCCAGCAGCCTGTCATTACAAGAGGGAGAAAGAAAAAAAGAAACCTTCTCAAATGCCTTCTAGTTGCCCCTCAACCCATGTCATCCCCTGACCACATCTCACATGGGTCCATTAGGCCTTGTGCATGCATCCCTTGGTTGGGATCTATCTTGGTAACCTGCCTTCATCTCCAGTTCTGCAGCCTATGTCAAAAAACCCAGTCAATATCACAACCGAAGTGGAATGGCAGTTTATTTTAGTGAGTTTTGATGGATACGTTGTTTGCTTGCATTCACTGTATATTTACAATACAGTCCACCACAGCATATTACATCCATTTTTAGTTTTTTAGTCATTTTTACAAATATAAGATGCTCAAATATACACATTTCCAACTCATGAGTAGTTTTCTCCCCACAAAAAAAACTATGTTTTTAGCTATCAAACTAGATTTAAGGGTAGACTAAATGTATCCAACCATGTCTATATGGAGAAACTGGGATACAAGAGTCGCATAGCATAGCATGGGAAATGGTCCACCAGCTCAGATAGGGACCAATGACATTTTAAGAGGCAGACAAAACATAGCATACACGTAAACCCACGTGTATGCACACATGCCCACCTGATACCAGCATCAGGGTAGAGTGACTATCAGAGGAGCTGAGTGCAAAGTAAACAACAGTCACTGACAATGTACCTCACATGAAACTCGTCTGGGAAGTCGGCTTGTGCGTCTTTGTGAGTGTGTGTACATTAATAGTGTGTTAGCTTCGGGAATGAGTATAAGACGACATTTTTTTGCAGTCAAAGGTACAAATAGATATATTGTTCCTGTTTGTGGGTATATCTGCTTTTGATTTAAAGCCAGCCTTTAAAAAGCACCATCAAACATTGCATAGGAAATGATAACTTAACTCCACCCATTTACAATAAAGGATTTATTTTATTTTTTTTGTGGTGGGCAATGTTTTACAAATAATCCATGGCCAAAATGTTAACAAATACTTCCGTCGGAGTATCCTGTGGTCTGGCAAGAACTTACGAGCTTTTGTTGTGGCCTCGGATATTCAAGACGATTTTCGAGGAGGCCGGGGGGGCATGTGAAAAATGTTTGTTGCCATAAAGCAAGTCCAATTGGTATTAATGGTGTGGCATGCACTTGAGGCCACAGGAAATGTGTGTATGCTTGTGTGTCTGTGCATGCATGTGCATAAGAGAGTGTGTTTGGTTTAAGTCAGTCAGACACACTTGTTTCCCAGAAGGATGGATCTGATGGAGGCCACAGGGCAGGCGGCAGACAGATTCATCAGAGTCATTGGCTTGGGGTGTCCAGTATCCCAGAGTGCAGTGCAGCTGCCAGGCCTGTAGTGGTAGCCATGATGGGCTCCAGGTGGACTGGATGAGATGGGTTTAGGACCCGTGTTTCGTAACGTTAGTCCTATTTTACTTCCATTGTACATACTCCCCAGTATTATTTAAAATGACATGATCCCCCAATATAACTTGCAAATGGGCTGTAATAAATGAGTTGAATTAAGTTAGTACCAAGATAAAAATGGTTGCCCGAAACCAATAGCAGACACACCACAAGCTATTTAGCATTTTAAAATATTATTTCAATCCTTGAAAGTTATTATGCTGGAAATGATAGGGAATAATAAATACAAAATGATGAAAATATTTTTCCACTGACATTTCAACAATGCACAGCTAAAATGTTTGTTTATTTTATTTGTGCATTGTTGAAATGTCAGTGAAAAAAGTATTTTTATAATTTTGTATTTCTTATTTTGTATTTATTATAAAATATTTAACTTTCCAATACATAAATACTTTAAAAAATGTACTGCATAGAATATAATCATATAAGCTACTGAAATTTGTTAAAATAGTTATTTTTATTTTTTTTAAAAACAATGCTGACATCAATAACTTATTTTTTGACTATTGCATCTGAATATAAAAGCCAATCCCGAATCTCTAAAGAAAACCTTACGCACAGACCACACTCTAAATTTCAGATGCAAAACTAAAACAGTAAACTATACAACCAAATCACATTAAACCCTCATAAAAATGAATGAGTGAATAAATACAGCAGAGGTAAACAGATGTGTGTCATGTTTTGAATCGTTAAAATCCGGCATCATTTGAATCACGCTTTCTAGCGTAGTGAAAATAAAGGCGTCTTGACTTAAACCTCAGAATCCCCGCTTGGATTGTAAATCCACTGAAGGCGCTGTGACTTGACCCCTGTGAACCCATGACCAAAAACACATTGGTCATTTATTTCTCAGCAGTCATGTCCAATTCACGCCTTGCTCTTCTAGGAAGAAATCAGCTGCATAGCTCAAATATTTCTGGCTTGGGCAACATGAATCCAAACACAAATTCCCTAAGCGCTAAAATGAAATCTTCAGTTTAAATCCAAGAATCTTGAAAAATCTTTTATAGTCTGAAATACCCTCCCCACAATACAAAGAGTATAGTTACATGGAGTGCTAGAAAAGCCCAAAAAATAACTCAAAAAGCAAGATGGATTTTTGTCTGTCTTTCCTCTGACTTCAGGAAGCTTGTTAAACTCTGAAATTTGTGACAAGTTTGATTTAGAGTTGTTTGGACTAAAATGGCACAAGTTGCTCTCAGCAATCCATCAAATCAACCTGAAGCCTGTTATTTTTTTTCTTCAACTGACATGCATTGTAGAGTTAAAATGTGAAACCTATAAATAAACATACTTTACCTTGCAGACAACTTACAGTGCAAGATCTTCCTAACATAAAAGCTTCTGAGTAGCCATGTACACACAATAGAACAGTCAGATCACCAATAGATGTCCATCAAGGGAATTCCGTAATAAATGTAATAATATTCTGTGTGGGAAATAATCCAATATTTCTTTTCTCTGTCTCTCCCAGAAATCCAACAACATTGCAATGTCAAACCGCAAACATCTTGCAAGGAGTTTGCAACTGGCTTTATATAAACAGTTTTCCTGCAGTAAATGGCATTACTACAAGTATTTTAATGAATAACTCCATATTTAAATCTCCCAAGCAACAAATGCACTGAGCATAATGAGTGCATTGTTTATTAAAGCATGTAAAATGTATGCTATTGACCTAAAATTAATGCAAATAGTGTATAAAAATATTTTTTTAAACCACTAGACCACCACAAGGCATAGTTCAACAACATATATAATTTGTCCAACTTCTTGCACCTCCGCAAAGTATTTTTTTTATAAGAATATTGTTAATGTAAGGTTATGTACGCAAAAAAAGTAGGATAAAGAAAATCTTAGTGTTAAAAAAATACCAAGTCTGACAGTAGTTTCAGGCACACAGCCTCAGATCTACGAAACACATTCATAAATACGTTGCATACTTTTTGACTTTAATTGCATCACTTTGACCTGCAAGTTGATATAAATTTCAACTACAATGACAAACTTGCACCAGATCGACATTCCGTAATTCTTTGATTTATGTCCCAGTGTGGGTTAAAGCTAAAACTGTTCATTTGAGCAGAAAAAAAATGTGTGTACGGATACTTTTGTAAGCGGTTTCCATCATATATGTTGTGTCAGCCTAATTCCTTACCACCGCTTGCAGTCTTTGACTTAGAGTCCGATTCCTGCCTGGCTCATAAATACTGTCATTACAGATGATTTATGCCTAACTGTAAACCAATAAATGAACCTGTTAAAGCAGATTGCAAGTTTTTTTTAAGACAGACAAATTACTGCAATATTATCCAATCAGCTGCTGTAAGATGATGAAACAAACAAGAGTAAAATGTCACTACTTCTGTAATGTAATATTTATATCATTCACAAAATATGTATTCTGGAAGGAAACAAAAGATGTTCCAAAAAAATGAATTATTATCAGCATGGCACTCAACAGATTATCAACTTGTGAGTTTAAATGTGTACAAATGTAAAAATGGAATAATATCATACACCAGAAGAAAAATATGTATCACAACTAATAGAAATAATCAATTGGGGAGGCATTACAGATTTGAAAAATATTATATTTCACTCTTATAATAATAATTGTATAGTTTCTTAGTCAATTCACCTGTGCTGAGACCAAATCTAGGGAAAAATAAATAAAATAAATAAATCAGAATTAGCTCCTAAATTGTCCAAACTCTAGAACCAAATTCAATCTCAAATAAAACAGTTAAACAGTCCTACTGTGCAAATGTCATTCATTGCCTGTTTGACTGGTATATGTAATTATATTCAAATAGAATAGAATTCCGTCAGTTAAACTGGTATGGTCAAAAACCACTGGGAAGAACAATTGCAAACCATAACATGTCAGTATACTAACTGAAATCAAAGTGACTGTGCAATTGCCCCTTAGCGTCAGTATTACGCTGTCAGTAAATCCAGCTCATGTTTTATGGTTGGACTGTTGAACCTGACTAGACATGTTTTACAAGAACTAAAGCTTAGTCATTCTTACATTTATTACGCTACTTTTGCTTTTGTTGTCAGTGTTATTGTCAGATGTCCAAAATGGAACATAAAAAAATCTCAAGCATTTGATTCTTTGTTGGTTATGGTAATTCTCCAGGTGTTTCAAACATGGCAAGACTCTTGGTGCCAGCATCATGCCAGGCCTTTTGTACCATTTTCGGAAATAACTTCAATTTAACACCACTTAAAAATATTCATACAGGAATAGAATTGATTATTAACAGAATATTCAACTTCCATCTTTGTAGAATTTCCACTGAGAGTTCTTACTTAACTTCTACTTAAAAACGATTAAATAAAATTTCACGTTATGTCCATTTAACTGTTCAATCAATTGGCTAGTGCAGACGTGGGCAAACTTTTGGGCCCGGGGGCCACATTGACTTAAAAAATTTGACAGATGGGCCGGGTCAGCACAAGATACAATACAAATAAAAAAGTGCATCCGTTAAAAGTACATATGAAAAGTAAACAGAAAAAAAGGGACTAAAGTATTAACATACATATGACTCATCATTAAGGTGAAAAGTATAAAGTACAAAGTAAAGTAAAAAGGAATGTATTAAGAAATATTAAAATGTCATTTAAAAAACGATAGAGGGTGCTGTAAAACACAAAAAAACAAATACTACTACTGCCACTGGCTTCCGCGTGAAAAAAAAACCATTTCAACAACGTCGCCGGGCCGGATTAAAAGGCCTAGCGGGCCATATGTGGACCGCAGGCCGTAGTTTGCCCATGCCTGGCCTAGTGTGTGCTCACCTTTATTTGAGCTCAGAAAGTTCTAAGCCTAACATTTCTTCTATGGTATTTGTTAGTTTTTCTTGCTCAAAACCCTCCATCATATTTGCAAGCAGTCATCTAAAGCAGCTGTGTAAACAAACATCCTTACTAAATATGATTTCTGATTAAACACGATGAGCAAACATTATACGGTGATGAAGACATTATACAAAGTGTGTACTTTAGGTCAACTTTTAAAAATAGTAGATTCCCTAAACTAAGGAATTGAGAAGGTATCAAAGATGGCACGGCACCCAGCAGGTTAGATACTGGCAACCATCCAAAAGTCATGAGTCACATTTCACAGACAGCAGATGGTGCGATAACTCAGCTCCTTGTTAACTTTGGCAAGAAGTACATTCTCTTGCTGGAACCCATCCCACCCATTCGTCCATGTTCCTCCTATGATACATCCAACACCACCAGAGGCATATCATCATAAAAACGGAGTCATAAATTGCAGGAAAAAAAGTTTACTCGCACGGACAATACCAAGACTGCCAGTTATTTTTAGACTGAGTCAAATAAGAGACCTTTAAACTGTCCTAAACTGTTAACAAGGTTCTCAACACCGAAAGTGATAAACGCAATGACGGCAATCAAATCTTTCACTCCTTTTCTTAAAACGACATTGCCTCTTCTCTTTAGACGGGCAAATTCATCGTCTTGAATAACCATTGTGCTGCAGGCCTATAGGCATTCCAGAAAAGACTACAAATAGCCATTACCACCTGTGTTATAAATCACGCATACAGTGTAGTGTCACCGGCTCGTTTCGTACATTCCAGATGACACTCGTGACTTGGTCTTGAGCAACTTCCTCAATCTATCATTGCTGTCAGAAGAGTAGCCTGGCTTTGTTCAGATTAATTACACTCTTGCCTGTAGGAACTGTCACTCACAGTCGGATGAGGTCCACACGATTGCTATCATGTGAACGAGAATGAATGACTGCAACGTCGTTAGTCGACTTAGCAAATATTCCAATAAACATTAAGACAAAGATACGGCAATGAAACCAGAAAATCATTTTCTGTCCTCAGGCGAATCTTCAAATTTCCAGAAAAAAAGGGAGCCGTTGTTTATAAAGTGAGATATGAAACAAATACATTTCCTCTTAAGACCAGGGTTGGGCAAACTTTTCGGCCCGGGGGCCATATTGACTTTTTAAATTTGACAGATGGGCCGGGTCAAAAGAAGACACGATACATATAAAAAAGTGCATCCGTTAACAGTACATATGAAACTTAAACAGAAAAAAAGGACTAAAGTATTAACATACTCATCACTCATTATTAAAGTAAAAAGTATAAAGTACTAAGTCAAGTAAAAAGGAATATATCAAGAAATATTAAAATTTAATTAAAAAAAAAGATAGAAGGGGCTGTAAAACACTAAAAACAAAGTTAAAAAAATTAAAAATTGGACAACGTCGGCTGGCCGGATTAAAAAACCTAATGGGCCAGATGTGGCCCGCGAGCCGTAGTTTCCCCATGCCTGTCTTAGACAATACGGAGCTATGATCACGTTGGATAAATCTTGTGAAGATCTCAGGGAAAAGTTGCAGAGTTACAGTAATGTGTTTAGACTGGCATAATACACATCTGACCAAGAGATTCCTGGAGGCGCATTTCAAAGCTCATAAACTAAATATTCCCGCTTTTCTTCCTTCTCCCTGTCATGCAGAAGACGTTGGGTTGGTCCAAAATGAACACATTACTACAATAAACATCCATTGTTTTTGTGCGTGCGCGTGTATGTTTTGGCTTGGAAAAGTCCATAAAGTCAGTTCTTGTGACCATGCGCAACAGAAACACTTGGCTGTGTACCAATGAGAGAAAACGAAGTAAAAGAATCCACCTTCTGTTTTGTTGCCTCTCCCCATTTTTACATTTTATATTTTGCTAAGCCGTGACATTCCGGTTTAAACTAACAATGACACACATTGAGGGAAAATAACACCGTCAGTATCCTTCGAAAGATAATCTAGGTCGTATTACGTAGAAAAGTGTTGTTGGCATTGTTATCAAACTCTACAATTAAATTCCTTGTACTTTTTAAAAGCGACTGGCTCTGCAAGATTTTCATTTACGGGGATTCTCCCATCCAGTTTTCTGACACACCTCAACATGTAAAAAAAAAAAAAAAGTTATTCAATGACAATAGCGGTTAACTGGAAATCTTGAACAATACCATTACTATGGAATAAGGTCATCTAAGTTGTCTTAAGTAGAAAAGTGGTGCTGAAGTCAGCATCAAATTCACCTATCATAATTCCACGACTATAAGGCGCACCACATTATAAGGCGCACCGTCAATGAATGACACATTTTAATTTTTTGCCATATATACTATATATAGCACACTGGATTATAAGTCGCCCTGTCTATTTTGGAGAATATTTAAGACTTTTAAGTGCGCCTTATAGTCGGTAATTGAAAGCACAGTAAAATTACTCCTCACTATTTATACTCTGTTCACTCAAACACAAAACGTTTATGGACCACGACTTAAATCATAACCCAAAATCATAAAAGCTTAGGTCAAGGGCAATCCTAATCTGTACACCATAACTGTAAAGCACCACATTAAACTAAAAGCCTGGATTCAAACCATCATATTTATGCGTATACAGACAAAGCCAGGAGATTTGACAAAAATAAGTCGACAACAATGCCTAACTGTCTTGGTAAAGATCCTCTTTTAGAGTCATGGGACTCCAAAACTCCTGATCCATATCTTCTCCTCATCCAATCAACAAAGGATGCAAAGCTGCACATGCAAAGGCATTTTTTTAAAGTTCCATACCACTAGTGGTTGTAATATTACAATATTCTTCTTGAGTGGCCTATTGCTTGAAAACAACTTTCCAGTCGAGCAATTCTAGCATTAACATGTCATTCTACTTTGATGAGCTCCATATGAATAAATAACAATCAAGTCTATGATCAGAGAAATTAAATCATAAGAATTTCATGGCTCACTTAGTGTGACGTAGTACAATATGGTGGTCCACTTTAAGGAAAACAAATAGTCAAATACACAGAGTTGGAGGCTGCAGGTTTGATGGAAATCGCCTGGGCAAAAAGTGTATATTGGAACTGTAGAATCCGAGATTTTCAGTTGTTTATTTATTTTAGGGGAGATTACAGGAATATTTTTCATTGCAGATCTTTGAGCATGATGATTGGACATGTGCAAGGCCAGGTTACTGCTTGGTCACTGGTTAGAAGGCTCCATATTTAGTAAATATTGCGCTGATAATGGTAGTTTATAGTCTTAAAATTACTTATTTTCTGGTAGGAACACATTTATGCCATTCTGCGTCTGCAAAATAGAGAGCAAGCCCCTCCCACATTTTCACAGTTGACTGTCAAGTTCCAGGTCACTCAAGCTGCAGGGGGACATCCATCTTGCTTCTTGACACACATCACCGATGAAAAATGAGACAAACGAGATTTCCACATAAAGAGTTTGACAGGCGACTTGCACCCCGCCAATGCATGCGCGTGTTTTTGGCTCCCCCCAAAAAGAACTGAGTTTTTTTAAGCAATGCTTCAATGACCAGCCCAGTCATGACAGTATTTAGCCAAACAGAAGTTAAAGATCAACTACATTTTTATGCCCAGTTCAAACCATTTTTATTTTCATGAGGCATCTCCACTGGTCAAACGAAAACCTGGGATAGAGTCATCAGGATTTTACGATGACTCTAGTTTCATCTCACCCCCCCCCCTGCTGCTCGACCCTTTCATCAAGTCACACAGTTGTTGGTTTAACTCAGACCCCTCTCAGCAAGCCTCAGCACAGGGGAGGATCCCTAGGCCAAGCAGAATTTGGCCAGAGAATGAGGAAAATCTTTTCATCGAGGACCGCCTACCTCCAGTCATGCATCCCCCCCAACCTCCAAAGTCTTTCCTATGCCTGCAAAACCTGCAGGGCAAGACCCAGAAAACAGTCTACTGTAAATATACCCTATGCAATGAAGGCCAAACATTAAAAAAAACAAAAATATATGGAGCCACAGGCATTGAGGAGGTTTTTACAACATTTATCTTAAGTGCTGCTGTAGCACATCAAACACGGGGAGACAATGACACGCGCTATTAAAAAGCACACTCACTTCGCAGTGGGTGGGCTCGAAGGACCATTGCATAGCGAAGAGGCAATTACCATATAGGTCAGAATTGAACATATCTGGTTTATACATTTAACACAACTGTTTAAAAGAGCACTCAGCTTCGAAGTAGCGCCACGTGTATATTTTCTATACTTTTTTGTGCTTCTGTGTGTATGTCAATATACCCAACTCCAAGAGAGGGTGTCAAAAGTACTCCAAATATTCTCCATGTTTGTGTCAAGTCTTCAAATGGTGTTTAAAAACAACTAACTTCACAAAAGAAGTCCAGAGCTCTGAACCCTTGATCTCAGAACTGTAAAGCGGATATTCTACCCACTGATCCAACGTACTGCCCTTTGTAAAATGGCTAAAACCAGAATTTTTTTTTTTTTGGGCCAAGAAATGATTTGATACTTCAGAAATTTCAACCACGTATCACATAATGAGCCTGACTTAAGGGCAGACAGTAAGAAAACAAGCGTCACGACAGGACGCTATGAGGTTTAGAGACCCTTTAACACGATTGTAACAGTCTAAGCCTGACAGAGTCACTCGAGTGTGTGGCCATGGTGCGGGGAGATAACATATCCTTCATCATCTTATTACAGGGGCTTACAAGAAGGATGAAAATGCATAGATACGCTTTGTAAAGAGTGATCACCAATGGATTGTTGGTAATCAGGGTTGGATATCATACATGTACAGTACAGTGCTTTTCATTGGTAGGCAGCTGTCGATGTTTGGAACAGTGGCTGATCTCAAAGATCGTACACGGTCAGGTGTAGCCATCAATCAAAACTTTGGCTACCACTCAGCAGCTTAGCAAATAGCCTTTAAGCACTCATCCAAATCTGCTATGGATATCAGAGTTAGTCTGGGTTCTACATCTGAATCATTATTTCAAAACAGTACAGTCTGGATCAGCAAATTTACGATTCAGTTCACATATCTATTGCTTACAAAGTAGCCTGTACCCCATTGACCGGTAAACTCTCAGCTCAAACATTGATGTTTTATTAGGAGTTGGCAGAAAAAGATGTAATCATTCTTGGCTGTGCGGCTTCAAATGCTTGTCGCTATAAAAAAGGCAGGCAGGAAAGCCCAGAAGGCAATACGTCAATTCTTTGAGTGTTTTGGAAAATGGCCAACAGGTGATTTTTCACACCACGCATGCCACAACACACCTTGGACTCAGGAACAAGAAGGAAAGATCAAGGTCTGAATTATGGTATTGAAATATAACCCTGCTGTTATTTTTATTTCATTCGTCTACTGAGCGTGAAACTTGTTACAAAAAAACGAGGGGAAAACCCAAGGTTCATTCCACGAGGGCTCCTTTGATACTTTATGCTTCCGATCTGTAAAAATTTTACACTCTTCATATAAATGTGAGCCCTAAAATTCATAAAAAAGGAAGTGTCTCAATAAATGAAGATTTATATATTTCTTCAAATACATTTTGCAGTCAGTGCAGAAATTTCCCTGAAGGAGAAATATGATTGTATCAGTTTTTATCAGTGCAAAAATATTTCAAAGCATGAGATCATAGTGTGTGCATTATACATAATCTGCTGGATCTTGTTGAGTCTGAAATTTAGATGACATCATTGATGGGAAAGACACAATTTGTCAGTATTAGTTACACGTCGAACATTTCCTACGACACGCAGAAGCAAAAAAAATGAGTAAGAGCTTTTCGGCACACTGTAGAAGCAGAACATCCCTCAACCGCTCTACTAAAAGAATAGATTAAAACAGTCTCCATTTCAGTAACTGTAGGACAGTTTTGTTTTATACTATAAAATAGAAGCAGTCAAACATCACCCAGCCACCTATACAATCCATATTTCTATAAATTACACTGATGTTATCATTTAAAATTGCGTACTGATGATGCACACACAAGTTATTAAATTAAGGATTATCCAAACACTGAAATTCTTATCTACTTGTCCTTTGGTGTGCCCATTTCTTTGAACTCCATGTTAAAGACTAGACAAACTCCATCCGTCCAATCATTTCTCATCTACTCAAAGACTATGCAGCTGTCCAAGCTTCCTTCCAGGTCAAAAGGGAAAGTCCTAATGACCATCTTACTTCAGGCTACCACCTGTCTGCCCTGTCTTAGCCCGAGACTGGTAAAGAAAATAGAGAATTCAATAAAGTGAGATTAGAGCCACGAGGCTTGTTTCTGTTTAGCATACCCAAGTCATTTTCTACTCCGTAATTAATTAACGCTATAAATATATTTGATTCTACAGCCAAACCATTGCATTTGCCACTATATTTACCCAAAGTTAAATGTCACTGTCCTTCTAATTTGCTTAGATTTGGCAAAGATCACCGAACAATGTCAAAGTCAGAGATTTAATCTTTTATAAAACGACACAAAGCCCAACAAAGATAAGTTTGTTGTGTCGTAGATATAATCTAGACCGTATGTGTTCAACATGTGACGTTAGCAGTCCTACTAATACTTCAAATCTGGTATCAGACTCACCTCTGCATGACTTACAATTAACTGCAGTTGTTAATGGGCTTAAGTAGAATTTAGTTTGTAAAATGATCCTACAATTAGGATTTAACTTTGCATTAATGGAGGCCCTGTTTCTAAAAGGTCACGAGGCAGAAAAGGGCATCTTTGAAGGACTGCCAGGCCTAGATAGACCTCCAGAGATGTTGAGGGCCAGATGGAGGGGGAGTTTGAAGTAGAACATAGAGAGGGGAGCCCCTGCCAACAGGCTTCCCCTCAACCCTCTAGGGTTATGCAGGACACCAGTTTAACCAAGAGGAAGCCAGATGAGACCCAGTGGAGCAGTAAATCTCAAATGCAGATACTTAAGGAGATTCCACTGCAGGAAAATTGGACATTTTCGGAGCCGAAAACACAACCTTTTCCAGCCACATATCATGACCGGATTCTCTTTTCACATATTTCTTTTTGAGAGATTGGAGACTCGTTGTCGGTGGTTGTTTTTGGCCATATGTTTCCTGCCTTGAAAATCCTGGAGCTAAATTAAAATGTTTTCTATTATTGTCTAATGCAAAGAGGCAATTAAGGGTTTGTTTTGACCAAGAACTCTTCAATAACAGACATTCACTGGGAACACAAGTACTTCACTTTTAGTTTGACAAAGCTTATGTACCAAAAAAAAAAAACTAGCAATTTTCTCATGCTTAAAGCAGTTTTTAAAAAAAATGCACGTCCAACTCTCCCTCACTTACTATAACTCACCAGCACTTGTCAGGTTGTTCCAGATAACAAGGACAGGGTGATTCATAGACCGAGGTCTTACTATAAATTACCTCAAGTGCTATTAGCTGAAAATGGTCTTATTGCCACAGAGGAACGTCCAACACAAAACACAATTAAAAATTTCCACTCACTACACATTTGGTTCAGATAAAAATTCCCACTTCCCTAAAATAATTAGTAATTAATACCAAAATTTGCTTAACTTTCCTTAAAATCTCATTAACATGACCTTCCACCCTTCCTTTAGATTTTCACTGTACTTGGGTCTCCTTCCAAATTCCCAAATCATACACGTAAATTATGTTATTATGGAAATAAGGATTGAAGTTTGCGATCTTTCGGTCTGAATCTGGCACATGTAAAAAATATGTTTGTTTTACTTTGAGTATGAAAGCCTAAGTTCCTGACAGGTATATCTATAACACAAAGGATTAATTAAATGTACGATAAATAGGGGTCTTAGATGCCAAGTGCTTGTTACATTAACGAAATGCTGTCAAGTTTGCTGATGATCTTGATTACCAGAATAAAATTCTTACAAAATAATAAAATGGATGTGTGGGTATGTTTCTTATTTGCCTTGTGGTTGGCTAAAAATTCAGTTTAAAGTTTAAAGTTAGAGTCACAGACTATGCTTTTTTTCATATGCAATTCACAACTGTGAGACAGACATATCAGATTATATATATGTATTTATTTTACATATGATAAGTTGGCCAAATACCATATCAAGTTTTACAGCTCTGATGTGGCCATTATTATTGTATGATTGTCAGTGTGTAAATAAGGCTTGACACAACAGCACAAAGAGTTGCAGCTGTTCCGAAGGAGGGTGTTGGGCTAAGTTCCTGCGTGTCAATGCATTTTTAGCAAGACTCTTCATCTTTGATTGCACCTACAGACTTGTAAAAATTTCCATGACTCAAAAACGACTGTCTGTGTATCATATAAAGTGAATCTGTCAATCATTCTAAGGATTTGACTTGGATCTGAAATGGACTAAAAGCCCCTATATTCACTAATTCCTGTCAGACCAACCCTCATGAGCTTACCACACCTTGATGAATAACTTTACTTACAGGTGAACACACACCAGTAGACACAGGAAAAGTTCGCACAACAAATAGAAGCCATTTTTTTTTCTTTTGACTATCCCAAAATTTTGATATAAGCTTGAACTCAAGTTTTTTTCTGGTTTTGACAAGCCGTGGTCAAGTCCTTGTCTCAATCGTAACAATAAACATTACTCTTTTAAGACTAAGGGTGGTATCTCTCATAATTTTACATTTAATGATGCAACAGCAAAATGGAACAGATTTATTAAGCTATTCCTTTTTGACCACTTGCATCAGGACAATGGCTACCAAACAAATTATATTATTCAACTTCAAAATAAAGGCTGCATTAAGGGAATTGTGTTGGTTACATTTTCGGCATGTTGAAGATCTGTTTTCGCAGAGGAATGAATACCAATCCAAATGCTTCATTGTGTATGGATTTGTTTTGAAAATATGACCACTTAACACTTCTACATGGATCTCATCGAAATATACATTAACAGTAAACAGAATCCCAGCAGGTTAAAGAGAAGCTAAGAATAGATGAGAATTTGACGCTCTAAGGATCAGGAAAATTGCCAAATAAGCTACACCATTGTTTAAGATTCATATTTAAAACTTAGAGAGTAAAACGGTTTGTCATTTGAACTATAGAAAGTCATTACGTGTATAATATTGCATGAGGAAAAGGCAGGTAAAGTTATTTTAAGTGTGAAAAGTCTTAGTGAAGCCTACTGACTGGCATTGTAGTGGCCTTGAAAGTTTTGATGTCCAATCTGCATTGAACATGTGTTCTAGAAACGCATCAAGTCCTTTGAGCATACAACATGACATCACAATATAAAAGACGATAACAAAGGTGGAGGACAAGAGAGTGAAGATAAGAAACGGTTTAACTTTTTGTATTAGGAAAGAAAATGCACTAATGGCTTGTGAAAATCCCACAGGATGAGGTTGTGAATGAGCCGCTATGTGTGCGAGGGATAGTAAAGTGGCACATAATGCCTGGGAATAAGCCCGTAATCTAAGGTATCAAATTCAGTCTGCTGGTTAAAGGCCATCCGCATAGTGAATAGGCTCTTTGTTGAGCTTGTGGCCAACAGCCTCATTTGCATGTCGTGATAAACGTTGTTTACCCTGGACATACAGCTCTGTGAAGTGGTAGGTAAACGCTGTGTGAATGATAGATTTACCGCCTCACGGGCAAGCATGCAGTTCTGTAGCGAGTACGAATAGAGTGAGCCAGGCTTCAGTTATGCAAACATAAGTTTCACAGTTCAAGAGACGCAAACACATATGTTCAGAGGAGCTATTTTATGCAACGGGAAAGGGACAGAACATTAAGAAACAAGAGCCAATCTCCTGGTTGCAAATTTATAATCATATACTGTACCTATAATGTCCAACACTCATATTTTCCAATAACTGCAACCACAACACACAACGTACTGATTTGATAAACACGTAGATATGAGCCTGGACTCTTGTAAATTAGAGCGGTTGATGCAGTCGAGTACGTTAACAGAAGAGGCTTATGCGTGATTGAAAAATGAGAAATAACTTCTCTATGCAGGTCGGAAAGGCTAAGGGACGGAAACCCAAGGCCAGAGGAATCATTCGCAGGTCAGCAAACATGAAAACATGAAATTGGCTAAAAACAATGTTATGATATGTGACATACAGGTGGTGCTTCTGCATGGCACAAACAAAGTTTGTTTACTGTCGACATTTCCATGGGTTCAACACTGTTCCGTGAAGCCACCACACATCTCCACAAAACATCCATATGGGCGCACCTAAGAAAATTTTAAACCCACTCAGATTCACAGCTGACTGCAGACACAAAAGAGAGCAAAATACACACAGACACTCGCTTGCACAAGTCGAAACTCTTCCATTTCTACAATGCCCAGTGCAAGATCCGCATCAATGACAAACTCACAGACAAAACTAAACTTCTGCGTTTCAAGAAGTCAAAGGCAACTAGGCAATAATCTAATGTATTTTCATTGACAGTCCAAAGCAGTTTTGATTGCAAAAATCAGTTTAGCTAATTCAAGGGTGCGAAAACGATTCCACAAAGGGTCGCACTGGGTCCTGGTCTTTGTCCTAACCGACCCAAGTCCCAACAGCTTAACCAATGAGCTCTCTTCTAAAATAAGTAGCACCTAACTTCAATCAATTGATTACACTTGCAAAAAATACCCTCTTGTTCAGTTTGATTAAAAACCTTGGCGTCCTTTGAGTCCCAATTTGACACCCCTTTACTAAATGTTTTACCATGTCTACTTTGTCACTAAAAAAATCTGTTTTTACCGACTCTATTCCGTGACTTTTGCCGCCTAAACCCTCGCTTTATGTGTTCGCAATAATATAGACATACACGCAACGGACTAGACATGATTTAACCGATTTTGACAGAAGTTTGATTGGTGTCTCAGCCACTGGGTGGGCTGACCTAAAGTGTCCCCAAGGTCTCGTTCCAGGTAGAAAGACAGACAGCCGCCTGGAATTGGAATGCACCTCCTCTGCATCCCTTTCTAAGACAGCTCCACCCCCTTTCTTGACACTCTGCACGCAGACCCACACACGCGTCCTCGACCTTGTTCTTCCAATGAGGAGTCACACATTCTCACATTTGCCCCATCTTTAGCTTTGCGTGGATTTTTGTTTTTTTTGTGATGATTTAGCACACATTTCGGCCTTCTGGCTTATTTTGGGAGCGAATTTGCAGAATGACATCAGCTCTGGATGACTGAAAGTAGGTCAAACTGCTGAGCAATGTAGGCCAGGAAAAATAGAAAGTGGGATAAATCCCCTAAGTGAGGGAGACGGAGAAGGAAAAGTCAAGTAGCCAAAGATGAAGCAGTATTGAAGCAAAATAAATTAAATTAACCTGAATGACTAAATAGGAGCTCACTATTATGAGGAAAAACAACTCCTTTGATATCTAAACATCATATCTAATTGCGCATTGATAATATTAATATCTAGTTAATGTAATGTGTATTAATTATGTGTCAATACCCCCCCCCAAAAAATCTCTCTTCATAGATATAGAAATATCAATAACAACACATTTTTTTGGGAAAACTAGGACTACAAAAGCATAAAAATTGTTTATTTTTCTTCTTTTTAAACACGTACATTATTTTTTTTATTTTTATTTTAGGCTGATATAACTGTGAATCCATTATCCTTCAATTTAAAGCACACACATCTATTTAAGTTAGCAAATACTTCATATGATGAAAGCCTACACACATGAAATGCTTACGGACCATTCTGAGCATTATCATATAACGAAATTTGAGTTGACCTCTAACTGTACATAAAAACTAACCATTCTATTGCTGCCAAGTATTTGTCAACCATGTGGCATTTTTCCACTTTTAAATTGAAATGAATATCATGGATAAGCCTTCAGAAGTAACCTGAACCCTGTTTACTTACCCTAATGCAAACAGTCACAAACATGCGCAGTGCCACGCACACACACACACACACACACACACACACACACACACACACACACACACACACACACACACACACACACACACACACACACACACACACTTTCCTATGTGAGTGACACTCCCACACACACACACGCATGGATACACACACTCTTTCCTATGTGAGTGACACTCACGGCTGTTACTAGAAAATGGGGGTGTACAGTGTCTAGTGATGGTGGGTAACTTTGGTGTGGTAATAACAAATAATCCATGTCTGCAGTAATGCAGTAATGAGCTGATTTGGAAGATTAAATGTAAACTCTCTACGATAAAGGGCACATATATTTTTAACGCAACTGTCTAACAGTTTTTATTTAAAATGTTATATGGTCAGATCAAATGTTTATTGTTAATTGTTGGGAACCTATTCTATATAGCCATGTCACACTTGGAGTACATTAGGGTACATTTTTAATTAGTTTGTTGGCAGTCTGTCTGGTAAAATTGAGATCTTGCTAATGTTTTATTAATTTTAAGAAAAAAGTGTGTTGGAAATCATAGAAAAACTTTTTGAGTTGCTGTTGAAAGGTAAAACTACATCATTGTTGTAGACAACATTTGTGAAATAAAAGGACAGGAATTGATTACTTCTTACTCAGTTCCGAACTAGGTTGAATCAGGTGTGTACACATTTCCAGTCTAAAAATCAACCACAAAAATTCTGAATACATTTTTTTCCACTTATGAAGGTGCACCAAAGTAGTTATTTAAAATCTTCAAGCTTTTGTTGTTCCAAACTAACCAATCCATCGTCTGCTACACTTTGTACATTATCCATGTTGTTCCAGTCCTACTTAATTCTACTCTCTGATGACATGTAATTATTATTATCACAATTCTTCAACGCAAAACTTAAGTCCAACAACACTTGCCCTAAAACTCATTAGAAAAAGCGTCCTAATATTCTGATCAGTCTACTATAAATCCATCAATGTGATTGCCTGCGTTCATGTTTCCTTAAACGCGCTACCACCCACCGAGAAACGTCAGTTAAATATTTCAAGGCAGAGAAGCGATGAAGTGTCCAGAGGGGGGGTACGACGTGCCATCTGAAGCGCCCCATGCGCGCCGACCGAGCATTTGTTACGGACGCAGGCAGACATCTGATCTTGCACTAAGCAGCTTCTGAAGCGACGCGCCATCACAGTTCACCCGAAACAGAAGCTTCCAGTCAATTGACCGCTTAGTGTCACTTGCCATTTTCAATGCCATCTTCTCCCAGTATAAATAAATATTATGTAAAAAAAAACATAATTCATGAGTGGGCGTGAAGGCAGTGATATAGAGTTATATCTTGGGTTTTGGCTTTCTGTAAGAGAGGCAAAGGTTGCACTTTGGCCTTCTAATAATGGGCCAAATTGTTCCTAGTACCCACTTTTCCCTCTGCCTTTACACAAGCAAACCACAAAGGGGTGCTACAGCTTTTTGCAAAGCCTGTATAAATAATATATATATTTATATGTACACACATCATCCTGCTCCATCACAGAAACCTGAAGCAAGAAATCGAGCAAACCTATGTGTACAGTCTTATTATGTATATAGCCGTTAAATCGTCTGTATTACCTCAATTTATGTATTCATTGTTCTAAAGTGTATTTCCCAGTTAGGTAATCATGAGTCATTATTACTGGAATTTTCAAACAGTGTCGATGATAACGGACGTAAGGTAAGTTAAATACAGTTTGCTTGTTTTTGTTGAATAAAAATTGCCTTTAATTTTCACAAATGCTTGAAAATATTTCATTACACAATTTTTACAGCCCTTTTACTTTTTTTTTATATCAATGCACACATGAAAAGTACTATATATAGTATTTCACAACAGAAAAATATCCAGACTGAAAACAAATGTGCCAAAAATGCCACCGATTATCAAACCAACAATATAAATTAACAATATTGATCATTTTGATGAGCAACATTATTGTGAACAAATATTTAATAATACCCAATGAGTGTCTTGAGTATTTTCATTTTTGTAGGTGGGAAAAGGATAGTCAAGGGACCGTTTCCATTATGCAAAAGCCACCTAATCTCCGGACCTTTTGTTTTCCTTGGTTTTTCTCAAATGTTGTTCGCCACCTCAATAGCAAGCTAATGGATGCCGATGGAGGAAGTGTTTGACATTGCGGACACAGCAGTGCTTGTTTTAGAGGAGCCGGTCATGTGCTCTGGCCCCCCGAATGTGACCCGGACCCCCCAGCCAACTGGAGGAGGTTTCAGGAACTGTCCGCTCTGGGGGAACTGAGTGTCAGTTTAGGCCCCCAGTGAACACAAGTCAACATGCCTTAATCCCTGAATCACCTAGAGTTACACTTTCGAGTCTGCAATTAGCTAAACGGACCCCCCTAAAACGCGCCTTCTCGGCTCACTCTTTCTCCGCCTTGACACGGAGCGCCGAGCTGGGACGGGTTCCGTTCGCTAACGTCCGTGCTGGGATTAGCCGAGTGCGGGTCTCGGTGGCAGAGCGCCTTCTTGGCCACATGCGCCCTCATCTTTCACTGTCACCGAGTTGGGCAGGAAGAGATCAAAACAAACATGTGGTGGCAGGGACTGACAAACATGATGAATCGCTGTAATCAGCTTTTAGGCAACCCACAATGCACTCTGCTGGGGTGAGGCTACAAAGTCTGCCAGGACAAGACACACACACACGGTTGAATGACACTTGCATGAACTAGTGCAGGCCTGCGAACCGAGAGAACTAAAATCGGGGATTTTCTTTGGTTTTTGCAGCTCATTACTAAGGTCTAAGTACTGTTGAAACCAGCTCTCAAAATTATTTTCATGAGAGAGAGTATCTAAGTACTGTTTAATATCTAAGTACTGTTTAATATCTAAGTACTGTTTAATATACAAGTACTGTTTAATATCTAAGCACTGTTTAATATCGAAGTGCTGTTTAATATCCAAGCACTGTTTAATATCTAAGTACTCTTTAATATTTAAGCACTGTTTAATGTCTAAGTACTGTTGAAACCAGCTCTCAAAATTATATTCATGAGAGAGTTTAATTTCTAAATATCTACTGTTTTCAACAGTAATTAGATATTAAACAGTACTTAAATATTAAACTCTCGCTCGTGAATTTAATTTTGGGAGCTGGTTTCAACAGTAAACTCTGTCACCATCTGACCGGCAACCAAAAGGGACCAAAAGACCGGCGACCAAACGTCGAGAACCTGGACAGTCAGTGATTGCATTCAGACTGCAAAAAAGTCAAAAATCGTTGTGATACAATAGTTCAAAAGTCATTTTTTGGGGGAATACCCAGAGAAAACCCACACAGGCAGATGTGGTAACCATCTTCCACATGCTCCCTCCATTTTTTAATTCCTCTATTAAAATGAATACATTCCACCAAAATCTGGCAATCAAGTCATATTTTGAAATGTTGTATTCATATTACAAAATGTCATTTGTTATTTCCCGCCCTGCTTGCCCATCAAACAATGGAGCGCACGATTCCTTCTCAAAGGAAACTGTGTGTCCTTGTACCAACGTTATCATCAAGCTTTGAGCTCCTTACGATGATGAGGGTATGCATTCCAAATTTGGTACTGACTCCATCCTGCACATTGTTTGCCTCCTCTGAGACTTCCTGCTCAGAAGAGGAGCCACCAAAGGACCAAAAAGTGCCACCACATCCCCTCAAAACCACTAAAAAAGTTCTTCCCTGCCACATTTCAAGTAACATGGTCTTCAAAATCAAATCCCTGCATGCTAATAATCCCTTAATTTCATTGTCTGGATTTGGGGCGGGGCTTCTAATGGAAACTAGCGACGTCCTGCTACTTTAAATACACAGATGTCACTCGGAAAATTCTCACGAAACGTCTTCAGCGTTTCAAACTGAAGATTATGTCAATTCTAAACGTTTATTTAAGCCGACCAATGGAATCCAGTCAGCAGTAAAATCTGGCATATTCTGACGCTGGCATGATTTTAAAGGAAATATTCACTCGCTGGAGTACTTGGAAGGAAACTTATGAGTTCTAGCCACCTTTCTGACTTGGCTACATTTAACACCATTTGGAAAAGGGAGAGAGGGAGCCAGTTTAATGGATATGTACTCCATTATGCGGCCTCCACTGGCGTGTGACCGGGGGTCTGAAGTTCAAGTTCACAAAAGAAGAGGCTGGAGTAGAATGAACAAGCCGGGATTGGACCGGGAAGGATAGACGGGGCCCGAGTGATTGAGGAATCGCGGCGTGGTAGAACTTGACGGGGGTTGAGAGACGTGAGTGGGAGGCGGAGAACAGGGGGGGTCCAAACCCGGACTCCCCTCGGCCAGAAACAACAAGCGAACCTTCTCATATTCAAATAAATAGCAGGTCAGTAGGGAACAGATAAGAAGGAAAGAGCAAGACCCCGGGTTAGCTTCTTTTCTTCCGATAATCTATTTAGGATCGGCCACCAAGTGCAAAACAGGCGGCGACGTAGTTGGAAATCATCACAGACGCCGCCCTTCCATTTCAAAGCCGAGTTTAAGCCGGACAAAAGGCCGTCGGATCCGAGCCGGCCAAGAAGAAAGGCCCCTAATTAATTGGGGGGGGAGATCATAGAGCCCCCCCGAGCCCTCAGCGTTGGGCCTTTTTGTGGCAGGAATGCCAGCTATTTACCGGCGTTCCGATCGGGCTGCGGAAAGACACGAGGTGATGACGTGAGGTAGATAGGAAAAGGATACTTTTCAAAAGCTAAAAGCTTGCCGGTTTTAAAACAAAGAGGCAGAGGGGAAAGAGAAGGACTGATTTTGAAAAGTGATCTCACTCAAAGAATCCCCCTCCCTTTCCTAACACAGCAACCAATGCCTAATAAAAGGTGCTTTATTCGGATTTAAAAGTCGGATGAGTCCAAGTCTGGTTTTGTATTGGTCACTCACTTTTTAAGAATAGAGAGTGTTGGTCCAAGTGTGGTATGGGGGAACAGGGGCTGTTGAAGGGCACCATTGGCAGCTGTCAGGCACGTATATATACTACATGTGGAAAGAGGACCCGGCCCACAACCTCCAAAAAACAAACATACAAATCTGCAAAAGGGGAATGTTAACGTTTGGTGCTTTTCTTGATTCATTTTGCTGTGAGCTTGATAAATTGAAGGGAAGGACAGGTTGGAGCAGGGGTGGGCAAACTTTTGGGCCCGGGGGCTACATTGACTTTAAAAATTTGACAGATGGGCGGGGTCAGCACAAGATACGATACATATAAAAAAGTGCATCCGTTAACAGTACATATGAAACATAAACAGGAAAAAAGGACTAAAGTATTAACATACTCATCACTCATTATTAAAGTAAAAAGTATAAAGTACAAAGTAAAGTAAAAAGGAATGTATTAAGAAATACTATAATGTATTTTTAAAAATGATAGAAGGGCTGTAAAACTCAAAAACAAATAAGAGTGGGCAGAGCTACTGCCAATGGCTTCCGCGTTACAGCGCCATCTTAGAAAAAAAAACATTTGGACAATGTCGGCGGGCCGGATTAAAAAGCCTAACAGGCCTGTATGTGGCCCGCAGGCCGTAGTTTGGATTGGAGGAATTTACAATGAACAGACTATAATTTTGAGTGTTGCTCATCAAAATCAAAAATATAGACACTCGCATGTTATAATAAAAGGATATTAAAAGAGAATATGTGTGGGAATGTGCAAAAAGGCACTAGGGAATGATGATTTTCACCTTTGCTCCGCCATTGTGTTCATTCCCATTGTGTTTTTTTGTACATGTACTTTTATGATGACCCCCAAAAATACAAAGAGAACGAGTTGAACAGGAAAGGTATCTTTATATGCCAACGAGGAAATGGGTTTCAGGCCTTTTTTTCCACGTTTCATTTCATTTTTTCCACAGAAATGACGAAAAATTGCGTTGCTAAACAGGATGGGCGTGCACCAATGCGTTTCCATCTAAAATTACAATTATAATACGATAATTTGTGATTTTATTTTTAAAATCTGACTGTCAAGCATTCATCGATCATTAGATATTTACTTTTAACATTATTAACATTTAATGTATGCGCATCTATATTTTTTAAATGTTTTTTTAAGTAAGGAATTAAGAAATTAGCCTTAACTATTGCAAAACCAAATTTCTATGTACATTTTTTGTGTTAAATTGTTGATATAATTCTTATTACTTTAATTATTATTTGACCTTCTTTGATGATGAATTAAAAAGTTATTAAACAGCCAAGGATGAAAGACATCTGTCACTAGAGATTTGAAAGAGAAAATATTTTCTTTTGCCGATTAGAGTTTTTGAAAGGAATTGTGCTGTCAATGCAGATATTTCCACGCAGCATACCTGCGTGTATTTCATCCATCCCCACCGAGTGAGGGGACACCCCAGGACCCCTTCTGTCAGCGGTCAACTGTTCACTTCCTCTCTTGCTAATTCTGGGATGTGGACTAATATTTGGATAGGGTAAGGTTATATACAGGGGTGGACTAGAAGCAAAAAAAAACTAACTAAAAACCCCCAAAAATATTTTTACAGAAGTGTTTGATGGAATTAATGAGAACGATATCATAATATTAAATTGAACAATGGTGTATTTTCTGCTACTACAACTTGTTCAATGTTTGTTTGGCAAAAGACAAAGTACTGTAATAAAATGTCCTTATACAAGTACAATGAGATTTAAAGCATCACCATAAAGTACACACAAATTAGTAGGCATGAAAATTATACACAATAAAAATGAAATAAGGAAACAAAGTACTTACGTGGTTAGCAGCACGATATAGAGGAAGTCATACATTTAAACATTGGGGAAATAACAGCTATAAACTGACTTTATAGAAGACTAAAATAACACTGTAAATTACATCTTATTCTTTGTGTATACATACCACACGCACTTTGCTGACCAGCAGAGGGCGTTGTACCTTTGTGTTAATATTGAATGTGGATAAATAACCACGAGGAAGAAATAGAACATTCTAGTATAGTTAATGTTTAGTGAGCGTGTCCATAATAAAACGCGGATACCTTATTTCATGGAGACTACTTTTTAAAGTGAAAAACATATCACGTACCACCATCAATATTTAAAAAAACATTTTGACACAATAGGATTGCCTCACAGTAGCCGCGATCTGGCTTATATTTCAATTACTTTTCGAAATTTTAGTTGTTCTTACCTCATCAGTGTGTTCTTGGGCATCATTGTCCATCTCCTGCAGTTTTTCCTCCTCTGATCGTGCTATTAAACTTTTTTTTTGTTATATTCAACTGTCTTTTCACCCGATTGTCTTGCCGATTCTTTGGATCTCCTTTTCTTGTCCATCCATTCCATTTTTTTGTACAGATGTCCGTGTCACTTGTCACTTGAGCAGATCACTTGTTATTATAACTATCACTAACTGATCTAACGTCTAAAAAATTAAAAATAAACCATTAATAGGCAGCGTAAAGTATCTCTCATGCCATCGTGGCCTACGGCTGAGGAAATTTGTTTGGGATTTTTCCCGTTTTTTTTTTTAATAAAGGACAGCCGGTGTTCTAATGAGTTGGGCTAATGCGCATGCGCATTAGTCCACCCTCGCTAAGTGTTATCATATTGTATTTTTGCTTAAATGTATTATTATGTGTTTTAAATGTGCGAGATGGTTCATTTGATTAAAAAAAAGATATCAACTAGTGTTTTGACATTGTTGCTCTTGTCGTCGCTGCCTGTGAATAATATTTTGAAAGTGTGTTTATTTTATAACCAATAAACGCAATTATATATTATGCACAAAAATATTGAAATTGAATATTAATAAAAATGCGAGATAATAGTTGCAGTATGGCCAGGCCACAGCTGGTTATATACGGACGACTTTATTTTCGTCAGGCAACATAAATGTTGGAATTTATTTTATTATCTCAAAGTATACAAGGATAACAAGACCATTTTATAGGGAATTATATTTTATTGTGTGCGAGGAATGATGGGCAGACAGAGGGGAAAATGTTTTCCTAATGTTTGTCTTTCAGAAGAGATTTTGTTTGAGTGAAATTACAAAAACTTGCAACCCTCGAGGTTTAGAAAAATATGTGCTATTCAAACCAATTAAAGTCTTTTATATTTGTCGATCTTTATGAATACATAAGGCTGATGCAACATACAAGTCGTTTTTATTGTGAACAACAATGAGGGATTGTGATATCTTATCATTCTATTTGAATTTGAGGGCTGTAAACTGTGCAAACATAAATGCACTGTTATTTGACATTTGTTTTAAAACTGGAATGGTCACAAACTATTGGTCCTAATCCTGAAATGTAATTGTCAATTATGATGACAACAAAACGAAATGAAAAAGTGGAAATATCTTATTTATTATTTTTTATTTATTTTATTTGTATTAATTTCAAGAAAATGAGTTAGTTTGGGTTGTAAAGTTCACTCATCATGTATTGTCATTATCAGTCTTATGATTATAACTAATATTTTATTAAACAAATGCTTGTGAGGAATGCATGTTCCATTAAAAATCCATATATATAAAAAAATAAAAATCTGGTGTAAATATGTCCTTTATACAAATTGTTATTATATTGATTATGTATTTAGTTTGTTGGTTAATTTTGCAAAACAAATCTAACGTATTTTCGAATATCTACTATTCTTTAAATAATACTATGTGAAGTTATTTCAAAGCATTTTTTTCAAATGACATTTGTCAAATGAAGAATTGCTGCATATAGTTATTTATTCATGCAGTATCTCCAACAGAGTTTGTTGATCTTCTGCCTCCTCTGGAGAAAGAGCCAAAATAAATAGAGCTAATCCTCACACTGCTTCATCCCATTAGACCCCCACTGTTGCCTCCAATGCTCTATTCGGCGACCCCCTGTGTAAATTAGACTCCATCCGTTTAATATCCAGCAAAACACACCTCATTGCTGGACACCGAAAATCGATGCGAGGGTTACAAGAGGTCAAGTCCAGCCACTCTTTCCTATAGGTGTCACGCCTGGGGGGCTTCGTTGGTGGGGGGTGTTTACTGACTGCCACGTGCGGTGCACAGTGGCTTTACGCAGAGATGGACGGCGTAAATCTCGAATAAATCATGCTGGAAATGATAGCATTATCGCAAAGAGAAGTACCAGAATGAGGATAAAAATGTATTTTGGATCCCCAAATTTATTTTGCACCCCTTTTTTTTAACATGGCAGACTAAATCGTCACTGTATTAAAATTATTGTGTATATATTTTATTTATATAAAAGGACAAATGTGTAAATTTGTCCAATATGTTTTGTCATGTGACTTCAATCTGAAAGGAATATATTATTTTCTAATCATAATAGGTATACTTACAGTAATTATTTTCTCTTAAGTATAATGATAGCATAGTAATTGATAAATATAGTTAATTTTGTCTCCTCCAAACATTTGACTGGATGCATGACAATCTAAAATATTCCAAATGTTGACAATGATCGACGTCCAATCATTTTTGAGTGGGAGACTTGGCAGCAATATTATTTCCAATGACACTGAAATACAAGCATTCTAATCTAGTCCTCTTCAGTTTAAATGAATTTGACATTTATCCCTGTCAGTAGCAAGAGGAGTGAATTATAGGGTTCATAATTAAAATAACATTAACGATATACTGTTCATAAAACATGAAAACAACAATTAGTAATTAAATATTATAATTGAAACCTGGCATCCACATACGAACCACATTTACATCATATAAGCTACACATGTAAACCTAATGTCATTATTAAATATAATGTTCACGCAGTATGACCTATTTTTTTATTCTTACCAAAAATAGTCACTTGCCCAGAAAAAAAGAACAACCTTCTTCCAAATATAAACTTAATAAAAGAAGCACCTTTAAAAAAAACAACCTGTTCCTCACAATACTTTCACATACAAAAACATCGACGGGAATTCCAGTCACATGACGTCAAAATACTTCCAACTACCATCACATATATAATTCCCAACAACATACAAGCCTTCAACAATATCCACATCCAACATCCCCAAAACACGACCAAAAACGTTAACCAAACCCCCCCAAACACAAAAACTCATGCGACTACGTAAAAAAAAAACAAGTCGCGTGTGCTCTATATTGTGCCTTGCGGAGCGCCATTGAAATGAGTGACAAGCTCTTATTAAAATAAAAGCCTCACGCACACACGCACGCGCCTAAACACTCGCGCGCGCGCCTCCTTCTCCAGGGGGGGAGTCGCGGATCCCAATCTGGCTTCTGCCATTCCAGCGCTTCAACAGGCAACCTTCACATGAAGACCCCAACACACGCCCAACTTCACTTCACAGGACAACCATGGACCCTTTCCCTCTCCACATCCTCTAAATGAGTCTCTCACTCGGGGGAAGTTTGTGCGTCTTTACCGTAGCGACGGAGTTCCTTCCCCGGTAGATTTTTTTTGGGCATGTGAGAACGAACCCCCTTTTTTTGGAGTGTGGGGGGGTGGGAGGCTTTCTGGAGAAAGGGGGAGGACGATTAACTTGTGTCCCCCCCTTGCTTATGGACGACGGTGGTCCGCTGTCTCCTAAGGCGAATGCTTTCAGTATCGCTTCTTTGATTTGCGGCGCGGAGGGAGAAGGAAACGCGGTGTTTGACGGGCGGAGCGCCGGCCCGGACGGGGACAAGCCGAGCCGTAACCGGGGCCGGAACCGGGATCGGAACCGGGATCAAAACCGGGGACATCGCGCAATGCATTACAGCACGGTCACCCGGGAAATGGAAGGTAAACAACTTTGTTTGTGATCATATTACGCACACGCGAGCGTTTAAATCTATAAACTTATTAACCAATATGTATTTTTCTTCATAAATTTAAGAAAAGTTCTGAAAAAATGCCGTAAAAACCCCTAAAACAGATGAAAAAACAAGACAGTGTGTGTATGTTTTTGTTTTACGACACCCGCATCGGTTAGTGTTTGTTTACTCATGCAAATGTTGTGTTGATCTATTCACTATTGTTTTGATGGGGAGATTATGCAAAAAAAGTCGACTGGTCACCTTTAAAAAAGAGAATGGTCGCACTTGAGTGTCAATCTGTCTTTTCACGAGGTGAGGAAAAGCCACATTACCTGCAAGTCGCTTATCTAAATAGAAATAAGAACCGGTTTTTATCGCAAAAAAGGGGAGGCCCTCCTCCTCCTCCACTGAGTCAGATAAGCTTGCACATGCACCCTCGCGAACATTCACACACACTTACACACACGCGCATACACACGCAACAAGCAGGAGCTTCGCTAGAAGGAGATTTATAAATAAAAAACTGTTTTTTGGACGTTTTTTAAACCTTTTGGATTTTAACCCCGGCTGCGGATGTCAATTTTGGGGATTTCTAGGACGAAACGTCGTCATTTTGGGACTTAGTTTCTTATGTTTTTTTGATTTTTTGGGGTACTTTCAGATTGGCAAGACTTGTTGAGTAAATCCAGTTTCTTTTTTTGGGATGATTTCAGCCATTTCCAGCCCGTGGCTGACGCAGCTGTCCCATTTTTGCGATGTTGCAGCCTTCACCACCAGCAGTTTGAGCAACCTCAACGCCCCCGGGGGGTACCATCTCTCTCCTAGCCCCGGGGACCCTTACGGTCAACATGAAGGCCACTTTGAGCCATGCCCAGCGGCTCAACCCAACTATGGCTACCCGGGACAACAGGGACAGACCCCGGCAAGTGAGGCAACTGGGACCCCCTGCTCGTCATCCTCATCCAATTCGACCCCGAATGGCAAGAATGTGGTCAAGAAGAACCCTAAAGTGGCCAATATTAACGTTCAGCTGGAGATGAAAGCTTTGTGGGATGAATTTAATCAACTGGGAACGGAGATGATCGTCACTAAGGCTGGAAGGTATGAGCATGATCACTTTTTTTTACAATAAGATGTATTATTATTTGCTAAATTTGGCATTTTTAGGAAATTCAAGGGTTGTACATGCATTTTTTTGGGCTAATTAGTCAAGTTTGGAGTGTTTAAAAAGTGTTGATTTCTTTGTTGATATGATTACTTTGGTCATTTGTTATTAGGCGATAGATATTTTTATCTATGCAGAAAATATTGAGTGTTTTTTTATTTTATTACATTTGATCGTCGATTATTATCTTTTTTTAGTGATTGTTCTAGATTATTATTTTTAGATCAGATTTTAATGGAAGTTTCTAAAATACTGGAAAGAGTGATATGTAGAATATTTAATGCTACATTTTTACTCGCTCAGAAATGAATTTTTGACTAGCAAAAATTGGGTTATTGAACTTTTTGGGTCAGTTTTGCAGTATATCCATTAATTTATTTTCTAATGAAATTTGTGGGGGTAAATAATTGGTTATGGGTAATTCAGAGCATATTTGGGTGGTCATTTCAGTTAATTTGATGCTCATATAATAGGATTATTCAGTTTTATTTTTTATGTGTATTTAGATATATGTACGTTTTACAAAAAAAATGTTATATCACGTTTAGGTTAAAGATAACCAAATATATATGATAATTTTGGGTCAAATACTTAAAGGAAGCTATCATATGGGTTAATCTGACACAGCAAAAACGATTAAATCTATTTGACATATCAAAAACTACTATGTATATTTGTTCAAAATAACTCAAGTGGTAGTCCGACTATTATCACTCCTCTGAAATAAGCATGCTCCAAAATACATTGTTTTAGTCATTCAGCTAATATTAACATTTCGCACATTAACTCATGAGCTACCATTGACACCAATACACGTCTAATTAACATCATGCAATTTGAGTCAAAATAGATTAGACGTCTCAGTACGTCAATGGTTGGGAATGACTATATATTTAATTTAGAGTGAAAATTTAACCTCAGTTCGAGCAAGAGAATCCATTATTGACATGTCAGCAATATTATAAGGGACAAAAAAATGTTTTTTTTGTCTTTTCTAATATTATATTAAGAGAAATATTCATTTGTATATTATTGGGGAAAGTGAGCAGTGTGACAAATTGCACTTTTAAAGCTCCTTCAACTTCACCGAGGCTAAACACTGACGTTAATTGAGCGTTGATTTTAGGATCCCTTTCACTCAGGTGGACATTTGTCAGCTCGCTCGACTTTCTCGAGAAAAAGAGAGAGAAAAAGACGTCAAAATCAATGCAAAGTAGACTTGGGGTCATAAAACTACACTTGCAAACAGCAACATGTTATTGCAAATAAGTGGAAAAAGTTGACCTGTTTTGCGAGTGTATCTGGAAAACATCAATTCCAAAATAAAAAAAATAAAACAAATTTAAAAAAATGCTATTTCGAGTTGAGATAGAACATGAAAATTGAATATTTCTTCTTTGGACAATTTCCAGGAGAATGTTTCCAACTTTCCAAGTAAAAATATTCGGGATGGATCCAATGGCGGATTACATGCTTCTGATGGACTTCTTGCCCGTGGACGACAAACGTTACAGGTAAATAAATATTTTTAGACGAACTACATCGCTTTTGCAAGGGAACAATCGACGTCAAACACACGCGCACACGCGCACACGCACGCACTGACTGAGCTATTTTCAATGAGAATTCCGCTATGATCCCCGTGCAGGTATGCCTTCCACAGTTCTTCCTGGCTCGTAGCCGGCAAGGCTGACCCAGCGACGCCGGGAAGGGTGCACTATCACCCGGATTCACCGGCCAAAGGGGCCCAGTGGATGAAGCAGATTGTTTCATTCGACAAACTCAAGCTCACTAACAACCTCCTGGATGATAATGGACATGTGAGTGGAAATTTATACGCAAGTGCAAAATAAGTTGTGTTAAATATAAATATATATGCAAGAAGTATTTTTTTTACATTTCATTTATTACTTTAATGGGTTAGTCGTGTGATAGTGTATTTTTTTAATATTGCTGGTGTAAATTGTGTTGAATTTCATAATTTTGTGGAAAAAATAATCAGCTTTTTTATTAATAATGCAGTTGTTCAAAGTTTTTTTTTTGGTAATTTGATTGAATTAAATGCTTTTATTGTCATTGTAAAAGTATAATGAAACTTACAGCTTCACTAATAATGACAACAAAAATTAAACTAATAAATAAGTATGTAGTTAGCAACATTAATAAGTGGGGAAGTGCACGTATAATAAAAAATCTAGAAATCAATAATATATTTTTATATTACCACATGAATCTAAACACATACATAAAAAAATCATTTATAAAAAAATAAAACAAAAGAAAAAATGAACTGGTTATATTATCTAATGTAAAATATGCCTTGCAAAAACAACATACAGAATTCTTGTTTATCTTGTGTACACTTCCCTTGATTGCGTTTCTTATCAGTGGCTCAAGAGCTAATTCGGCATTTTTTCCTCCTTCCTATCTCCAGATCATTCTCAATTCAATGCACCGCTACCAGCCCAGGTTTCACGTGGTTTACGTAGATCCACGCAAGGACAGCGAAAAGTATGCAGAGGAGAATTACAAAACATTTGTGTTCGAGGAAACACGCTTTACTGCCGTCACGGCATACCAGAACCACCGGGTAAGTTATCGGTTCTGCTCTACAATTACTTTCAATACAATTGTCATACAATAATATCAATGCATTTGAGAGCTGCAATTAAATCAATGTGATATTATTGCTCATTAAAAATATTGACCTATTTTAAACGATATTAATAGAATGCTATGGTGCAACAAATGTTGATTACAGTGCACAATTCTATCTTTTTCGTTGAGTGTTAAGCAGAAATTAGTGATGTGATTTTATTTATAATAATAAAATGTATTATTCTTAGACTATTATTGTTGAACAAGCTGTAGTCACACATAGAAATTAAGAACAATATTAGAGAATATTTTTGTGGCTTTATAATGTTATTTGGCAGATGTTACATAGATTTTTAAAAAAGTGAAAAACAAAATTATTCTCCTTATCATTGATTTTCTTGTGATTTTTAGATCACTCAACTAAAGATCGCCAGCAACCCTTTTGCAAAAGGTTTCCGGGACTGTGACCCAGAGGATTGGTAAGTTTTTCATCATAATTTCACTAAAAAATGTCTTTTTGACATTGACAAAAAAGTATTTTTGCAAGTATTTTTTTCTTTTATCGAAAGTTGCATAGCTTGTTTTAGAACACAAAGCATCCAGATGTGTCGACCTTGCATGTTAGAAGTACAAAATAAAGCCTCATCTTGGGAAAACACTGGATATTGCTTCAAAGTCATTGATCGATTATCAAAACGTGTCCATACGCCCCCTAAACCACACATCTGGTACGGAAACAAGTGACTCAATTTCTTCCAAATGCTGTTCATTCTTCCCCTTTGCAAAGGTTTAACTAAACAGATTACTCTGAAATGTATTGTTACGCATCACCGAATGGGAGTCAATTACTTCACTTTTAGTCATGTGAACGAACGGAGAAAGTTTCAAACATGTGTTGCTGTTGTAACACGACTAGTGGCGGCGTGTACATAATACGTGGTAAAGAAATTGTGGCATTGGCGGTCATAAATGAATCTTGCCTTGCCTTCCTTTCCCGCAGGCCCAGGAATCACAGGCCAGGCTCTCTGCCAATAATGAGTGCTTTTGCCAGAACAAGAAACCCAATGTCATCTCCTCCTCAGCAGAATGGCACAGAGAAAGGTTTGTATCTCTTCTAAATAAGCCCAAAAGTCTGTTTTTGTCTTTTTTTTTTGGACAACTACTGCCACTTTTAATGAACAATTAAAAAAGGTGCATTTTAGATTGTACCTAAATTGGCTTGGAAATAAAATGTCTTGTGTGAAATTGTCAACATCTTTTACATGCTGTAAGCATTGTCCTCTTATTTTAAAATTGTATTGTCAACTTTCATGGACAAATTTACGTGATTAAAGGAAATGGACATTTTTTTTCCAAGTCAAATTTGATAGTCTCAATTGGTCACAAAAATATTGGCATTGAATCAATCTTAAGCAGTTTTTTCTTATTTAATATATATGGACAGTGAACATTAATTCATATATATTCAGATATAGTATAGTACAGTATACCCTAAATGTATTGTTTTTGCAAAAATACTAAGTGCTACCCCGCACTACCTTTTTAAAAAATCTTAACAAAATCCAAATATCACATTAGTTTTCCTCAATGAGGTCAACTTGTTGAACTAAATTATACCTTAATTCACTAACATTAGTGAGAAATGTTTAAAAAAAAATTGTAAACAGGCCAATGCTAAAAAACAAACAAAAAAAAATCAGACTACGTACGTCTAGGTCTCTAAATAACAAACATGTCCCTCAAAATCCAATTCCATCTAACCCCCAGACGACAACAGACGCGACTACGACCGAGAACCCGGCGGCACCCCCATCCACGCAGACCCAGCTCACCAGCTAATGTCCCGAGTCCTCAGTCCAGCCCTTCCCGTCCCGGGTGGCCTCCACGCCGTCCCGCTCAGCGGCGGCCGACCAAGCCCCCCACACGACCTCCGACCAGACCCTCACTCGCTACCCCCGGAAACCCTGCACCACCACCCTTACAAATACCCCGCCACCTACGAACATTACTTGGGAGCCAAGACCCGTCCTTCGCCTTACCCTTTACCCGGCATACGAGGACACACGTACCACCACCATCACCACATGAACCCTACGGCTAACATGTACTCGGCTACCAGTGGGCCGGCAAACTACGACTACGGGCCCAGATAATGACTGCACTACGTTATGGGATTAGAAAGCAGGACCTTGAAACGTTTGATGCCGCATGCAATCATGGACTAGAACTCCTTTCTCAATAAACCTCGCTGTATTTATTTAAAGAATCTCTGCAGGAAGTACGGACCCTCGATTTAAGGAAGGTCTGTTGTGAACATGACAGAAAATGGCTTCGTATTAGCCAACCTGAGCATTTCCGCCGCTTTGCCCGCGGCCAGAAGCGAACACGTTTGATCACGGACTGGAATTCCTTTTCTTTTTTCTTTTTTTTCCCTTTTTTTTTTGTCTGTGTTGAATGCACTTTTTGATTTGCCTCATTTTGAATGCTTTCAAAAAAGCCATATGTTGTATAATCCCTAATCCTTGTAGGTAGACGACATGTTTGCATGCTGAGCTCATTGAAGAGGCCGTGGAAATACATTCAAATGTTTTGTCTGGGGAGGGTTTTTGGGGTGGGGGGTTCATCAAACGTGAACATTTTTTTGAGCCACTCTGAGAGGGCTTGTACCATGGCACTGACTTGCAGTAACTCAAAGTAAATAAATGAAGCAGAATGACTGTTTTGTGTCTATAAAATGAACATTAAATTCCAAGTTATCTATTCGAAGATATGTGTGGTGCTTCCATTGAAACAGGGCAAACAGTTGGGCCTAAAAAAACTGAAATCCTACACATACAACTGCAAAGATGGCATTTTAATGAAATGTTATGTTGAATAAAATTGTACTGTATTTAACAGTAGGAAACACATCTTTTTATTATTCATTTATAGCCCTGATAGCTGCTTTTAAACTCTTTCTTTATACTAAGTGATATTTTGAACTAAAGGATTTTATTAAATAAATAGACTGTACTTAACATGCGCTTGTTTTAGTGAGGAAAAAAATCCAATATTGCTTTGCAGTTATGAAACAGGCACAATTACACGTTTTTATTTTTATATAAAGAATGTGGATAGTTGTTTGCATGCAGTAACAAAATATATTAAGTATAAGTAAAATATTGAGGGGAAGAAACTTGATTTTATATAGGATTTTTCAAAAATTACATTGGTATTAATCACCAAAACATTTTTTTCCTTTAAATTTTGGTCTTATTGATGCTTCTATAAAAGGCAACATGTTGTTGTTGTACAGTCCATTTCCCCGTGTAACCTCAAAGGATACAATTGCTCACTTTTAATGGGACAGTTGGTTGAAATTTCCACAATAGGACTGCTATCCATTTCCCTTAAATGAGAGCTGCTTTGTCGTTAAGATTCATTTTCTCTGGAAGGAAGCCATTCTTTCAGGATTTGTGTCACAATATAAAAGGGAAATTTGTGCTAATGTTTGAAAATTCATTCCATCAGTGATTTTTTATTTATTTTTTACCTTGAGAGCAGCTGCCATCGAAGAGGGGGATATATACAGGGGGGAAAAGGATGCCTGCCTGAGGCCAGCTGACCTCTGACTGTTTAATGGCTTGTAAAAGTGTCAGAGGTTAAATAATGTTTCCACTCATTTAAACTCCAGCTAATTGATTGTATCATTTTCGCTTTGGTTTAAAAGCCGTTTCCTCACTTGTATCTTAATTTAAGACATCTATTTTGAGCATTTTAACATTTTAAATAGAAAAACACTTTAATTCATAGATCCATAATGGACAGGAGATGTTAATTAAATGCCAATATTTCCAAATTTCCAAAAATAAAATTATTTAGGAAATGATTTTCTATGTTAGTAATTGAATTCCCCATGGCTCACTTCATCACACACACACACATGGTGTTCACGGGAACTTGTCTTACCTGTTTTGTCTGGTCAGGAAGTCGAAGTCTGGAGATGTGTTGAGCGCCCACCCGTCGGCGTGCACTGTCCAAGGACTGGGGCAGGAAGCCGCCGTCTATCACAACAAGGCTCCCTCGCCACATACAACTGCTTCCACAAGACAGACGGATTTTTAACCTGTTGATGAATTGCACTCATAATATAGTGTTAATATGACCATTCAATATCCTTTAAGTGAATATTGTAAATGAAATCTTCTGATGCAAGACTTTCATGAGCTACAATATATATATATAATAATCACATTTACATTATAGGAAGTATATTGATGGATTATTATTATTATTTGATTCAATTTTGATGAGCAAAACAAGCTTTTTATGCTGATTAAATTATATTTAAATTATTTTAAGAAGTTGCAAAGTGATAAATAAAAGGAACACTGTTGAATAAATAGAGGGAATGTGAGGAATAAATTATATACAACTCACACTCACACACACTCGATTTTGAACAGTAACTTGGTAAATAATACATAACTTATATGTGACTAGGAAAAAAAATATGACCCTAACTAAATACACAATTTTTTAAATGAAGTTTTCACTTTGCTTTTTTAATAAACCAAAGTAATTCAAAATGTTCCAAAACAACATGTGAAGCAATCAGACATGTTTAAAGCAAAGGGAGAAACAATTGAGAAGAGTAAGGATGAGAATTAGGATTAAATGCATAAGAATACTTTGGGAAATTGTAACTCAATTAAAAACAAAAATGGGCCCTTGTTAGAATGTCAGAATTTGTCACAAACAATCCGCAAAAGTACAAAACAACTAAAGTAACTTTAAAAGTCATATAAAAGCAAGTAAAATATAATAGTTTGCAAAATGTTGTGTTTTCAACCCAACATCAGAAAATCATTTTATCACTATAACATAAATATGTACATTATTCTGCACGAAACATACTTCCATAGCCCATTTTTGAGCATGAACTTGCATACAGTTACGGTTGTTTTTTTAAATTTGGTCGTATATCGTCAATCAGTCATAACGAAAAAAAACTAGATTGAATTTGAGGAGTTTGTGGTGACAGAATGCCAACGATTTGCCATTGAAATATGAGGCGAATGATGATGGATGACAATGCAACCTGGAGCATCATATCACACTTATCTGCATGTGGAACATCTGCTCCATGAAGCCTCTATCTGGACCGCACTATCTGGGAACCATTATTCAAATTCTTTCTTACATCCTCCTTATTAAGCTAAATACAACTAAACATAGGCCTCAAAACAGGTTAAAAGCTCCCATGAACATTTTCCAACGATAAAAACTTGCAAAGATGCCCTACCCTAAAGCCAAAGTGAACTTTGACCTTCCAAGCCAAAGAAGACACACGTTGGGTGATAAGTGAAGCTCGTGGGCTATTGTAGCGGGGGGCGTCCCCTTCCATTTATTGACTTCCTAAAACATCCATTATGAGGTGATTTACGAGGTCCACCATCCACTCCTCCGAGCAGCAGGTTGCTGTCTGCTCCATTCAGCAGACATCTGCACCGACGGAGCTGGCATTTGATTTATCAGAGCCAGGGCGGAAGCTGGCCCACGCCGAAGCTGCTGTTTGTTCAAAGCTAACATGGGACTTAGGAAGCTATCATGAATGGGAGATGTCAGCAGAGGGGTCAGGGACAAAAGGCCTAGACGGACCTCTGCGGGGTACAAGGAAAACATGTCCTGAAAACCAAGCCGCTGAGGGGATGTTCGTATATCCTTTTATAATATTGTCCAGCTACACGTACGTATGTTGAGTGAGATCCAAATCTTTGGTAACCTTATTATTGATAAACAAAAAGTGACAAATATTTGAATTAGTTCTGCTTTTTGAGTTTAAGTACCGTATTTTCCGGACTATAAGTCATAGTTCTTTATTAGTTTTATCATGGGTGCGACTTATACTCCAGTGCGATTTATGTGTGAAATTAATCCGACATTATTGGATGATTCCGCATGTTATTTTTAAATTGCACTGCAAGAGGGCGCTCTACGCCATTGGCAGTGGATGGATTTATTATTTTGCCATGGTAAAACGGTAGAAACACAGATAACTTATAAAAACAACGGAGAAAGACTTAGCAAAAAACCTAAAATAACTTTTTAAACTATTTTTGTATAAAAAAATTCATATATTCAGGTGCACATTATGGTCTGAAAATTACGGTAATTGCTATTGATACCAAAGTTTTACATTAATAAATCCCAACAAATATGTAGTCAATTTCCGCAGTATGTTGTATGTGGAAAACCTTGTCAAAATGAAAATAATAGCTATTCAAGAAAAGGTAATGTTAACCAAGAATGCAACAGCTGTTATATGAAATCAGGTCCTGTGTTGCTCAGGCCTGCTGCGATTAGCTATGTTTGACAAACGCAGCTCAGTTTAACCCACAATGTCTGTGCTAACCTCCTGTAATAACACAGGATTATATATCTGCTCAGGTGCGTCGTACACACTTATATTCAAGTCCACTGGAGCAAATCTAACAGCACGTAAGTAAACACAATCACAGAATTTCAGAGATGTGTGATCAGAAGAAGAAACGTGTTAGTAGGAACTGTGTTCGTCATTTGCTGTTCATACCTTCAACTCAATTCGCAGCCAATGATTGGTCACCTTACCATTCCCTTAAAATGCTGCATGTTGTCAGTACTTGACTGCTTCAGTCCGTCAATAGGAAAGATGATATTTTGACATCTTCACTTCTTCAGATATCACTGTAGGTAGTCATTAGCTTTTTGGGGGTTTCAGGTTAGTTACCCTGTTCCAGACTCAACATTGCCATTGAGCATTCACATTACATTCCTCCTGAGGGTTAGCATTTGCCAGGTTCCTGATTGAATATAGACCACAGGCTGATACGTTGGTCTTTGGATCCAGCAGCTAAAAGTCTTTGTCTAGGGTCTTTGTGGTCAGAGAAAGCAACACTGAGCACCAGATCACTGTGATACTGCAGAACTGCCAGAGGTCGTAGTTTTTTCCAGTGAAATATCCGTACCCTGTGGTCCCATCCAGCTGATGCTAAAAGTTTGCCATCTTTTCTAAGACTTAGCTGGGAAACACCAGGGTTGGTTAGAGTTATGTTGTCTTGAAGCTATCAAAAAACAAAAGAAATACAACAAAAATGAATATAATGTTGCAACTATTGGAATGTAGATATCTTTTATCCACATTAAATATAAATATACATAATAAGAAGTGGCCTGGAGGGTATAGCATAGCAATAAATGATTTTTTTAATCCACACCATTCATTAAAATATTACATCATCAAGCTGCATTGAATGTGAAGCTTTGAATTAAAACAAGACATGACCTGCCTTTTTTTGCGCAAAGCAGTAGCGGATGTTTCTTTTTGTTTCCTCTTGAAATGCAGATAGAAATAAAAAAAAGAGCAATAACTAAATTAGAAAACCTAATCTCTAGTGTCAGATATTCACAGAAAAGAAGGAAAAACAATACTTTAAATGGGGCAAGTAAATCAAACAATTACGACCTTACATACAACACAAACAATGACAAAGAGATTCAGTTTTTTCAATGACAAGGATCCAAGAATACGGTTAAATTTCTGCAGATCGAGGCCCATAAACTCCCAGTCTCAATCATCAAGCATAAAACATTAGGGGATGAGGGCCATGACCAAATCTCTCTGCGTTCCTCTATTTGGTTTAGCGTTTAGGAGGGGCTACACTACAAGCACACGGCGTTTGAGTTACCCTTGTCACAGTTTGTAAGCGAGAGAGAAGCTCTACTGGTGAAATGCTTGTTTGCAGACGATTTGTTGCTTTAAGCACCTCTAATGAATCACATTCTGTCCCGCAAAACGAAGACCCGCGATTAATACGCATTTGTAATGCCTGCCTGCTAAGGATTAGCTACAGATCTGTTCCTCTGTGAGCTACAGTGTTTCAAAAAGTCTCACTAAAGGAGCACAATTTTTGACATCTCATAATAAATTAGTCTTTTTTGGAGGTGGGCATTCCTCGGAAGAGAAACGTGCTCTTTCTGCAAGGCTGGTGATCTCAGCTGGAACACGCCATGCATCGCAAAACATCTGGATCTCCAAAGGGTCTGGAATCCAACTGAACAGCGTAAAATTGACTTCATGGCTTGTGACTAAGGAGACTAATGGTCTTGCATAGAAAGATATGTCGCTGAATTTATCTGCTCCTGTTCCGGGGTTGCAACTATACACAAGCCGCATGTGGAAGATATAAGCCAGGTACTCACTGTCCGAGTGGATAAAGAGGAATGCAAGTGAAAGAGAGCAGAGGGGAATGCCATTGATCAGAAAAGAAAGCTTTGTGTAGAAGGGAGAGAGAGTAACCCCCTCTGTACCCTCCTTTTCTTGGATAATATTAATCTCGCTATCATCACGGGTACCAACAGCGTCCGTGTGTGGCTGCCTAGACCAAACAAGCCGAGCTACACTGGTGCAGAGAAAACTTTGGGGTGACAGATTGTTTGGAGGTTTGTTATTACCTCAAGAAGTTGGTATGCTACGACCTCTCTCCATCTGGTTTGAATTAGAGGCCTGATAATGATGGGTTAAAGTGTCTGTTTGTGTTTGTTTTCTATTCAAAAATTTGCGTCAGGAAAGGGCATTTGTTTTATTATAGGGTCATTTGGAAGTACTAAATCGGAATGGATGAATAATGTAGAGGTATTGTGTCAAGGGATATGGTCATTTTCAACATGGATTAGCCATTTATATATTTTTTTAGGAAGTGATGTTGTTTTTCTAACCTATTTAAAAGCCGAATAGATGTACACCAAGATAAAATCTATTGTAATACTTTTTCCTAGTTTTGGCAGAGACGGAAGTACTGTTTGAAACATTTTCATAAAAAATATCTCATTGCTTTTATTATGCAAATTAGTATACTACTAGACCATTTTAGATATATTTTAGATTTTTTTTAATAAATTGATTAAATGAACTGGATTAAAGGCCCTGAATATTCAGTTTTTTATAGATCTAAAACAATGTATTTTTTTAGATATATTTTTTACATTTTACAATATGATTTTTGAACTAAACACACAGAAAAAATGATTCAAAAATTACAATTATTGATTTAAAAGGGGGAATATCAGGAAATATAACATACATCTATATCTATCCTTTTAATTTGATTCTAAAACAGAGTCAGCACTCATGATTTACTTTCCTGGGCCACAAAAAATGATGCAGTGGGCCAGATTTGGCCCCCGGGCCACCACTTTCACACCAGTGCTCTTGGAGATTTGTATTTTTTTTTTATAGAATAAAAAAGCTGTTACCATTGCTGCTCAGGAGACATTCTTTTGGCTCAAATACATAATTTCACACTAAAGGCTTTCTTTGCAGTATCTCTTCCAAATGAGAAACATTCATTTGGCAACTAGTGTTCGTACCATGTTCCACTTTTCTCCCTCATCTTCCCTTCAGTCTTGTCGTTCGCACTGATCCACTGAAACATCCCATCATCGCTCACTCACTGGAGCCCATCGACGAGAAGGCTTTTCACAGGCATTTCTGACACACCCTGGACCTGAATCACACTCACGAAGGAGGAGATTACAGCCTTTTGTCACCTTGCCTGTCAGAGCTTGGCTTTGGCTGACAAGAGATGGATGTGTCAAACAAGTGAGCATTTCCATTTAGAAAAAAAAACACAAGGCTTACAAATAAAGACTTGTGAGGTTTGTTTTCTAGACTAGCCCATCCTTGATTTATTGTCAGCAAAATAATTAAAACTGGTGAGAAACTTTGATTTCCCTGTTCAGTGCTTTGCAAGAAATCAACATACAATGAATGAGTTATTTTAAGTGTAAGTTTTTAAGTATTGAATATATATCAATATTGTGCCACCCCAAAAAAAAAGCATTTTTCCTAAATAATCTAACCCACTAGTGTGAAAGTGGCGGCCTGGGGGCCAAATATGGCCCGCCGCACCATTTAGTGTGGCCCGGGAAAGTAAATCATAAGTGCCGACTTTCTGTTTTAGGATCAAATTAAAATGAAGAGTATAGATGTATATTATATTTCCTGATTTCCCCCCCTTTTAAATCAATAATAGTCATTTTTAATCTGTTTTTTCCGTTTTTAGTTCAAAAATCATTCTGTAAAATCTAAAAATATATTTAAAAAAAGCTAAAATAAACATTGTTTTAGATCTAAAAAAAAACCTGAATATTCAGGGCTTTAAATTCAGTTCTTTAAAACCATTTATAAAAAAAAAATCTAAATATTACATCTAAAATGGTCCGGGCCACGTGAAATCAAGTTGACATTATAGCGGCCCGCGAACCAACCCGAGTCTGACACCCTTGATCTAACCCATATCTGCAAAAAAACATTAACACAGTTCCTATGACAAATCTTCTTAATTTTTCCTGTATGAGGCAACCAGTTTTTTCTTCCGCCCCTTCTGAAGGAACATAAATCCATGCTCCATCAGTACATTGAATAACCTTCTCAATATATATCTATCCAACTTAACAGTTTGCAAATCCTACCACGCAGTCCCAAAACATACACTCACAAAAACAAAAAAAAAACCTGAACGGAAAATGATGCACTGGCACGGTAAGGTCATCCAACAGATAAAAACCACTTGAGAACCATATGCATCGCATTAACCTCAATTCCCAAAGAAATCCATCTTTATCTGGCCTTGATAAGGCAACTTCAAAAAAACATTGAGCTCCGGTAAATCTTGACTATGGCAAGTTTTGTCTCATTTACTTTTCCCTTCCTTTCACAACTCGGAACATTTATCTGGCTTGCCAGTTAACTCCACAATGGGGGCTACGTAAAAAGCAGTAATTCATAAGGAGTGGGATACTGTGGCACTTAGAGCCTCCTCAACCTTTATTGCAGCTTCCCACTGTGTCTACTGTTCCCTTTACTGCAGATGTGTTTTTTGTTTAGTTAAGGGGCCTCCAGGGTTTTGATATTTTTATTACCTCTCAGGGGTCGTCCGTCAGGACCTGCGCCACCCAGCAGTTCCCTTCTGCCCACCCTCCGACGACTGCCACACAAAAATACTTCTGTGGGAGGAACTGAACGTTGCTGTCTGGACTTCACACTGAGCTACACTTAGTAATAATTTAAAATCCCCTAGTGGATATGCTTTTGCTCTCTTTCCATGTGCTTTTTCTTTCCTGTCCTGGATTACAAACTGAATCAATATTTTGTTGCTTAAGCTAAATACACAAAATAAGCATTCTTTTCTTATTTGGTCAATCGGACAACATCCACCACCGTACTATATTTACAGACGCCGTTAAAGAGGGAAAGCAAAACAAGGCTTTGCAAATATTTCTCATTCAAGCATTCATTTGTGAAAAGCCTGGAAAGAAAAACAAGTTTCAGAGTGTTGGGGCGCGTATTCGATCGGCTTTGGGTTCTTTGCCGACCCTCTGATTCATGGAGGTTGGCTCTAAAATGGACGCATTCTCTTTTCGCTCATGAAATTGAGAGAATATATGGCTTGTAATGAGGCGTGAGGTCTCGGAGGCGTCGACTGTTACGTAAAATGAGTTACGAGTTCCACGTTCGAGTGATATTTTCATGTGTTTTGCCTCGTTTTGTGTTCGGGAAAAGTGTGGCTAACTGTGAGAGGGAATGGATTTTCCGTGACATTTTAGGGTGTGCTTTAACTGCTAAATTAAGTATTGTGAGAAGGAATTTATTATGATTGCAAAGTTAGCAATTTAAAAAAAAATCCTGTACTGTTTTTAGTATGTCACTATAATAGTATGACGCATAACTAATGAGTAAGCACCATATGAGTGGGTGGTTGCAATTTTGAGTGACATCCGCTTTACAGTTGATTTATAGAAAATACCTTCTTAAACATTCCCAGTTCCACTTTTAGCATTTCACCAGATTTGATATTCAATATTGGAATTATGGAAATGTTTTGATGGGATTTGGAATAAACTACAACTTTATATTAGCATGGATCCACCAATCATTAGCTCTTCAACACCAGGTCTATTATGAGAATTAAATATGACTAAACGGCCTATTTTCTGGGCCCAACTAACCTGAAAGTTATTCTGTTGGTCCAGGATCCACGTGGAGAGATTTTTCTCCGAAGATGCAGATATGCCCTTCATAATTTCTGGGTCAAAGGTCAGGCACATGACAGGCTCATGGTGGACTTTGGTTTGACTCAGTTTGGACCTCTGGGTTATGTCCCATAACAATAGTGAACCGTCTTCATAGCCAGCCAGCAAAAGGGGTCCAGGACCTGACTGTGGCTAAAGGTGAGACAGGAAGATAAGGGAAGAAGAAAAAAAATCAGAGAGGACTTGGCTTCAAGAGGACTTTACTGGCAAAATGGCATTTACTGCTGTGTGATACTGGAAGCCCAGCGGAGCAGAGGTTATCTTGCTGGAAGCTTCTGCTGACACCCACAGAGTCACTTTGGGCCTCATTCATCAAGCTGCTGTTCTCTCTTAACAGCACTTCATTACACCACTGCTCAATTTACTCCTCTTCGATATACTAACTGAGACAAAAAGCTAATAATGTTCTCAGAATTATTGTTTTTTTTCATTAGTTATTTATTTTCTGGCTAAAAACCTAGTTTATTTTTGTCAATACCAAGAATGCATATTGCAAGAAAGTTAAATGCTGAAAATACCACCTAGAAATTCTGTCTTAGTCTCCATCAGTTTATATTATTGCAGTGCATTAACTTGTGGATTTCCAGTGTGTGGCTCCATTTTTTTTAACTAGGTCTACAATGTTTTGTGTGTCTTTGTCTGTCTTGCTACTGCAACCAAGAAATGTCCCGAATATAAAATGAAATAAAGTTCTAACCTTACCTAACCTGTCCTATTTTTTAAGAATCCACACAATCCAAGTTTTATCATCTCAGAAAAATATGTTCATCACCGTTCAGTAGATTTCGATCACTATTTTAAGAAAGAAAATCCCCTTCGGAATCACAAACCATGAAATAATACACACGGTAAAAAACACACATCTGTAAGACAAATACTATTAACTGATTGCGGCAAATCAATTCACAACAGAATGAAACAAACCAAGTGACTGGATGTCTATCATCAATGGCGCTGCGAGAGTTAAATGTGAAGAAAGGAAAAAAGACCCATAATAAGCAAAGCTTCGGAAGGATGATGAAGCTACATCTCTGAGTAGTTGGCAGTCGCTGATAACCTCTTAGTGCTTCCTGCCTTCCTCTAGTAAAGTGTATATGGGATCAGAAAGTTAGAGGAGTGGTGGTGCAGAGTTGCCAATGCACAGAGTCTATAAATTACTTCAATGAAAGAGAATATACAGGTGGGCTGATAAAATAGCTGGGTTTCACATCCCTCTTATGAGGGAGAAAAGGACACGAAGAGTTGAAAGTTGAGAAATAATTGCAACTACAACTTGTGATGTTTAACCATCAACCATTTTTGATTGGTTGGAAATAGCCCAAACAACAAAGAAAGCCCATTTTTCCTTAACATCACTATTTATTAAGACTACAACGACTTCATGGCATAAAAATGTGCCTTTAAATGACGGGCAAAAAAAAAAGAGAAGCAAATTTTTTCCATATGTGCCAGAAGGGGAAGATATTTTCATATATCTTTAAGTCCTCCTCTCATTAACACAATGTATTTCTCTTACTCAACTTTTTAAACAAATATTCGACAAGATTCATGTATTTCATCCAAAAACATCATTCAGGATGACCACTAAAGGGATTACGAAAACAAATAATAACAAGTGAAGATCAGCTGCCTCTGCTTGCCACCAGGGTCTGGATGGGCTTAGAATTTTGGGGCCCACCGTTTCAGTAAAATGTAAGACCTCCTTGATTGACGATGTTATGGGCCAGAGGTCAGGGAACCCTGGGTAGACACCTAATTCATTATATCCTACGCAGGCTTTTCTACACGGGGGCTCTCGGCTGGAATGGGAATAGAAACTATAGGAGAAGTTCATCAGAATACAACAGCTGCAGAGATGGATGGTGACTTGTTATAGGCGCCCAATCAAATTATGTTTTGGACTGTGTCAATATGAAATCTAGCAAAAATGCCCAATGTATGACAAAGAATGGTTTATATTATTAAGACCAACTGTAGAGTAAGACTGGAGCAACTTTTTGAAATTTTGGATTGAGTACATTTTCGGCCGATAAATTTGATTCTCGATTTTTGTCAGGAAATCGCTAAAAATAGATGAGATATTTTATGTGAATCATAAGTGATGTTGAAAATTGATGGCTGAGTGAATAGAATGTTGCCTAGTTTGTGTATGGAGGAAAAATGTGTGGTTTTAAAGTCCAAATCTATATGTGATTAAACATTTTAACAGGTTCAATTCACTGAAAATAGTAAAATTGTACAAGGTCAATCATTAAAAATGAGACTTTTGATTGGGTGCATTCATATTTGATTGTTGAAAAGTTAAAGCACATTGTCCTTATATTAAAAAAAGTATAAGAAAACAAAGCGATAAAGCTTTTCATGTCAAGGCAAATTTCAACTCGTGTTTTCAAATTCAGCAGGCAACATTTGCACAACATCAATACCAAACTTTATTTCCTCTCTATTAATAACCCCAGTCGGTAAAAACAAATGAAACCAGTGTCTGCTACACGATATTTACACATCGGTCATGTAACTCCCCGAATCATGTTGTCCTGTTGAATCGTCAACAGTGGAATGGAAATGTTTCAACATCAGGAACGAATCATTTCCTAGTGATGAGCTGAGAGTGATAGATATCTGTATAAGAACATTTCCTTTTCCTCGCCAGCTTGGGCTCACAACAAAAGCCTTACAGATCATACATCACTTCTGTTCACGGGGACTCCAAAAACTCACAAACCCAACTTAAGTCCAATTCACATGTAGTGCTTTCTTCCCACACTTTTCAAAGCTTTCACTGTCAAAAAAAAAATCATAACTCTAGAGAAGTTCCGTCAACTTTTAAGACAGGAATACAGCTAGAGAATTATGTATCTTTTTCAATTCTGCTTCCCACTCACATCCATATAAATATATGTTAATGAAATTGAAGGTAGTATCTTTTTACTGTCTAATTAAAGAATGTTCAAAACAACCTCCCACAAAGCTCAAAAGTCAACACATCAATTGTTAACCATCAAAATAATTACAGGACTGGTTAATTTACAAAACAGAAAGCAAACTTATGCTGGGATCACATTGGATGTACAGCTGCAGGCTGATATATGACTGAGAACCCCCACCCATTCCAAAACAGCCTAATTACAGTGTTGGGACTTTGCAAGTTGAGAAGAAATGCTTGGAAAAATGGTCCAAGACGAGCTGTCGCGTTTTAAATGATGTGCCACGTCTTGCACGTGCATTTTTGTTCCATTTTTTTGTCGGTGCACCTTGTTATGGGTAGCTAACACACCAGTACCAAGCAAGTAAACGTAAAAAAAATATATAGTATACAGAAAAACTGCCCTCCATAAGCAAAAATCTATGAAATACTCTACTTAAACCCTTGATGTGTTTTTTTTCCTATTATATATATATTTTTAATATAACAGGGAAATGAATAATAGAGTAGAATCTCCTTTTTTTATATATGAAGTTATGCTTTTTCTATCCTCTCTCGCTATTGGATTTGTGTTTCAATAGAAATACAAGGACAACTGTCAATGCCCCTTTAAGCTATCATTCATCTTGGTGTATATAGCCTTTCATTTAAATAACCGAAGAAAAACTTGTAATTTTTACAAGATATAGTAGAATTTGAACCTTTCCAAAGGCTCATTGCTTACCTGCCAAAGCTTGACACACATGACCATCCCCAGTTTCAAATCGGGTACCAGGCGGCACAACACATTCTTACTGGGTAGCTCAACGATCATGATCTGGAGAAAAAGGGGAAAAAGTTAACAATAAGATTTATAATACATATATGGATTACCACACCTTTGTACATTATATATTTGGGACAAATAATAATAAATAATGTTGCACAAACCAATATATCACAGTGTCTGTAATAAATCCACGTTATATATACCCTGAATTTTCTTTTTGTGCATATAATAGTACAGTTTCTAAATGGATCGACTGTCTAAAACTTGTGGCTATACACATTGCTAAAAGTCACCTATCTACTTAATCCATATTAACGATTTGGTTATTCATTCTAATTAGGCCACAATTCAAAAGGCCTTTAGGCAATCTATCTGTTATTTTCTGTCCAGCATGCTTACACAAATTCTTGATAAAGTGGCTTTTAAAGTACATGTCATTGCCCCAAGAGAACTTCTATTCAAGCTATTCATCACCTGGCCCATAAATAAAGCATATATGCTATTAATGAATTGTTCACTGCCACAATTAGAAAGGGATAAACCAAAGTCAAAATAACTGATAAGCTATTCTACCTACTTGATTGCACATTTCCCCAACCAAACAATTTCAGCCATGGCTATGGAAAAACAATGGTGCCAAATACTGCCAAACATGTAAGTATCATTGCTTCTAATCATGGGCGTCATATTTGAGCACGATAACCATCTGTCTGGACCAGTTATGCCTGTTTAATTGAGCGGAAAGGGAAAAAAATGGCAAAAAAAATCAACAGTGACCTCCTTCTTGATCTGGGATGTTGCATGTGTGTCTATTTCTGTCTGTGTCTGTTGGGACAATGGCATTATTGAGGTGCTGTGGAGTCAAAGACGCCTTGGTGCCTGGTCCCCCTGGTTGGGGGGTTAGTAGAGGCACATTTGGTTGGATCAGGTGACTGTTCTGAGCCTTTCAAGTGTAGTTCCTACACGCTAGAGGAAGTAACATGAATCTGTAGGCAAGAAGAAATGCCTAGAAGATTGCCCTCTGCCAGCACTGATTCAGAAGTTAACATAAGAAGCCATTGGGTGTCAAGAATGGCACAAAAATGATCATAAAAGCTCCTCATTTAAACCTAATCTAAATGTAATGGTAAAGTAAAGGGGCATCCAATGGAAAATTTAGATGGATACAGCCCTATGGAATAGTGAGACATGAATATGAGCCAGCTAAATATAGATAAATATGTGCAGATGACTGTTCTTATATTTTGTCCTTGCAAGTTGCTCTCACCTCCTCAGTTTCTTTTCCGGCAAAAGCGAGTAGGCAGGTCCTCGGCCCTGTCTCCAGTAAGGAACACTGACAGAATCCAACACTTCCTGTATTCAGTGAGTCCACCAGCTGAGAACGAGCTTGACTCAAATCCCAAAGACAGATTTTCATATCCCTTCCCTGGCTTAGAAAGAGAAGACAAAAATACATTGTCGATTATGGTAAGGGAAGCAAAATCAAAATCTGTATGGACAGTATACTCACCTAATGAGTGTATCTTCCCAGGGAAGTGTGTTAATCCAGATAACTGAACTCCCAGAATGACCTTGTATAATTCTCTCTGGCCTCCTGTTTTCCAAATTCCAGACATGGATAGCACCTTTCCCAGATCTGTAAAATTGAAAATATCCATAACTACTTCCCACATTGCCAGTTTCTAGGTTCCTAGCTGAGTTTATCCTCTACATTATGTTATAGATATGTACCATAATTAATAAGCTATGACATTTTGAGTTTGAGGATAAAATGCTTTTGCATTTTATGAAATGGTTAAAAATGTCTTACCCAGAGAAGAGAAGGGGAGTGTCACCTCGATCGCAAGAGAAATGGAGGGTGTTGAAGGCCCCATTGGAACCCCTCAGGGTGTAGATTGGAGACGGAGCTGACTGAGACATCACCCAAGTTCATCAAGTCACAGGAAGACCTGATGCCTGCTGAAGAACAAAAACACAAGTAATACTGCTGTTAAAACCCATTGAACAGTGACATAAGGCCTGAGTTAGAAAAGGGTAAAATGGGCACACATTGCTAACAAGCTGCCACACACAAACAGACAGAAAACGGGGAAAAAGTGTACCAATGAGGGGCTATAAACCCTGCAGCAATCTGATGCAAAGTCTGTAGTTATTGTCGACATCCTCTTTCCAGACTATAGCACAACACCCCTATTACTCAATACAACATAAATTGTAACTTGTGACAGCTTAATTACAATGAACAATTTCAGTAGTCTCATTTCTAGGGGCACGTGTAAAAGCTGACGCTTTTATGTCATCTTGTTAATGTTGACTATAACTACACGTAGACCAAAATATTGTCATAAAATGTACATACGCATCCCACTCAGCGGCACTGTGATTGTGAATGGCTGTCTATCTCAATCTGTGCCCTGCGACCCATCTAGGGTGTAGTTTGCCTTTTGCCCAAAGTCCTGACAAGGATAAGTGCTATTGACAATGGTACAGACTATGAATGAATGAAATATACATATCTCCACTGATATTGTCTCAACAAACCAATACTACGGTAATCATCTTTCCCAACTAGTTTCGATCAACAACTGTACAAACTCGTTTTAGTGTGGTATGAAGAAAATGGCAAAAGCCAACAATTGTGGTTCTGTTGTTTAAAGCTAATGGGTGGTTAAATCTGCATTCCGAGTCAATGTCGACTGTCTGCGGGAGTGTGTGACAGTCAGAGGCTCACCTTGATAACAGGTGGATTAAGGTTTACTTATTGTCCTTACTCAAGGCCAAATGTGGAACTATGACTCATGGACAGAGCAGTTTGTTTTTACTGACTAAAAACCATGGGGGGTTCAACTTTTCACTGGCAAATCATGTTACCTTAAAAAAAAACAACATTAGCAAGAGGACAGCAATGGACGTGTCTTTGTGAAGGTCTGTAAATTGCCAAACTAAACTTTGTATACAAGATGAGTACAATGGCAACTTTCCCCTACTATATGACTCCCCATTGGACTGCTTCTTCTGTTTAATCAGGCGTCAAAATTCCCATTTTCTGAACATTAATGAACAATGACCATGATGCATATCCAGTTCCAGTCACCCACAAACCCAAATACTCAAAACCCAAACAAAAAGTCTGCAGGATTTCCCCTAACCCTTCCGGAAAAAAATATATCCAGATCAAAATTTCAATGCAAAGTAACTCTACACCGGATACAACTCATCTGATATTTCTCCTTATCTCATTAAAGATGTTCACCTAATATTCCAGAAATGGGGAGAAATCATCAGAAGGGGTTTGAAGCTTCTGCTACCTGTAACAGATAAGACAGCTCTGGGTAATCTGAGTCTAAGTCTCTGGATAAAGGCAGTTTGTCTCTTCTTGAGCTGTCTGTCCACACCTACTGTGTAATTAGGCCTAATTATGAGAAAAAGGTCCGCTTCCCCTTCATGTTATTAAATAAGAGTCTGCCTCATCTGCCAAGTGTCTCTCAACACCAGCAAGAGGCTGGCGACCTTCAGATCAAACATCACCACTATCTGAGCACCGCCGACCAACTCCACCCTTTCTCTTCCTCACTACATAAAGAAGTAGCGTTATGATGATGCCAGGCACTCAAGATTTTAGGTTTTGGGAGGTGAAAGTAAGCGGGTATCCTGCTCACATTCCTCATTTGCTGGTATCACGTAATCAGTAGCTCCCCACCTGAAGTGCCGCCTTGTCAAAATCTGCCATTCATAAATAACAACGGGCAAGAGGGCTATGCTGATCACAGGGGCTTATTAGAGAACTTTCATTATGGCTCTGCTTCACAGGGACCATCATAAAGATATTGGATTCCTAGATCCTCTGTTCTGATATTACTTGAGACAACTTCATGAGCTGTAATAGAAATGCTGTTACTTGTTCACCCAAAAAGTACAGATAACATTGCTTTATCCATTTATTCAATTAAAACGGGGGTCAGGAACCTTTTTGACGAAGAGAGCCAGACATAAACAATTAATATTTTCAAACATTATTTCTTGAGAGCCATACTCAGAATTTAAAAGTAAAAATACATGGAAATGTGAGCATTTATTATCCATTTCACCACTTTGAAAGTAGAAAAATATATATACACCCATCAAAAGAGCCACATATGGCTCCCGAGCCATGGGTTCCCTACCCTTGAATTAAAAGATCATTAAAATTATTATTTTTTTTTTATCACGACTTAACTGAGTTCAGAATATGGCTTTCAATTGACTAATTTGGTTGTTAATCCAAGAGTAGTCCAGACCTGGTATAATAGTCATTTCTTTTTAAATTAATGTATATACAGGTTACCTAAGAGGGACTTCTGCTATACTTTTTCTGTGGTTGGGGACCTTCTTTTCCCTGCCTTTCCACTATAGATAGTTTTGAGAAGGAAACCAACTAGCAGAAAGGAGAACTGGACTTAGCCGGTCCATTATTAAAGTCCAGTTAGACAAACAACTTGGGAAGTGTTTAGGAAGCCACACACCCACTATTTTGTCTTGCTGGGGAGATCTGGACTGGATAAACAGCCCCGTGTCAGATAGAGGCTGAAGTCAGACACAAGTGCACCAACACCCACTGTCAGTCACAGATCCACTGAACGGGAAGAGGTGGCATTGTTTGTGGGAATGGCGTGAATGCTAAGCAGGGGCCACCACAGATAAGGCCTCAATGCCTTGTGGGTGTCATTGAGGCAAGCATTGATGGAGCACTATGTCATAGGGTCTTGATTTAGCAAGTCCTGTCCATGGTCAACAGGTAGCAGTGCTTATCTGTTTGCATTATCACCCATTTCCTCCATAAAGGGATTTACCTGGGCACTACAGGATAGATGAACACAAGAAGGTCAATAGCTAAAATGTCATACGTCAACACTTATTTCAGTGTGATGGCTTAAAGATCGACAGGGACGTGTACGTTGAAAAAAATCCATTATACTAAAATTCAAATAGAAGACATACCACTGACTAAATGGAGAAAATTCTTGTGACACAACAGACCAAAAATGGTTTGTAAAATGCATAACTATAGATGGAGTATTTTTGCCTGTTCATTTCATGCATAATTTTTGCATGAGTCTGTCTAATAGTAATTAGGAGCATTTTGACTTCTCCCTTAAAGTGATTCCTTTCAACACAATGTGACATGGACACTAATTCCCAAGGGATAAACATAAATCTAGGATTAAATTCATTCAAAGGGTTTTGGATGAGGTTGCATTGCAGTAAAGGTTGTGTATATTCTACACCAAACCACTCAAGCACACCTTCATGGGTGTTGTTTTTTTGAACTTGAAGCACCCTCATGCTGGTATACAAAATAGCCCTCATGAACACCTAATTAACTGGTGTTGATTGATACTGTCAGTAAAGAATTATTCATGGGAATAATTTTGGGGAGAGATGCAAGTCAGTTTCATTGCTTCTTTCGAGGAATTAAAATAAAATACATTTGATAATACAGTACAATCTTATTTATGCATAGTGAGTGTGCATATATATTTATATATATAGACATATACTACATATATGCACACAAACACACACACATACATACACGTATACACACATACACATACACATGCATACACGTGCATGCATACACGTATACACACATGTAAACACGTGTACACTATTATTTTGTGATCAGATCTACTATAGTGACAGTGAAGCAATTTCAATATACAAACAAATTTAAACATTTACAACGACATGTTTTGGAGGATATTTGTAAGGCAAAAACATTTGGGATTGATTATTTTAAGCGTCTCATCACAGATCGGTTGCATTAGTCAAAACATTAGTGAGTCTTACACAGATCCGGCATCCAACTATAAAACAGAGACATCTTAAATGCTCGGACAAGGCAAGGCACATATTTAGGATGAGAAACTGTGAAGGGAGCGAAGAAAGCTTAGCACACTACCATTCAAGGCGACAGCGATGTTTTGACAATCAGCACCCTGTTAGTGGAGCAGGAAAGTACAAAACATGCGCCGATTTACAAAGGACCCTTGTTTACGAGAGATGAGCTGTCTTTTTCTATGCCTGTAGAAAAACCTTCCGCACGCTCCTCTAGTGCTCCACCATATGAGCGTGCGAGAGAGAGAGAGAGAGAGAGAGAGAGAGAGAGAGAGAGAGAGAGAGAGAGAGAGAGAGAGAGAAACACAGAGGAAAGAAACACAAGCAAAGTTATATATAAATCACATAAAAAACAGAGGAAAGAATGACAAGCAATGTTAAATATAAATCACATTTAAAAAAAACATTAATTTGTGTGTTTCTGAGATGGATATTGCAGATATACCATGTATTCAGACAAAAGAAAAGTTCTAATTAAGGAATAAATGCTTTGTAACCCTTTCACATTTTTAGATTGACTAAATATTGGACTGCATCATTCGCATTATTTTGTAAAGGTTACATACTTTGTTGAAGTGAGTTGTAAGAGTCACACTCCATGCGCAGGTGAGCCTTTTTCCATTCTTTTCAGATTGAGAAAGAGAGACAGAGAAAGCACGCACAGCCTTAATCCACAGAACACACAGACCCTTTTCACAAGAGTTCTGGGGGAGACCTTTATTTGTCCATTCCAATCACATAGAAAGCAAGTTTCAAGCTTGGATTGGTTTGAGCTGGAAGATTAAATGAAACTGGAGTATTTTAAACCTCTTCTGTGGCTATGGATTAGAGTCAGTCATTCCCCTGTACGCCAAAATGAAAGAATAAAAAGGTATATCGATGGATCAGTGCAAGATGATGCAAGGGATGGGGAGCTTGAAACCTAAGGGTATTAATTCAAGAAGCCTTAAAGGGGATACCATAGCCATTTTAAAGGATTTATTGCTAAATATATGTGAACATGCAAAGGCACCAAGCAACCAGTGACATCATTGGATTGGGCAGTGAGTGTATAAATAATGTGTGTAAGGAAATCCCAGGAATGGCATACGACTTTACAAGGTCACAGTCTGTGTCACAGAGGTCACTTTACAGATCATCGCTGATTTAGAAGGCCACAGAGAAGCCTGACTACAAGTGCGATAAATTTAGGTGGCATCGGAAATTTGACATGAAAGCATAAAATACCTGTCAGCACTTTAATACAAAACAAAAACACAAAAAAAACAAAAAACCCCACCATGCTTTTACACCTCAGACAGTCTATTGAGCAAACTTTTCGGCCCGGGGGCCACATTCACTTTAAAAATTTGACAGGCAGGCCAGGTCAGCACAAGATACGATACATATAAAAAAGTGCATCCGTTAACAGTACATATGAAACAAACAGAAAAAAAGGACTAAAGTATTAACATAGTCATCATTAAAGTAAAAAGTATAAAGTACAAAGTAAAGTCAAGAAGAATGTATTAAAAATATTAAATTTTAATTTAATAAAAGATAGAGGGGCTGTAGAACCATATTGCCAAATTTTACTGTCAAAATTAAGTAGAATTGAATCAACTACTGGGGCAATAATTGAATTTCAAACTATCTAGCGTCTCTCTGTCCTTCTAATGAAATCTTAATGCTTCTATAAAACAAGATTTTAAAGTACTAGTATAAATAGTCTCAGAGCTTGTCAAGGTGGATTTCTCCATAATCGATAATAAAGGGTATTTTTAAAGTAATGAAATTCATGGTGAGAACTCTGAAATGACAAGATCACATTAGGAAACGTGAGGTCCCATTTCTCTCAGTAACTAAAAATGACCCCCATAAATGAACTTGACCTTCACCCTGCAACTATCTTCCAGTAATTTGGAATAACGTACAGATAAGAAGAAGACTGGAGCGAGCGTCGGAGTACATGCTAGAGAAACATTTTATCATCTTTTGATTTTCAGACACTCCCTTTCCTGTTTTTTGAATAATTCAGGCGTGAATGAAGAAAGCAGAAGAGTGAGGAGTGAGTGGCCTTGCCAGTCACTATCCCAGCACGGGAGATTATCACTCACACAACTTTAATAGATATAATGCAAAAAATGAGGCATCTTAAGCATATACTTTATCAGTATATCCTCCCTTGTTGTGGTAATGAGGGAGACAACCAAGACACAAGTTAATAGTCTTATCAGGTTTTTTTTGAAGGTTTGTAACCTTCCTCTTTTAAAATAAAACCATTTTTCAAGGTCAGTATTGCATATCGGTTTGTGCAGATAATGTTGTTATGTTGGCTTTTTGAAGCTGTGATCTTCAAGTCTTACTTGAGTGATTTGTGGTGGAGTGTGTAGTCAGCCATGGTAAAAAAGTGTTGGAATGCAATGAGTGTAATGAGCTAAGCTACAAGTTATACTACATTAAATGAAGATTAATCTATAGTAATGTTAAAAGCACGTGGAGAGGAAAAAAATAGCATTTTATAGTTAAAAAACTGTGATTTTAAAGAAATGTTTTGCACATTTTTGAGGATACCACAAATAGAATACAAGTTTGAAGCATTAGTATGAAAAGTGTTTGTAGAAAAGAAACATGGCTCTTACAGAGTAACAGAAATGTAATAGGAGGTCATTCAAACAAAATTTGAGAAGCTGATAAGCCCTTTTTTTAAGTCAACTAATCTAGATAGTGTGGAAATTGGATCCCACAGTCCATCCCATGTAAAACTTCATTGAAACTTGGAATGAACCACCTGAAAACTAACCTACGAGAGTCCTGCTCCAACTGACTCATGCAATACATATTTTTTTAATCACAGGTAAGATGGCATGACTCCAATGGAGTCTTATAATAACTCTTTCAAAGTCCAAAACAGAACAAAATGTACCAAAATGTCATCCAAAAATGTAAAAAAAACAACAACCAAACAATGAATTCTAATTCATTGTCACCATAATTTCCAAAATCTTAAATACAGCAGTAACCACTGCATTTTAAAAACTATTCAATTACCCCACTTTCACACTGAAATGCTTGCTCCCATGTTACACACACATATAATCACAACCACAACACATACCACAGAAGCAGTCTCTCAACAAATATGTGACAAACAAACACAAGCAGCCCGTGAACCCCAGACACTGATCCTCTCTACAGCGCTCTGTGAGTGTGATTCATTTCCACGCCGCTTGCCTGGCCTCATCCAGATTGTATTGCCCAAACAGGAGAAAATGAATCAATCAAGAAGGCATCGACAGCAGCCAGAGGGCAAATCCTGCATGCAATCTTTCTGCATCATATAACACAACCCTGCAGCTCAGCCTTCGTGTGTCTTCTGACAATGTGCGTTTTCACAACACACAAGCAAGAATAGCAATTTCAAACATATACGATTGGAAATAAATGATCCCCAAAAAACCAACTGTTGCCTTCAAACTTCATCGCAGCAAATCTGAGCTAAAAAACTAAAAAATTGGCAGCCAATAAGCAATTCATTGCCAAAATGTTACTCGCTAAATAGCCAATTACAGCCAAACTACATTCATTTTCAAAAGCAATTACGTATGCGCTATTGGCTATTTTTGTTAACTATTCATAACAGTTACATCCCAAAGGGATCTTTGATCATAAACATGTTCATATTTTCTTTTTAATTACTTGTGAATATCCATACTTTAGTATAAATCCAGTAGATGCAGTAAAGTATTATAATACTGGCGCTAAGTGCAATGCATTATTTTTGCATTGAGTTCATCCAACTGATGACAGTGATGGATGACAAGTTAAGAGATCGCCTACAATGCACAGTCTTTATGTCATCTATCTCACAGTTGGAAAGCTACCACGATAAACCCTGCCAGACTATACCAGAATGTCCGGCACCCCACAAATTTACACCCGCTTCCCTGCGTGAAAATGAATGTTGACAACTTTGTCCCTTGACTGAGTAGAGAAGTGACTCAGAGAATATTTAAATACATTCTATGTTAGTATTAGCATGATTTTTTTTTACTTCAAGTTACTATAATTTAATGTATTGGTCTGATAACATAATAAATGGTGGTTTGCAAGAACAAATAAGTCCTTAAATTTAAAGTGTGAAGTTTTTAAAGCTTAAAATGCAAATGTATTCCATCACAAAGTTAAATACAACTGAACTGTTCTATTTTTTTCCAACTAGTACATACATAAAAACAAATAAGTACTATTTTGGACTTAAAATGCAAATGTCTTCCATCACAAAGTTAAATACAACTGAACTGTTCTATTTTTTTCCAACTAGTACATACATAAAAACAAATAAGTACTATTTTGGACTTAAAATGCAAATGTCTTCCATCACAAAGTTAAATACAACTGAACTGTTCTGTTTTTTTTAACAAATACATACATAAAAACAAAAAAGCACTATATTTTGGACTTAAACATGTTTGAACCCAAAGCAATCATAGCTACAAGCTTGATTCTGTTTAATAGTATTTTTTTTAAAGACACATCTCCGTTGATAAAAGCCACGTTGGCGGCCATGTGTATTGTATTAGATCATTCCCGAGGGTACCCTGCTCTTATCAGTGGTCAGATAAGCTCATTTCACAAGCTCTCAAACACCTCCACTAGGCTACCAATGGGATCTCGTGCTTGACTAGCGCTGACCTTATTTTTTCCAACGGCATTTGCGGTTGAAGCAAAGCCAAGAAGGGATGCTCATTGTTGACTGGATCTTTCTAACACATTCTAATACGATATGCAACTCTTAGAGAGCCATCACATATTTGAAGAGGAGTATTTCCAAAAGTTGTTCTTGGACTCAGTAGAATTCTTTTTTTAGTGGGCTTGCAATTACATTTAAAGAAAACAAAAAATTCTGGAGATGATTTTCGTGAAGATGGGAATACCATCCTTCCTTGAAGGCCCCATTCTCAGGCACCGTATTCTGTCTGGGCCCTGAAGGGATCTCAAGATTGACAAGCCTTCAGCTAGTTACTGGCAGCACAACTGAGCACTCATAAATGTCCCCCTATTCATTTCTCAAGGATAATCCTCACCCCAGTTGAGTCTTTTCTACGCCTCTCATGTTTACATAAGGTACTATGAATCGCATTTTCTTCTCCCCCTGATCTTAATACCCAGAATGTGTGTTTGAACCTGTGTCTGAGGTTTCTGCTCTTCACCAGAATCGCTCCGACCCAAAAGCTAAGGTGACAAAGGCCTTGTGAATGTCTGACTCACAGACAACTGTCAACGTTCAATGGGCTGGATTAAGACGGAACGTAGTACGCAACGGAGGCTGACATGTTGACATGTTCTACTAAGTGCATTTCAAGGTGGATTTAGAGCTGTTTGCTCCATTGTAGAAGAACATAAGCGATACAAATGCTAAATGGCTTGGCTCTTCTTGAGACAGCGGCTGAACTTTATTCCTGTCGTCTGGATTTGGACTGACACGGGTGTGACTAAGGCTGCTGTGGATCTGGAAGAGGTTCAGGGGTTTCAGAGAGCCATCCTTAACCAAACAAACATACTGGAATTTCTGCCATTGTTGGTGAGCAGGGTTGAGTGACAGGGCCGCATAGCAGAGGAACCTGTCAGCAGAGACGAGTCGGGGTCAAAGTGTGACCACCCCTGGTGACTGAGCTTCATATGAAGGCAAAGTCATGTCGTGTGATTGGAGGTTGCCTGTACTAAGCCTTAAAAAACACATTTTTAATTTTCGGTGTTTCAATTTATTGCAGAATTGATTCAAAGGGTGTAAATAATAATTAAGCATCCTGATGAATTGCATTATTCGTTTTAAATATTTTCTTTATGTTCATCAAGAAGATGCTGAAATAGTTGTGAAGATTTCGGAATATTTTAATCAAACCTCACAATTTTAGTAGCCTATACAATCCAGTGCTAATAAAATTGAAGTTGGTAGCCAGTAGACATCAGCCCAGCACACCCCACTTTTGGGTTTTAGTGCCAGTCATCATTAGTTGGCCACCTGAAATGTGAACCTTGCTCAGAAGGCTGCTCACTACTCACAGTTTAGGACGAGAGAACCTAGCAAACATCTTTCAATACTCCTCTAATTATAATGCGTATTACATATAAGCAGTAAGTACTGTCAGCAAATTGACAGCCAGTGGGAATTGGACAATAAAAAGCAAACAGATGGTTACCCCGAAAGCCTGAATGACTTTCCTTCGTCTCTACAACGCCATGTTAAGGACAAGGATCTTTCTGGTTTGCCCAGTCCTGCGACCATCGTTTACCCCGTTACCCCAAAACCCACTCGACTTATTCTGTGCTGCCGCATCGGAGTATATGATCCCTCTGTCCTCACAGTGATGGAGTCAAGCTGTTCCTGCTGAGCGGAGGTCAGGGTGCTTCAGTCAGCACTTCGGCCCCGAACAGAGCACACAGGGATCCCCCCCTGACCCTACTACCCTAGTTTAGCTAAAACTAAACCGGGACTGTCCCAGACCGGGTCCAAATAAACCTGGTAGCCTGCTTTCTCTTTTTTTTCTCTTTTTCGCCAGGCACGCTGTCAGTCCCCTCATCGGAATCATTAATCAGGCTGGGTGAATTGAAAATAAACCAATATGGTCCCAAATTTGGGTAGCAAGCCAGGTTAGTGTCTCATTTTCTGTCAAAAAAGATTGATTGAGGATGTTCCGTTGAGTTGGCAGGTTTAGACATTCTTTTATCGGCTATTTTGAATATAGATATATAAAGTAAATAATTTAACTTATCTTAAAAGGGTGATGACTACTGGGTGTTAACCTTCCATCTATGTAAATATATAAATATAGATAAAACGGTTGAGCAGTTATGGACTAATTCATCAATTTTACTCCCCAAATAAATCACTTTTGGGGTATTAAACGCACAAAATTAATCTATTAGAGATTAGCTTTGATCTAATGAAAACTATAGTCCTTATTTTGGATAGAAATAAGCAGGCAATAGTGCCATCTTTGGGTATAACTGAGTAATACCGCTTTGCAGAGTGAGTGGAAGCTTCTAATGGAGATGTTTATCATTCGGCTCTATTGTTTTATGTTGTGCCAAAGAATTTGTATAAGGAGAAGTATATCTACACCATCGGAATGGCACGCTTCTCTGGTCAAGATTTCACAGGAAGACTGGCCAACTGCTAAATGACTGTGTGTCCGTCCTTCCATGGGAAATGGGGCGGTGTCGCCGCAACAACAGCCTAGGGGTTATCCATCAGTGTCGTGGAGGGTAGACCGTAGGGGGGGTTATGGTATGTGTCACCTTAAAGACTAATGGACAGGAAGTACAGGCCTTGAGAAACAACAATATTTGGAAAATATAATTTCAGAGAAATGTTACAAGGGTGCTTGGTTTCTTGGATAATATCAAGGAACTCTTGAGAATATGGGTTTAGTAATCCTGATTTATGAGCTTGTTTAAAAAGTCCCTGCAAGCAAGAATTTCGTCAACTTGATTTGGGGATCTGGGTTTGAGAATATTGTGGTTCAACATGCAAATATTTATATAATTTTTAATGTGAAGGGAAAGTGGACTGAAAAGAAAGAGCAGGCTGCTGAACCAGGTTTTTTTTTTAAAATCTGGACCCGAATTACCCTTTTCTAACCTGTGTGCTCTGTGTTCAGAGACCGGTGATTTAACCTCAGCATCCCGTGACCATGGAATCCAATCCTGAACGTTTTGTGATGTTAATCTTGGTTATTTCTTCCGCACAAGTTGGATGAATTCCTATTGTCTCCAAAAGGTGCGAATATGTTGCCCCACATCTACGACACAACGAGTTATACACATATTTATCCAATTCACCTTAAAAAAAATCACATTAAATCCAAATAGCTTTAAACTCACTGGAGGCCCAAAGCAAATCCTTGTGTGACTTCGCCTGCATTTGGACCAGTGAAGTGGAGACCCACTATTTTCTGATCTCCCTCTCGCTGGCATATCACCTGAGATGGCAGAGTTACAATTAGAATATGAAATTTAAGACAAGATGATGTGATCCGATAGGTGATTATCTTTCTCTGAGCAGTTGTAAAATACCTTGATGTAACACTGACTAGAATCACGTTCTGCCACAGTGAATTCCAGAGGCTTGTAGAAGGCATGGTAAACCTGCAGAGAGATAAACAAAGGCAATTCATCTTTAAAAATGCAGTTTTCCATAATCATTTTGAGATTGCAGTGAGGTAACATGTCAAAGCAGATGATAAACATTGTCTTGAAAACATAAAGTTCAATAACCTCTAAGAAATAGGTGTGAAAGTGGCGGTCCGGGGGCCAAATCTAGCCCACTGCGTTATTTTGTGTGGCCCGGGAAAGTAAATCATGAGTGGCGACTTTCTGTTTTAAGATCAAATTAAAATGAAGAGTATAGATGTATATTAAATTTCCCGATTTCCCCCTTTTAAATCAATAATTGTAATTTTTAATAATTTTTTTCAGTTTTTTGTACAAAAATCATTTTGTAAAATCTAAAAATATATTTAAAAAAAGCTAAAATAAACATTATTTTAGATCTATAAAAAACTAATTATTCAGGGCCTTTAATTCAGTTCATTTAATCCATTTATTTAAAAAAATCTAAATATTATATCTAAAATGTTCCGCCTACATGAAATCGAGTTGACGTTAACGCAGCCCACGAACCAACCCGAGTCAGACACCCTTGAACGAAAACAGCATCAAATAAAATCATGCATCTTGTGACGAACCAAAAAAGTATTATTTGCGAAAAGCCAACTTAATCTTAACAACATTTTAGCACCCAGAAAATAGAATAAATCCATCCCACTTACATAGTAAGTCCCAATTATGTTGACACATGTCAGACTCGGGACTGACATTGTGTTCTTAATGCGTTTAATTCAATGGGCAAGCGTGCCAACACAAGTTTCAAGGAGCATGCAGCTGTAGAGGCTGCCATAGCGGCAGCTCCTCCAAGATCTAGGCATGCCTGTCATCACCTCACACACACCTCAATCAGGCCTCTCGCTCGCCTGTCACTCAGTGCCGACAGCCTCTCTTTACCGGCTAAACCATTTATCCATGGTGTTGTGCAGGTGTTGGCTAACATTTGGCAAATGCTCATGTACGACGTACGCATGGAAAACTTTGTTTTGTTTGGTTTTGTACTGTAATTGTTCTTCAAGGTTTAAGGACACTTTTTGTTGTTGTTGTAAATTAAGTCTTGGCAGAGTAGCAGTGTTCCTTAAGCATGGCTGACATTTTTTAGGATAAAATTTAGACGTCACGTATTTTCACGACTATAAGGCGCACTTAAAAGTCTTATATTTTCTCCAAAATAGACAGGGGCGCCTTATAATCCAGTGCGCTTTATATATGGAAAAAAAATGTGTCATTGAGGGTGCGCCTTATAATGCAGTGTGCCTTATAGTCGTGAAAATACGGTAATTAAATGTACAATATGAATACAACAGGATTGGTCAATTAGAAGGCATATACAGGCTTTTAATTTACTTATCCCCTTTCATCATTAGAAAGTCAATTTGTTTTTCAATTCACAATAACCTTGCCTGTTTATATTTTTTCCTCATGAAAGTCCACCACCACTTATATCATTTCAATACAAGGCGAATGCCCATTATATTCTTACCTCTATGTTGTCTTTGCCATACTTGATTTCAGCTTCCTCTTCTGATAGGCCCACACAACCATATTCAAGTGGGGTGAACACAGTGGTTGGCACCTGCAAAGTACACGCAAATACACAATATTTTTTTAGAATGATGTTATTCACTACTCCTTTATACAAGCACACAATTTATTTACAATCTAGACTTTAGGTATGACACATTCCAGTCTTCAATCAAGCAAAAAAATATAACGACAACAACCAAATTCATTAGTCTTGGAAAAAAAAGGCCCTTTTTTTAGTACCCCCTTTATGCGGGACACTATATAATCCTATATAAAGTTAAAATCTCCAGTATTTTTGTCTTACATTGTGATAGTTCATAAGCTCCTTGCTGTGACCGGCAAGTCTTCGGGCTAAGAGTCTTCCTGATTTAATTGCCGTAGGCGTCAATTCAGGACGGCCCTGAAATAAAAGAGACCCCAAAATTACTTCCATGTACCTGTAAGCCACTCATTGGAAAACTGTCTGATACCAATATTTTTTTATTTTTTTGCTACTTCAAGGTTAATGGTGTATTGTTATGAATGTGAGCCAAAACAAATAAAATTACAGACAAGTGTAGACTGACAGACAGATAGACAGACAGACACACATCTGAATAGAGCAGGAAATAATAGTGCTGTGGGGCAATTTTAAAGGCATGACTAGAACCTGTTAAATTTCCACTACACATCCTGCTGTCATAAACATCTGCACCTCTACAAATGAGGATGTGTAGCACTCTCTGATGTGCAACTGTTTACACGCCAGATCACTTTTGTCATTGTAATGCATTTTTTGGCACACAAGAAGAAATGAAAACAAGAATCACAGTGGATGATATCAAACCTTCTGCTTGAAAATGGAAGAAGAAAACAAGTTCTCCATTGACAAGATGACAGATTTGCGTGAAACACTAATCAAAGCAAGCCGACAGCCAAAAGGTGGCTATTCTGTGTTTTTGTGTGTGTCATCATTCCGGGGAGACAGGAAGGAAGCACACAGCTGTTTGTGTTGAAGGAAAAAAGGCCAACTTGAATACAGTACAGCACCATTATAAATTCTCCTGAGGGGGCCCACACTGAGAAATTATAGGGTGAATAGAACAAACATGTACAGTAAAGACAGCCGAAAAATGAAGACTAATTAGAATCTTATTTCATTATTAACCCTTTTAGAATTGTCCCCGAAAATATGGTTTGTTATCATTCTAAAGTAACTTGCTGTAGTATTTACATAGCATCTTTAAATATATTTTCCCATGATTTAATGTATCTTTTAATGATGTTCAAGGCTTGGTAGGGTCATATGCTAACTTTGTTTTGCAATTAATTGGCGCTAAGAAGTTTGTTGATATATAAATGTTAAATTAGGATTAACAATTGAAAAAAACTGCACATTTTTGAAGTTTTTTAGAAAATTTGGACTTGATGGTCATTTCATACCTGGCTTATGTCCCCCAAAGCATAGATGTTTGGCACCGAGGTGGACTCATCCACCCCCACAATTATTTTTCCTGTCTCTTTGTTGAGTTGTACGCCAAGTTTGTTGAGACCCAAAGCTTTGGTTTCTGGAGCTCTACCTGTAGTTAACATAAACATACATTTCATTTAAAAAATTGTGCATAATATTCAAAGAATACTGACAATACTGACAATATTCCAAAACCCACTTAACACCCTAAGTACTCCTGTTATGTGTAATTACGCTGATCCAATCATTTTTAAGCAAGTAGAATGAATTTAAAAAAGAAAAAAAAAAGAAAATGACAAAAATCCAATCCTGAAGTAGATGTCCCCATTCCTTTGGGACAGTGAACTGATGCTATCAAGCATAAATCTCCATGGTGATGGAGAACGGAGCCCATACATACATAACCCCCATCCAGCTCCTCAAAACGAGTCTAGGCAGCATAATAAACATCCAAGCTTGAGGTACACATGTAGATGCTATCGGAAAGCAAAAAATAACAAACCCCTGAGATCCTTTTCCTGGCCGGAGCCAAAAAAACAGCTTTCTCCCCCAGACTGGGGGGGGACAACAGGGACCTGTCTACTCCACAACATGGGTGGTTGAGGGGTGGGGGAGGGGGTGAAAACATGAAGACATTATCCTTAAATATTTAACTCAATTTTGTAGACTGTAGAAATTGTGTACTATGTTGTATTTTAATGTGTTAGTCTCATTCTAGTAGCTTGTTTGTTCCCTTATGCAATATTGTGTCCGCATATAATGGAGTATAATGTGCCATATTTTAACAGGTCAATTATTAACACACGTTTTGATTTTTTGTGATTTTAAAAAAAATAATTTCTAAGTTTAAGACTTTTTTTCTTTACATTGTGAGCCTTCCTGTCTATAGCGCCACTTAAGAGTAAGCGCATTGTATGCCGACGACACAACATAGATAAGGGACTGCAGAAAGAATCATAACCCCATACTTTGTTAAACAATGCATGTTGTGACATTCGGAGAAAGCTTCCAGATGGCTGAGCTAATTAGCAACTATAATTAAGACAGAAAAAACCTGGAGAGTAAAATTAGAAGGAAAAAAAAACGTATCTGCTCGATTAAATGTCAAGATAAATGGGGATTATGCTATTGGTTTGCCTGGGAGGGAAATTGTACAGGATGCTAAAACCTTTTGACAATATTTATGCTCAAAAAGATATTAAAAAGATCGATCAAGACTGGACTGGTGTACCAGAACAGCATTAAATATAATTTCCAACATGCTGTTTTATGTTTATCAATTGTGTGAATGAAAATAACGGGGTACTTTGTTCATATTTTAAGTATTTTTAGAAAATGTCAAATTCTTTTGCATCAGTTTAATATCATGATATGAGGATATAAAGGAAAATAAATATTGAACTGTACCTGATAGTATTTGATTACTCCTTCATTTTTTATGAAAATAACAGTGAATCTATATCCTCCACATCATAGGATTTTACATAAAATAATATTCTGAAAAACTATGGTGTGGACTGACACGGAAAAGTCATGTCCACAGGAAGTGGAAATGTTCTGTTTCCTGGTGTAATGCACCTGGACATGGGCGCACCCATGTACACAGGAAGGAACAGGGGAAAGGTGGAGGGATGCATGGTCAAGAGAAGGATGTTAGACAGTGGTAATACGGTCCCTCAGACCTCTCAAGTCTTTAATAACCCCCCAGAGCTGCGGGACCCTTCCTGGCCTCTATAGTGTAAGGTCTCCACAAACGGAAGTGGCCTCAGACTCATAAGGCCTGCATGTAAGGATCAAAGAACCAAAGCCGTACGCCATCTTTTTGCTCACCAAATCGGAATTATAACAAAAGTAATCACATTTCACAACATATAAAAGCTTTGTGGATATCAGGATACTTAATTTGCCTGCCTGACCATTTGATTGGACCATAGGAAGTCTGATAATCGCCTGACCATTTGATTGGACCATAGGAAGTCTGATAATGGCCTCCTTTTGAAGACGTCTAAGACGGAAGCCAAGCATAAAAAGGTCAGAGCACCTCACGCATGGGACAATACACAGCATTTCCAGAATTCAATGCAAATTTCACTAACACCAATCGTCTCACGCTTGGACTGATGTGGGAATTTGGCCATAGGAGGAAATGGCAAACGTCATTGCGGCATTGGGGTCACGCACACCCTTGTGACTGTTACACGCAGATGCCCAAAGCCCTCATACCAGCCATAAAATCCTACTTAAAACATAATGAAAGATTAGAAAAAGCCTCGCTATGAGATATTTTCGAGCGTTAAAGGATGTAAACATTGATTAAGTTGTGCCAATGACCCTGATATGGTTTGTATCAGTTGTTGCTAGGTAGAATGGAAAGGTGGGATATGTAAAGATTATAAAAATGGATAAAGTTCATAGAACGAGACAGATGCAGGTTGGTTTCCGCTGAGTTGGCACAGACAGGAAAGGGAGAAGGAGAACAAAGAGAGGAATATGGTGACCCTGTGCCTTTGGGCGCATCCTGCCCGGCCGGTTCTGCCCCCTCTGCGCCCAGACAGCCCGTCGGACATTGCGGGGTGATTAACGCTTCCCTTGGCTATCCCTCATCAGTCAGGCTTTATTACTTTGTTTTCAGCTTTGATTCCATAGTGACTTGCTGACACTGCAATCTATTGAGGATGACAATGACCTTTGGATGATGGTGGACAAAGCAGTTGACTGTTTTTGACAGATTCTTTGGTATAATCGCAGGAAAGTCAGTGTCTGCTGCTTGTTTCGTTCCAAAGCAAGCTAGGTGGAGGTCAAATTACTGTTCAAATGTGTACTTTTCCATTTCTAAAGTAATATTATTACTGTGGGTTTAGCTTGCTACGATAGAGGCGGTATCATTATAATTTTATGGAACTAAATGGGAAGGAAAATATTACTTTGAGCCCTTAGTATGATGAAAATCACTCAGATCATAAACAACCATAATAATAATACATATTTTGCTAAATAATTAAAATGTTAAGGGGGGAAAACTCAGTATTGATCAAAACTGAGTATGCATAACTATCCTTGATACAGCTTTTATACTAGAGAAGTCCTAATAATGTAACCAGTGTACTGTTTTAAGGCTGGAGTATTACAGGATGATCACAATTTAATACAATTAAAGTACTGTTCCACAAATTTACATTCAAAAAGACACTCACCAACTGCCCACAACACAGTGTCATATGTGTCATTGTGTTCCTGGCCTGTCACAGCATCATTCCAGATCACTTTCAGGGCTCCTGATGGTAGTTTGTCAACACTCTTGGGGACGCACTTAAATACAAACTTGGTTCCATAAGACTCCATGTAGTCAGTCACCAATCCTGCCATTTGCTGTTTAAATCCATAATTTCAAATTACAAAATGTCCTTTCTAAATAATAATAAAAAAAGAGTAATACCTGATCAAATCCTCGGAGTGGAATACTGCGGACCATCACAGTAGCGTCCAATCCGATACCTGTAAGGAATCCTGCGCACTCAAGAGCTACATCTATACAAAAAGTTAAGGAATTGTTTTTTGAATATGCATGTTATAATAATATCTTGAACATTTGCTGAATCATACAAGGGAGTACGTATTTTTACAGTCTAAAAGCACTAAGAGAAACAGTAGCAAATTCCATAGAAAACTGGAATTTGGGAACAAAGTCATTTTGTTTTTTCTGCAGTAGTTTCACATATGGGTAGCATGTGTTTTACTTTGTAAAATAATAATAAAAAGTCTCTCCCATGTGGTATACTGACCTCAAAACAAATAGTACACTTTCATGCAACACTGGCATGATCCTTAAGTGGTCAGTTTAATTTATTACTAGGTTAGCAGTAGTTATTTACGTGCAATATGAGTTGGTAGGCCAGGATACAACTTGCTCCAACCACAAGTCTGTAAAACATAAATAAAAAGGAACTATTTGACATATATTTCAGAACCCTCATATGAATGTCATGCTGCCATACATCTTTAGTATGTAAACAGTATTTATACCCATATATAAATATCCATAGTTAAAATGTGGACCCCAAAGGGGACAAAAACTTGTAGCCAGGTGCCGTCTGTTTATGTTTTGTCAAATTTTATGAAATATCAGTGGCGCGTCTTATAGTCAGGCGGATATTTTAGTGTGGAATTTAAAGAAACTACTCAAAATTCAATTAAAATGTGTAATTTGAACATACTTTTTGTTTAAACTTGCAAAATGCTACAACAGCTAAAGTTTTCTCAGTACTCCTGCATTGGATTGTATTGTTGTACATTACCTAATGTGGTAAAGGAACTGTGTGGTCCAAGTAAATAACACATCTCATCCAAGCCTAAAATCCATAACAGTGAGCAGTGCTAATTGCTACCATTTAAAATAATCCCTTGGATGAGGAGTGTCATGTTCAGAGCTCAAGTCCAGAAACAAGTCTGCTGAGTGAAGCCCATCACCTGCATACAGGAGGCCCAGCTCTCATTTGTTTACACCAGAGCTCCTTCCATGTATTTGACAGTTCCGAGTGCCTCCAGCAAATCCTGTCCCACTCCATACTAAAACTAATCTCTAAAATCCTCAATGCCCCCATAACCGTGTACGTAATGCCCAGGTGCACTTATTGAGTGGTTTAAAAACAGATCAGCTAAACACATTCCTCTTAATTCCACATTTTCATACATAATCACCATCATTTCTCATAACCCTATCTCACCATTGGCCAGAGTCTTAATGATCAAATTTTTTTACCAATTTGTGACCATTCCATTTAACGTTTCCAGTTGGTAGACATGTCCTATCCAAAAATGCAATTGTAATATGTCAATGGTGTTTTCAGGGGTCTAGACTTGTACTGAATTGTTGAAAACAAGACATGTTTAACTCAAAGTACTCCAATCGAGCTCAGGTAAATTTCAATGGCATATAAATCGTCTTACTGCCACGCGCTTTGTGTTTTTCCCCTTTCCTGCCTTCAGGGCATGGATAGATCTGTCACTCAAGTGTGTAATGTGCTCCAAGGCCCATTAGACCCAGATCACTCAGCCTAAACCCCCACACACACACATACACACACCATATTTGACTCCAGAAAAATCGTCTGTCTGACCTCACCTGCTTGCTTGTCAGCTCTACAAAAAACAACATCCTCTTGATACCTTGTGTGGTGTTGTAATCTTCAGGAAGAAAATAAAACTATTGCTTCCCCTTTCTGGCCTGAGGGTGGTAGCTATCCATTATGCTATCAAAAGGAGTACTTTACCTAAAAGTAGTTCCGTTTGATTCATAAACAATGTTTTGCAACCCTTCTATTGCCCCAATACACCTATAAAGAGTCATACTCTGTACTTTACCACTGACAATTGGTAAAATAATATTTACATAAGTTATTCCGAGACTGCAATGCACTTTTTGCGCAAAACTTAATAAAATTTAAACATGTCAGCACCATCAAAAAACACATTTTGAGACTTTTTCCCAGTACAAATGCCAAATTAAAAGCCTATTTTCTTTTTAAATCACATGCTATAAGACACACTTCTCTCAAAATGTTCTTTTTTTCTTCCTAGCAGAGTTTTTGCATGAAGGCAAAATAATAGATATTGTCATTATCCAAATATGTCTGTACCTTAATGTACTCAAACAAGCAGCAGGACGTAGGTACACCACAACCACTAATCACTGTCTGTGCACTTTGCCAAGAGGAAACATATGAGATAGATCAATTAACATGGCGATGACAGGAGATAATAGCTGGATTAAAGAGTTTGCTCGGTATAAATCAAAATACCTGCCACTAATCTGAATTGCGAAGGTGAAGACAGGTTTATGGCTATAAGGGATCACAACATTGTTGTCACTGATAAATGAGTGCATGACAGTGAGAGGTGGTGTATGAGCAAGTGAGGTGCAGTGCAAGTCATTTCTAAAACTGATATTTAATTTTTTTGCTTCCCCAGAAAACAGCCTTAAAATTAATTTAAACTTTTTTTTTTGCACTTTGACAGCTGCTTCACGAAAAATTGATTTTGATTAAAATTGTGAAATACCACTATGTTGCTATGTATTCCATGCATTATTTTAAAAAGCATCTTAATTTTCATTCATAACTGCATTTGAGTAGAATAGAGGAGAGAGACTCACGTTTTTCTAGGTGATTCTTTCAGCCAAAATATGTCATCACTCGTGATACCATGTTCCTTTGCACCTGGAATCTGGAATAAAGTCAAAAGGGGAATAATTTATTAGGATTGAAGCAAGAGCTTTGCAATCGAATAAGTCACTACTTTTGAACACAGAATAAAAATATATTTTATATTTTAATATGTGGTCTGTACAACTAGTCATGCCAGCTATCAAAAGGCTGAACTAAAACTGCAGCTCATGATTTAAAAACACTTGGTTTTTAGTTTTAAATTGAGTCCTCTTGAAAAATTGTACATGCTCACAACACAAATAATGCTGAACAACTAATGCAAATTATAATGAGGCTAACAAACTAAATATGAATAACTTAATACAAACATTTGTGGGGATTTTGGGTCGTCCACCTGTAGCAATGACAATATTCTTGGCAGTCAGTGTCATCTGAGTGAGGAGTACAAATGAAAAAGGAAAAGTCAGCGGTCATATCCTTCAAAAAACAAGGAAATGTCCAATGAAGGCAAGTGGTCTCTAAAGCATTTTCCACTTAAACCATTTAAGAAAATGTTAGCGTTATCGCTCCCAGTAGGAGTGGATCTGACCTGTAGCCTAAAAAACTCACCTCTTTTCCTGCTTGTGATCGTGCTTTGACAGTGTGTTCATCCGCAATGCTACCTCTCATGTTTAGATACTTCACCTTCCTTCAATAATAACAAACAATCAAAATAAAATGTGACTGTATTAGACAATAGAAGATGGAAACTTTGACCAATATTAATAATATTTAATTCATGCTACTCACTTGTCCTGGAGCTGGACCCGGTGACCCCAGTTTAAAGACCTGACATGGTTTTGAACAGCCTCAGCCATGGTGAGCCTGTAGCATACAGTGCATTAAAAAAGATTGTGTGTGTGTGTAATATCTGCATTACTGAAATAATGTCAATAGGCAAAAAGCCCTCATTATTTTGAGAAATATCAAATTAAAAAATATGCAATTTAATCATTGGTCTATGGCAACTATAGTGAAAGCAGATGCTATGTTGTATGTTTCTGCTATTGCTTTAACATAGTATTCACTCAAATTTCAGTTCTGCACATTTTCCATTTTTTGGCTGCAATCGCTAAAGACCGCCGCGAGAGGGCGCGCTCGACACTTTAGCGAAGTTGATGTTTTGGTAGTACTACATAAATGTCTCTAGACGGTGTTGTTTAGTCATTCATCATCTTATTTGACACACGTCTGATCAAGCATTACGTATACATAATACACTCAAAGCTTACCAATCATGGGAAAATGTCCCCGAGAGTTGCCATCCATATTTTCTAGCATCTTTTATTGCACCTCCAAGGAGAGCTGCTTGGTGCATGAGTTTCTTTGGTATACAGCCAACATTAACACACGTACCACCTAAACCCCATTTGGTGCCTGAAATATGTAAAATACATTTTAATTTAATGCCATTGAATGTTTAAAATAGGAGGAAGATGATTGTCAATTAAGAATTAATTCACCTCTTGAGGAGGGCTCCACATAATCCAGAACAGCAACTTTCTGTCCCAGTTGTGCAGCTGGGAGAAACAAAATAAACATTAAATCAAATCTTATATTTCACACAAGAATTTGGATTTTTGTTTAAACTCACCTTCCTTTGAACAAGCAAGCCCACCAGATCCACCACCAATAACCACCACATCGTAGTCATAATTTCCTTGTTGAAAAAATGAAAATAAAAGATGTCATTCTGACTAGACTTCATATAAAACCCATCAGACAATGTCCAATTTCAACCTGAAGTTTTTATATAAGAACACTTAATCAAAAACCCAGCTTATGCAATATTCTGACTGGTCAATTTACCACAAGTCGATCCGTGTCACTCCACAGAAAGTAGAGAAGCGCCGATGTGTTCATATATGGGCCGCGTGCATTTATTCCTTTATTCTTAACCAGAATATAAATGTTACCTGTTAGATTTCTGGTCAAAACATGAGACCAATTGATCCGTTTCCAACGATGTCTACTCCGACAGAGCGCTGCCATGTTGTTATTGTAATAGGACCCTGATTGCGTCTGGGGTGTTCTAAGACATGCCTGATATAAATACACACAGTAATTTAAAATACGTTTAATGGACTGTATGATTGTTCAATTTGAGATGATTTGTTGAAATTAATTTAGAGTAATTAGTGCTTCACAGTACTTGATGAAATGGAACTATGTTTTTTGAGTTGCAATCAGTTGTAATAGAATACCTGTAAACAAAATTACATACATAAACAAAACTATTGGAATTGTTGTGATTTTTCTATTTGATTTTTTTTAATTTACCACAAGCTGTATTCTTCAAAAAGTTGGAAAATATCTTACAAAATATGAGGTATAAAAATGTAATATTAAAAGAGGCAGAAATATAATAGCAATTAGTTCCAGGCATGATTTATTGAAAACACACCAAATGAATACTCTACAAACCATGTTTCTGTTATGTTTAACAAGCTTAATATTTGCATGTGTGTATTAGTAAAATTAAAGAAATACATTCAGTCAATGTGGCATCGCTTCAGTTTGCTACTAAAGCGTAAGCATTTTTTTTTCACTTCTCGGAAAAAATAAATTCAAATCCTCTTTTAATGAACCTAACTTTTGCAGTTTATGATACAATGTATTACACAGAAGAAACCCAACAGCAATCTAAACTACTTGTCATTAAGGAACATTCAGGGAAGGAGAATGATACCATTGTGACAAGATGAAAGTCAGAAAAGCTTGAAACTGACAAGTTCTGGGAAGATGACAGTTGAAGGGGGAGGAATAAAGTACAAAACACACATTTTTTTTATCTACCATGGAAAAAGATTAAGGCACATGATAGGCATACAACACATTGGCTACTGAGATATACACTGACTTTATATGGACAAATTCCAATCACAATTGGACAAATCCAATGTGTGCCTGTGTCATACTTGAATTTAACAAGATTGATGTGAGATTTTTCATTTTTCAATGCACATGTTACACAACCAGGAAACCCAATAAACTCTTTGATGCATGTTAAAATACAGTAACTTTGGTTGCAGTGCTGCAGAGACAGTCAGGGACAGTCTCTTGCAGAATGGGCAAACTACGGCACGCGGGCCACATCTGGCCCCGTAGGGCTTTTAATTCGGCCCACCGACGTTGTCCAAATAATGTTTTTTTCCCCAAGATGGCGCCGTCACGCGGAAGTCAGTGGCAGTAGCTCTGTCCACTCTTATTTGTTTTTCCGTGTTTTACAGCCCCTCTATCTTTTTTTAAATTACATTTTAATATTTCTTAATACATTCCGTTTTATTTTACTTCGTACTTTATACTTTTTACTTTAATGATGAGTGATGAATATGTTGATACTTTAATCCTTTTTTTCTGTTTATGTTTCATATGTACTGTTAACGGATGCACTTTTTTATATGTATCATATCTTATACTGACCTGGCCCATCTGTCAAATATTTAAAGTCAATACGGCCCCCGAGCCGAAAAGTTTGCCCATTCCTGGTCTATTGTATTGTTTTTTTTTTTTAATTTTCATTTTATTTTTTTACATTTATGATGATTTGGCATCATCCAGCGAAAAACACAGCTTTGTGGACAAGAATACGGATATTATTAACTTTCAGAATTGAGTTATACACTTATTTGTAGTTTAGATTTTTTTTTACCACGACACAAATCTTTGTAAACACCGTGTAAACGCAAGCTCTTATAAAATCACGTCACAAGGAAAAACGTCAACGCAGGCACATGCCATTCGCCATAATGACGCATGAGTGATGCTTAATTTCAGTCTCAATTACATACAAACTCTCAGAGAACTGATGCTGGAGAACACAGTGGCACATATATTTCTGTGGTCTAACCCAACATGAAGGAAATGGCAATTTGACTTAGTCACTCTGTTTTTAAAGTCCAAGTTTTCCTACCCTGAAGCTTTGTAAAAATATATACTTTATGACTTTTCCCTACTTGACTTATAGAGTATAACCTTTCAGTCTTGCCTTTGACCTTAACCTATTCTGATGTTCACTTCTCTATGTCAATAGAGTAGCTGATATCACAAAAAAACAGAAAAAAATGGCACTTAAAAATAATATGAACAGCTGTACACTTTTTTTTATCATGCTCACAAGAGAATATTTTTTCTTAAAAGCACCAACAAGTGCTTGATTGTAGCAGTTAAATGAAGGAATATTAAAAAGTCAGGTTATAGCCTGACCCTTGAACCCACCATAGGAGTTGTCAAAAAGATGTTTGCCTCATTAAAAACAACACTGCAATTCTTTAAAAATCCCCCTTTGACCTTCATTATATAAATAAGTGATGGATTATATAACGTGGCATTACTGACACGTTTATTATATGGTCGTTATTTTATGTTTTTACACATGTTGACCCTTAATCCATTGTTTTTCAAATATTGTAAGGTGATTATTGATATACAACTAAGAAGTTGGGCTTTGTAAAAATGTCGCCATAATATACACGTATGAAAAAAATGACAAAAAATGGGGTTTAGATCTTTTCAACAAAATAACCATATCCATCCTTTTTAAACCCATTGAAACTCAAGAAACTGTTGTCATGTCAACCGCTTTTAAACTGGGAAAGAACATCTATGTGATGATTTTCCTCCTTTAGATACTCACTCATTATTTCTCACCTTCTTTTTGTCCAGAGCACAACTTTCAGAATCCTCACTTTATAAAATAAACCTCTTATTTCCAAAGCGTTTCAGTGCAGTTTTCTTCAAACAAGTGAACTAAATGGTCTGTCTATGGGTTGATAACTTTTGGTAGTAAATGTATCCACAATTCTTAATATGGCTTCAATTTACCATCCCCCATCATAACCCAAACTAACATCCAGTGACTTATCTATCTATCTATAACACCCCAGATCAAAAAAATACCAAATTTACACAAACAATCAAAAGAACTCACCTCCCAGATGTAAAACACAGTCCAAACCTTTATAAAAACAATATTTCTTTCTCCAGGTTTGCTTTCAACCTACTTTTATCCTTCACGTTCCCCCACCTCCAATTCTCACAATCATTCCTACGCCATTGTCGACTTTGAATGCCTTGATGTCACCGGCAATTGCCGACAAAAAGTAAACTGAATAATTTTCACATGCTGTCCAGTGGGAATGTTGAAAAAATGTAAAAGTAGTAGTAGGAAGAGTCTGTCTTTATATTTTCCAAAGTTTTTTTTTTTTTTTAAAGCAAAATTGCTGGCTTCTGCTGGGTCGTCATTGTGATTATAATTATTAATATACCTTTAATCGTCTATCTGTACAAAGTTCATCTCCAAATATGAGCTTCATATGAAATGGCAGTGGTGATGTGAGGGTCCTCTTGTAGTATCACTTTTTAAGCCTGTAGTACATGTACAAGACAAAAAAAACACATTAGGACACTTTATATTTATGCATGTGTCTTCCTGAAGGTCAGTTAACATTACAGCTATTCTATTTGCTAACTGCTAAGCTAATGAGATGACATATTAAAATAAAACGTAAAGGCAATGCAATAGACAACAAAAACAAGATGATGAAGAACAACATGGAGGTCAAACATAATGTATGGCACACATAAGCTACTAAATTGTGGCCACATAGCGATAATACTAAAAGGAAAACACACATTTATGGATGTAGATGACTTAGACCACAATAAAAGCAGAACTAGGACATTGGCGATTGGGAAAAATCACAAATGAATTGTTTATGAGACAAAATTAGGCTATTTGATGAAATCCAAAGTGTCATTTTGCTTTATCAAGCAGATATTTCTGCAAATGTTGATGAATTTGTCAATGTATAATATCATATCATACACTCATTCATTATTTCTTCTCGCCTTTTTGATTTTGTACATCTAAGGTAGATACATTTGGAGGGGTGACAAAAAATCCTCCATTACTTTCCATTAATTCAGCAAAGGGTGTCATGGGAGGCTGTATCTAACAGTTGGGAGGGGTGTTGATAAATTAAAGCACTGATTGACTATATGTATATTTTATTTTGGATTTGGATGTATTTGTCCACATTTTATAGATGGATTTTTTTTTATTAACTGGAGACACTAAATTACTTGCTTTACTATAAAATGATTGGATTCCAAGTATAGTCCTTTATAAAGGGCTCTATCCTTTAAAAAAGTGTCAGTAAATGTCTTTGATATGATCTGAAAATGTAAATATCCTATTATTAATGTGTCAAGGAGACAAATAACAATTTGCTGTTAAAAATCTCAGCGTGAAATGTACGCAGCTATTTTCTCTAGCAAGCAAAATAGGTATAAAAAACACCCTTATTTGTAAAATCCTGATTAAAAAAATATTTCAGTGAAGGGAAAGGTAGTTATGGGTATAGAGTACACAACCAGGTAATAGGTCTAATGAAGGAGTTATGAAACTATGCAAGACATTGTGTGGAAGGTGGAAGTCGAAGGGATCCTTACAACAAGAATGAAGATTTATGAAAAGGACTTCCTAAGGTCGACTCATGGATGAAGGTGGTTACTTGGTCATTTTCTTTTTCAAACCTACCATGCATGCATTTAGACCCAGGAATCAACCGGCTGTGGCTTAACATCACAAGCGTCCACCAGACTGACAGCAGGCCTATTAGTCCTGATATAGTGTTTCCTACTTGTGTCATTCTGTGCAATAGGACGGGTTAAAAAAACACACACAAAGCAAAACGAAAGAAGGTCAATACATTGGGCCCAAAACACGCAAACATGCAGCGGAGTCCAGAGTCGCCAGTGTTAATTTTTTGCTGTTCGCAAGCTACAAAAAGTAAAGAAGACATAGAAACATGCCAAGAAAGGAGAAAGTATTAATGGCTGCAAGTTGCAATGCTGTGTAGAAAAACCTTGGGATGTTACAAATAGCAGACTTAGGATTTTCAAAGTAAAACTCTCAATACAAAAGATTTTTAGTAGGGGAAAATGGCCTTGTGGGATCTAAATAGACAAGATTTGTCACATTCTTTTGAGTGTAGACTAGTAGGAATTCCATTTTTAAGGATATTAGGTTAGATATAATAGGAATAAATCACAGTTGAGTCATCTGATATTTATGTACCGTTTTTTCACAACTATAAGGCGCACCACATTATAAGGCGCACCGCTTTATAAGGCGCACCCTCAATGATTGACACATTTGGATTTTTTTCCATATATAAAGCACACTGGATTATAAGGCGCCCTGTCTATTTTGTAGAAAATTTAAGACTTTTAAATGCACCTTATTGTTGTGAAAATACGGTATGTTGAAGGTGTATTCCTAATAAATTCGGAATATTAAAAAAAATGGGGAGTTTGAAGTCAATATCACCAGCAACCAAGTCTTCTCATTGCCATTTTAAGGACATGTTCCAAGAGAGGTCGCTAATGGCAGCTATTTTAATCAGTGAAAGCATAATTACTTTACAGACTCGGAAAGCTTCTACTTAATTAACTAGTGGCTCACAGATCTGAGTGCAAACACAGCCCTGAGCTGTAGACAGACACATTCATGAACTTTAAAGGACCAATAGGATTAAAATGTTCCACTGAGGACAACCACAGAAAACGCAGAGAAGTAAAAGAGGGGAGGGAGGGTTTTTAGAGGAGGAAAAAACAGGGGAGTTTATGTGACAACATTTCAGTGGAACACCATTATTTTTGTCCTCTATAACTAATCCCCTCTAGAGAGGAAAAAAAAGTTTTGCTGCTACCTTTAATGGCTCCCGTTCTGTTAGGTCCACTGAACTGTCACCAGTCCTGTATTTGCAGTCTCTGTCCCTCTGGTCAAGGGTAGAGTAACCATCTAATGAGGTAAGAGAGACAGGGGTCAACTTCATTGCAGATTAGGACAAATACAGTGTTCCCTCGCTACTTCGCGGTTCAGCTACCGCGGACTCAGAGCTTCGCGGATTTTTTGGGGAAAAAAAATACAAATATTACATTGAAACAACATATTTTACAGTTTTTTTTTGTTATAACATGAATTTCACTCTCTCTACCTGTATTCTATATGGTGTACTGTATAAAGGGGGGTAAAAAAATATTTAAAAATATATATATATTTTTTTGTACTTTTTACTTGAATGATGAGTGATGAGTATGTTAAGACTTTAGTCCTTTTTTTTCTGTTTATGTTTCATATGTACTGTTAACGGATGCACTTTTTTATATGTATCGTATCTTGTGCTGACCCGGGCTTATGCATATTGTCTCCTTAAAAAAATAAGTGTGGTTTGGAAAATAACAAGACATTGACGGTAATTCAACTACATTCTGCTGTGGACCTCCTTTGATTTTTAACCAAAAGATGTTGAACTTTAATTACAATAAAGTGGCTTAAAATTACAGTTGCCGGTCTGTCTCTTAATAGGATTTGCTCACAATATAGCAATATTGAAATATTGCCTTGGTTTATACTTCAAATTGGAAACTAGACCCTGATGCCGTCTTAATTTCTTCAAATTTGTTATGGAGATTAATTTTGGGGTGAATTGAATAATAATGTCAGCTAATTCTACTGAGAAGTCTCTTGAGGTTGTCATTGCCTCATTTTGCTAAGCGACTAATTTAGGCAGTTGATAAGTACGGACCAACCTTGGTTTTTCTCCATGAGGGGTAGAGTTGTGTCATCATAACCGGGTTTGCCATTTTTGGTTCCTTTTGGGTTCACTGTCGTCGTAGACTAAAAGAAAATGATTTTGCAATTTATTGTCAAAGCTAATTTGATTGATAAATTAAACACTGTTCAGCAAATTGGTGACATTCCCATAGGGAGTCATTAAAACAGGACATTTCTTTCAGAAGGAGGTAATTTACAGATGTATTATACGCTCCCACTAGTTTCTTTATTGGGCACTTAGAAACACATACCATATTTCCTTAAAAAAAGACATTGCCACTTTATTTAACTACAATAAATAACATGGTAAACATTAAGTATGATGGAGTGTCACCATCATACATATTAATAAAATGATCCCATAATAAATGGAGTAAACCAGTGTTACTGAAACATTAAAAAAAAAAGATTTCACAGTAATTTATAGTACTCTTGTACATCATTAGGTTTGTCATTTATTGTTTCTTTTTCTTTTAACCCGATGTGTTTTTTATTTCTTTTTTGTTTGCTTGATTTTGAGAAAAAGAAAAAAAATATTCCACATATTTTGTAAATATTGTATATTTTATTATGTATTTTATTGTGAAACTTTAGTTGGCTGTGTTTATTTGTATTTTATTTGTTTGGTTTTATTTATATTTTCCAAAAATAAAGTTGATATGGAGGCAAAGTATTTATAGTGCATTTGTTCTATTTTTAGTTTTTTTTTTTTTTGTTCAAGGAAATATAGGTTTATTATCTATAAAAGTGGAACCAGTGTTATATAATTTTTGCAAGACATTTTTGTCTGTGTTGTTATTTTGATGTCATACCTGGAAATGGCTTTTGTTCCATCCATCCTTTGTCAAATTATTCCTGAGTTCCTTATAACTCCACACTGTCTGCAGCACATGAGACGCAGCTTTTGTTTCTCTGGGTGACTGACTGAAGAAACAAAAGGAACCAAAATATACAAAAGGACATGAAATGATGATACATATAGAAAGATCTGTTAATGTCATGCAAGTGAGAAATGTGGGGAAACACAAATAATCATAGCACTTACAATAGCGGTCTGGTTATTTTTAACTTGTAGAAATACTTGCTTTCATTAGTTATTTTTGAAACACCAGCAAATATTACATCTAGTTAGAACCCTGAGTTGAAAAATGTATAAAAATATCCCTACATGAGTTACCCTTATGGAAGACTGTGTAGACATTAAAGTTATCTTGCTCATTTCTCAAATTTCATGAAATTTGGTATAAAAGGGTACCTAGTCCGATTAATGGCGACCAGCTTCTCGATAGCTTGAGCCTGCACGAGCGATCGGGCGTTTTCAGAGCTTTCGGTGACAATTTCGTGGATGGTGTTGAGAATGGCCACCACAGTGTCCTCCTCCAAGTTCTTGGCTGGCCGCTGTTGTCCGCTTGGCAAGTTACTGACCAAGTCCCGCATGGCATAACTCCCTATCAATGCCCAAAAGAAAATATACGATTAAAGACATAATTGACATGCAAAAAAAAAAAAAAACATTTATAATGGGACTACATTTATTTTGTTTGACGCCCAATCTAAAACAGGGTTTACCAAATCATATAAATATGATTCAGTATAAAAACATATACTGCCATAACATACTCTGCATACTGAGCACGGAATTTTATTGCAATATAAATTAGTCTAAACTACAAGTGTCAAAGTGGCGGCTTGGGGGCCAAACCTGGCCCGCCACATCATTTTATGTGGCCCGAGAAAGTATATAATGAATGCCGACTTTCTGTTTTAGGATCAAATTCCAATGATTATAAGTGTATGTTACATTTCCTAATTTATCCCTTTTTATATCAAATGTTCCTAATTTATCCCTTTTTAAATTACATTTCCTAATGTATCCCTTTTTAAATCAGTAATTGCAATTTTGTGTTATTAGTTCAAAAAGCATTTTGTAAAATCTATGGTACGTCCCACATAAAATCAAGTTGGCGTTAATGTGGCCCGCGAACTAACCCGAGTTCGACCCCCTTGTCTAAGCGTATTTAGCACTATAATGCGGGTCAGCTTCATTCAGGATTTTGCGTTAAGTCTCCATTTTTAAGTATGTGTGTGTATAGATAATATATAGCAAGTATGCTTACCAATAAGGTCCTTGTTGCGGCGGTCAATGGAAAGGTTGCGCAGTGCGATAGCCACAGCTCGGACCACCTTGTCAGAGTCGGACCGCAACAGCTCCACCAGGATAGGAAGTCCTTTCTCTTTCCGGACTGTTGCCCGGATATAGTTGGACCACTGTGTAAGACAAAAGTGGGCCAGCTCAGTGCATTTTTACTCATACAAGAGTGGAATCAATTGAAAAATATTCATAATCACACTAGGTAACCTGGAGCCACAAGATGGCAGTAGTATGCCTTCAAATTTAACAACAGCCAACGACGATGATTAAAAAAAGGTGGTTTGAGGTTTAAATTTTGAGAAAGCCAAAGCCAAAAGGAGAGCACATAGGCTTAGTCCAACAGCCAGATGTGACAAATGGTTAAGTAGCTCTACTTTTTTCCTGATTTTGGCCTGTGGACCTTCACATCAGCTTCCACAGAGAGGAAAAAAAAGTAGCAAAGGAGAAAAGGATTTGTCCTCAGAATGAGTACTCTCATGCTTGGAGTCACTCCAGCTGAACTATTGAGAGGATGAAATGTGATGATCTGGAATGGAGATAATTAAGCACTAATATGAGAGTTCCAAAGTAGCTGTGGGTGCCCGCTGGTGCCAATGTCATACGGCTGAAAGGTCACACTTCCTTGATAGCTGCTGTGCTGCTAAATACACGGACGGAACTGTGGTTGCATGCTGACAGTGCTAAGCAACAACCTTTGTATAAACATGGGAAGGTGAGCTTGACGTAAGATCAATGAAGCAAGGAACCAAAGACTTAAATGCATGAAACAAACACTAAAAAAAGTTTTTTTTCTCAAAAAGTACCACGACGCAACTTGAAAGTCAACTGAGGCGTTTTAAAAAGTATAATCCAGGGGTGACAAACTCATTTTTTAGATTCAATTACATCTGGAGGGCCGTTATGTCTTCCAACTAGGCTGCCAACATTAATTGATAATTAAATTGACAGCTTTCTCGATTGTGCTAATCGATAGATCATTTTTGGATATTCAAATGAATACAAATTGTTTGTAATTATTGATTTAAAATGAAATAATCTTCAATTTTCATTTGAATTTCATCATAAAACAAAGTTGGCACTCATCATTTACTTTTTCGGGCCACACAAAATGATGTGGGGGGCCAAATTTGTCCCGCGGGCCACCACTTTGACACCTATGATATAATCAATCATTCTTTGATCAATATTTTAAATTTGCGAAAGGCCATAGTGTCCTGGAGAAGAAAATATAACCATTTAATCAGCATTCAAATGCATTTGCTAACAGGATGTCGTTTGCTTAACTTGCATTGAGGCAGTGGTCCTAAAACCATTTAAAAACAGCCTCAGGCTTTTGGCAAAGCTTTTCACAATGATGACTTACTCACTCCAAAAGATTTGTTATCATTTACAGGACTCATTATTTTGAAGAGCATTGTCTCTGAACATTACAAAGCACTACTTTTTTTCCGGGCATAAAAAAAACTCATTTTCCTGTTCAAAATTCACAGCTCGCTTCAAGTCAAAAAGCTCCTCACTATATTTTCTGCAGCTTTAATTGGACCACGTCTGATCCCAGCCAAATATTTTCTCATCTCCTCCATCATCAGAAGCAAATATCTAACGGAGTTGTATGAATTATAATGATTCAACTATACTTTTCGCTTCAGATAGATTTATCTCACTACATTTTCCGTGAAGCCATATCTTTACAAGTTCCAGTGAACCTTAACTTTTGGATAAATCCCTAAAAAACGGATTTCTTAACTCACGACCCATCCATCTGTCATATCATAAAAAGCAGGGTAGAGATACATAAACAAATCAGTAAAAACTTGGGTGTTAGCTATACCAGCCCAACAATTGCACTCACAGTCCATTGCCCTGCACCAAGGTTCTGCAGAGCCCCAGCAGCAGCCTCCAAGGTATTGAAATTTTGGCTTTCCGTCAGCAGTGAAAGATAAAGTCTCACCACTTCTGGTTGATACAGAAGCTCAAACCCTATAAGAAAACACACACAAAAAAAATAAGTCAGTTTTGAGATTAGCTTTTGTCCAAACATAGCCAGAAGTACGGTATTTTGCAGTTTAATATACCCGGGTATACTAAATGATTTCTGCTCTTTTGAGCCTCACGTTTGTGCGCCATTTAATATACCCCCTGCCGTTCAATATACCCAGGTATATTATACGGCAACTCAGCTTTTTTTGTAAGATTTGTATGGTGTTCATGGGGGCATAATTATAGATACTTAAGTTCATTAAAATTCAAAGTCAGACTTTATTCAGGAGTAAGTATTTTTAACCTGAGTAGTAAGTAGTTTTAGTCTGCAAAGCATTGATGCACCCCGTCACGGCATAAATAGTGCGTAGTGGATCATACCATCCTGTTTGTGCGCCATTTAATATACCCCTCCCTTTTAATATACGCGCAAAACAGCAAAATACTGTATTTTTTTTGCTGCAACACGCACTCTAAATCCAGTATGAAACTAAAATGACAGTCGATACTTCATCATGACACACAAGAAGATTATCGATCGGAAAAGACATGTCATTTTTGATGTTTTGATCTTGCTTGCACGTAACACATCCGCCATTGTTAATTATCAGGCCTTCCTATGATGCAAACATAATTACATTATCAGCTATTAGCACAGAGTAGGATGGGCAGCACCGCAAAAGCCTGCGGTCATTTTCCAAGTAACACACTAAAGACATTTAAGATAGTAATAGTTATTCAGTCAAGGTCATTTAAGGTTACACATGACATGATTTGAAAAAGAAAATATTAGATAAGAGTATATCTAAAGTGCTTGGATGTAACAATAAAGCACTTAGCAGATTCATATATTGTGGCTTTCTCATTTAATAGAGGCAGATGCTGAATCAATAGCTTGGCGAGAAAGGAATGGATTTAATAAAAACCTGGAGAGGGGCCAAGGTAGCATTGCTAAAACAAATTGTGCAGTGGCTCACTCCTGATAGATACAACAGAGCTAAATAAATATTTCACCAAATCCTTCCTTACTGTTATTCAGATGAAGATAGTCTGTTTGTCATTGGCCTCTTGGCTCTAATTCCAAAATAATCCTGTTTTATCTTGTGTTGGTTATCTCCAGTATTATTAGGTTGAAAATCAATATACTCCAACATGTGGACAAGTGTTAACAGTATAGTATTGATATTTGTTGAAGGTACAGATATGACTTGGATTTCGAGGTACAACAGTTTCTATGGTTTTTAGGGAGCTGTAGCTTGACCGGGAAGCTAAAATAAACAAATCAGAGTAATATTCAATTCAAATAATCATAAATGCCATCATCAAAAAAAACTGAGTATCAGAATGACTCTTGCAGTAGAAGCTTCTACATAGTAAGAAAATAAGTGTAATCAGCAGCAAAATCACGAGTTTGGCACGTGATGCTGCCTAGTGACCAGGTAAAAGTATCAATCACATCATCTGGTACTCTCTTTAATTGGCCCTTGTCAAGATGTGAAGCCTTACTTACTACTCTGCTTCCTTCTCAATCAGGGGTTGTCAAATGGCGCTCCAATTACTGACCGCAATTTCAGATTATCTGGACCTCAAACAGTTTTTAAAGTAAAACTGAAAGACATTTTGACATAGGCACGGGTTAGGGCAACCATGTTTCCCTCAGGAGAGCCAAATGGGCGGACCAGGTTTGGTGAAATTGTGTATATACATAGTATAAATTTCCATATTTTATCTGGAGTGGGTTGCTCAGGCACCACCATGAAAATGTTACACAAGTTGCCTTGGACAGTAGTAGATAGTATAAAGCAAATTCAATATTAGTAAAACGGTTTCTGTTTATCTCTCAGCCAAGAAATATTATGCTCAAATATTGTGGTTTATGTTTTTGGCTTAGGCGAGAAAACTGTTTGAAGTACCTGGAGTATCCTCAAACAATTCATGACAGATTACAGACTGTTGGCAATAGACAAAGGGGTGTAGCCATCATTTAATAACTCGGTGTGTGTGTGTGTGTGTGTGTGTGTGTGTGTGTGTGTGTGTGTGTGTTTGCAGTAGGTGGCTGACTTTCATTAGAAAAATCGGAGATACTTTAAACCTCATGACACATTGTGTCTTAGCTTCTTTTTTTATTTATCTTGATAGTGTACATGTGGATCATAAAGATATCAGTGTGTAAGGCAAAGGGTCTCAAAAGCTCTTCACGATAGAATCCTTTTAAATTTTAGTGTGAAGTTGGCAAAGGGACGTGTGGGAACTTCAGAAGAGCAAACTGATGAATAGAAAATATAAATAATGAATAAATGCAAGCCATAGATATAAATAACCAATGTACTTTTGCTATGTAAAACAGCATGTCGGCAATGGACTGCAATGTAAATCATCTCTACATTAAACAAATCAAGAAGAAAATCAACTGTAAATAATGAAACATGTTTTGTTTGGTTGAACTGACTTTTTACCCCAACACTTATATATGTATATTTTATTTATCGCTTTATGAATTATTTGACTTTGCATTATTTGTGCTCTTTATGTAAACATGTTTTGTGGTGGTCGAATACACAGAAAATTGAAACAAACTATATTTTGGTAGAATTACAATGTAGAATTCATAGAATTTTTTTGGGCCCTTTTGATTCAAGATCATTCAATTACAGCCAACTGAAACATGACGGAAAAGTATGATAGAAGCTAGAAAACATTGACTCTTCGTGTCCAAGGCATGTCTCCTACTCCGTCTTTATATGGACAGTAGCCAGGAGTCAAAGCTTTATCATCTCCCCTGGCTCCCATTTGGAGCTTTAGGGGGATTGGCGCCTCTACGGGCAGTCTGAGGCCATGGTACATTAGCATATCCATACAGCGGTTAGCCCAAGTTCTTGAGATGAGGAAAAACAAAAATTGTCTGCATGCCGGAGTCTTGTACAACTGTCCATCAGCTTTCACTCACAAAGATGTCCTGGTGTGATGGGATGGTCGAGGGCAAGTGACAGTTGGGGGAAGAGGAAGAGTGCCAAAAAAGACAAATAGACAGCTCAGACCCCCTATCAAGTACTTCCTCCAGATCTCCCTTTCAACATCAGGTGTCCGTCACCAATTTTACTAAAATGTCAAGGAAATGAAAGACCAATTTAACACAAGATGAACCCTTTGCAACCAGCTGCTCTTGCAGTGACAGGTCAGTCATTCAAAATCCAATTCTGCGGATGGATTTTCAACCATTCAGAAAACACTTGATGGCAGCCAAAAACAAAACTTTACATCCTAACATGCATAACACAACTCTCAATGTCTACTACCGCTACTACTACCACTACCACTACCACAACTACCGCTACCACTAACACTACTCCAACTACCGCTACTACTACCGATACTACTACCACTACCACAACTACCGCTACTACTACCACAACCACTACTACAACTGCTACTACTACCACTACTACAACTACCACTACTGCTACTACTACTACCACAACTACCACAACTACCCCCACTACTACCACCACTAATACAACTACTACCACTAATACAACTACTACCACTACTACCACTACTACAACTACTACAATTACTACCACTACTACAACTACTACCACTAATACAACTACTACCACTAGTACTACTACAACTCATAACACTAGTACCACCACTAATACAACTACTACCACTACTACCACTACTACAACTACTACCACTAATACAACTACTACCACTACTACTACAACTCATAACACTAATACCACCACTACCACAACTACAACTACCACCACTACCACCACAACTACCACTACCACCACAACTATCACTACCACCACAACTACCACTACCACCACAACTACTACTACTACGTCTTGTGAAACCAAATTAAAAAAAATAGGCCATTCATTGAAGTTGCGCATCAAATAAAATAGAAAAGCACATACTACATGCACAGCCAACAGATTACAGTCACTGTGGATGCCTGTTAGAGTAACAGAATCATCACAAATCTGATTATTATGCTGGGCAAATACAGAATCCTGATTAAAAAGCGCACTGATTTCCCATCCCCCTCGACTGCACTGGACCGGTGCCCTGCAGGCTGACACTCGCTCGGTCTTTCATTCTCAGAGCAGAACAGGCATCCAGAATGCACGATGCCTATTATGATGGTAGCTGACAGTGAAGGGATTTGCTGTGTCTGGATTGGTGTCAGCAACCATCCCTCATTTAATGCTCGGTCCACCCCCATGAACCCATCACATGCTTCAGTGTAATGGATACTCTGGATTATCTCTTGTGTAGGAAATGAAAATCCCTGCTCTTATTTCTACATATACTCACATCCAATCATATACCAAAACTGTCCCATACAATTATTCACATTAATGATGACTAAAAGCTACCTAAACTCTGTAAAATGGGCACCAAAATATATTTTCCCAGTTCACTACTGGGCATTTCGCAAGCTCCAATTTAGGACCACCTGCTGACATTGTATTAAATACAGCAACATATACAATAATGCTGTATGATCTCTTATAATAGGACTACACATAATCTCATGATGGTCAGCAGCATAGACCATCACCAATCCAAATGTCCAGTAGAATCTATTCATGCTATAGTTGTATTAACTGAGTCTCACCTTTCTATGAAATGTGACAGTAGGAAGTGAGGCAGAAGGGGAGAATTTTAAGAGGGACATGAGTGGTGTGTTTATGTCGAATGAGAGGGTGAACGGCATATTCCAGCAACCAATGCGTGGGTTACAAAAACATCAATGTCAGCATTTGCTATCTTGGTGTTACATTCTAACCGCGAGAACGAAAATATGTGTGACTACTACTCGGAATTTAGGATGCACAATCTATCATTTACAATATTCTGGTTGGAAATGGCATGAACTAGAAAAATGTAGTACTTCCCAATGCGTGATAATTGTACTACTCCAGAGACTTGGCATTTCAGGGCGTAATAAAACTTGAACTTGAAAAAAAAAAAGAATCTGCTTTAGGAAGAAAAATGAAATACTTGTGTTAGTAGTGATTTTGTTTACAAGAATCAAAGATTTATATTAAAGAGGCTTTTAATAGACTATTTATGGCAAAAGCAGAAAATTCTCAACTCATTTGAACCAATAAGTGGTAAGTTTAAACCATTCTCAGTCAATATAATACACATTACAAATGCTATTTAGATTACTGTGCTTGTATTCTATTGGATTGTAATTTATCTGCTTTCATTTCCACCCTGCTCTATTCTCTCTCATTTGTACTTCTTTCTACTGAAAAGCTTGTTCTGTCTGACTGCTTTTCTAATGGATATCCATTACAGTACAAATGACCAGGTAGAGAGCAACAAGCTGTTCTGGCATAAAAAAAAAACACAGAGCATACAACCTGCCTGACAAAACAACAGAACAAAACAGGTTTCTCCCCCCAAAAAAGCTTGTAAGTGCAAATAACTATCTGCTTTCTCTACAAGAAAATGCCATGTTCGTCTGTGACCCAACCATAAATAATCATATAGAACTTGATCATTCTGACATTTTAAACTGGAAGGGCAATTACTTGAAACCAGTTTGTCTTGCATGGCATCTTTGTCAACCACATGCACACACAAAAAAAAAAGAAAACCCAAACTTTTTAAGGGGATTTCCAATAAAAGTAGCCCACAGTTTTGGGAGAAAATCAGATTATATTCCAGTTTTTGTTTCTGCACATTGCAATTGTTGAGGTAACTACCTTTTGTTGGTTCTGTGCGCTTTGGAAGATCCAGTGTGTCGTAGTTTTTGTCATTTTCACCATTTTTTCTACCTGGATGGAAGAGAAAGCGAATGAAGGATATCATTAATTGAGAAAATTGATAAAAAGTAGTAAGAATACATACTTTAATCATTCAGATTAGACCACATTACCAAATCTTATGTCCCTTCTGTCAATCATCATATTTCTTTCATACAGAAAGTAAATACATGCGTATATTGGCATTAAAAACTTATTTTTTCCTAATGTATTTAAAAAAATAAATTACAGTTACTCATCTTTATTTGTTTTCATAACAAATGCAACAAAATCCATTCATCTTGCTGTTTTATTACTTTTGTTTGCAGCCAATTATACACTAATCTTAAATCTGCACTTGTTTATACACTGTGGCTTGAAATTATATTCAAATTCTGGTTTATATTGTTTATTTATTTATTTATTCATTGAGGGGGATGGAAAAATTATGAAAGTCTACTTCAACTACTTTTCGTTGTTTTTAATAACTTCTAAAAATTATTCCGGGGGCGCAGGAAAGTGTCTTAATTTTCCAACAGTTTCCAATGTAATCTTTGTTTATGTGTGCTTTAAGTCATTATACAACAGTGCTTTCCATTTTCCTAATTTGGGTCTTATTGTTTAGTCGCTCAATTTATTTTCATTAGCTAAAGTGGCAGTGATCAGCTGCATACACGCAAGTACTTGGTGTGAGAAATCACCACAATAATTAAACAACAAATGCAAATTGGAGTAATTATTCCAAAATAAGATGCGTGATGAGCGCAAACAAAAGGGTTGGTCATGAATTACAAGGTAGAATAGTTACATTTAATGCTTTATAGCAAGGGGGTCAGACTCGGGTTGGTTCGCAGGCCGCTTTAACGTCAACTCGATTTCATGTGGGCCGGACCATTTTAGATATAATATTTATATATATATTTTTATAAATGGATTAAAAGAACTGGATTAAAAGACCTGGATATTCATTTTTTTTATAGATCCAATACAATGTTTATTTTACCTTTTTTTTAATGTATTTTTAGATGTTACAAAATGATTTTTGAACTAAAAACAGAGAAAAAATGATTAAAAAATTACAATTATTGATTTAAAAGGGGGAAAAATAAGGAAATGTAATATACATCAATACTCTTAATTTTAATTTGATCCTAAAACAGAATGTCGGCACTAATGATTTACTTTCCCGGACCACACAAAATGATGCGACGGTCCAGATTTGGCCCCCGGGCCGCCACTTTGACATTTTGGCCATCATGCAAATTTGTAGCCTGTGCAATTGCTCTTTCATCCACAAATTTAATTATTTGCCACTATAATCTGAATTATTAAATTGAATAACAAAAATTTTCTCTCTAAACTAAACTTCACTTGACTGACCAATTGTTTCAAAACAAATGGGAAAACTACATGTTTTGCAAGTACAAATAAACACACATCTATGTACATAACTATATATGCTAGGAAATGAATGAAAGGAGGCTAGGCTGGACTAGGTTGGAAAAAGAAGAAGGTTGCATGGTGCACTCACCTTGATTAAACCATTCCTCTACAGTTAGCCAAGGGAGCAGCAGCCAAAAAAAGACAAAAGCAGAGAAGAGAGAGAAAGGGCATGGTGAAAAAAAACACATGCTCACATGTCAAAAGGGCTGTGTAAAAAATGAGTACAGAAATCAATATCTGAAAATAGCGATGGGACCAAAAAGGACGCAATAGAGGGAAAGAAGTAAAAAAGCAAAGACAAAGCATTTTTAAAAGGAAAAATAGAGGAAAAAGTGGCTACATTTGTTTCTGGCTGATACAGAAAATGTCAAATGAAAGACTACTAAAACCTTTGCAATCCACTTCTTTCCTACATTTATATTGTAGACAGTTATTATTTAAAGAAAAAAACAACATACCATATTTTTTCACGACTATAAGGCGCACTTAAAAGTCTTAAATTTTCTCCAAAATAGACAGTGCGCCTTATAATCTAGTGCGCCTTATATATGAAAAAACAGAAAACCAAATACGAAAAACCACCACTGTCGGATATTAAAAAAACACAAACGCCTGAACTGAAAAAATACTGTTAAATATGCAGATGCCATCTTAGTTTACAAAATCTTCCATCATATAGCTCCTCCCCCACTGCAATACTTTATACAAAAAAATCAAAAACATCAACAATGGCTGGCTCTAGAGGTGACTGTAAAGTAGTGAGTGCTTTCTACCTGGAAGTCAATAGCAATTACCATATTTTCACGACTATAAGGCGCACTTAAAAGTCTTACATTTTCTCCAAAATAGACAGTCCGCCTTGTAATACAGTGCGCCTTATATATGGAAAAAATGTAATTAATTGAGGGTGCGCCTTATAGTCGTGAAAATACGGTAACTTACCAACATTTATAAACTTGCATCATTAAACTAAAAAAAATATCGCCCCCCCCCAAAAAAATGAAAAGGAATGGGATTAATTTCCATCTGCTCATTAACTAATGACAGTAAAACTGTTCTGTCCTTGCTAATCATAACGCTATAATAAGAATTCCACCAGAATGTCACATTAAAGTGAAGAGCAGGCAATTTGCAGCCTACTTAAAGCAAGAAATTACCAACAATTTTAGCAGACTGTGTGACTTAAGAACATCACAGTGTGCTTCTTTATAGTTTGTGTTTAATGTTCCTCATGGAAAAAGAACACCTTGAGGGGCAGCATCACTACGGGTAGCTCATTACGTGGCTGCTGCACACAACAAAGTGTTCGTATGGGTAATTGCTTTCTTCACAAGTCTGCATGCATGTAAAGTCAGTTTGTCAAATCCACAATTGGAGGGATTTCTCCAAAGAGTTGTTAGATACCGGGGGGTCAACAACGAGTAGTCACACTTCATTGGTGGTCTGATTAATGACAGCCATTAGTAGTGTACAACAGGGAGACAACAGTGTTGTGCTGCTGTGAGCTCAGGAGATGCCGCTTATGGGACGAGGGGCTTATTGTCAGGAGTCGCTGGATCGCCTCTCCTGACATGACGTCATGATAGTTATCACCTGTGGCTAATTACGTGATTGGATTATTTTTGGTATTTAAGCATTGTGACTTTCTGTGGACGCCGTTGGATCGTCTGTTTTCGTCCTGGTGTAGTACTGGTTTAGTTCTGGTTTCGTTTCCTGTTAATCCTCGTAGTCATTGCTGTTTCCATGACGCCCCGCCGCATGTTGTTTTCGTTTGTAATGAGTGGTCAAGCTAAGTTGTTGAAGTTATGTTACCCCGTTCAATAAATCAACCTACAAGAGCTACAGACCTGCCTCACCTTTCCATTCCTTCGGCGACTCTGCATCTGGGTTCAACTTCCCCTCCGATCGCCTCGCACTAAGCGGCGGCGATCGTAACACTTATAATCATAGCATGCTGTGAAAAGATTTCAATGCTAATGTAAATTCATATAAATTGTTAAAGAGCTGATGATGGTCATGTCTTAATTATTGATTGACAATATTTTCTAAAATGGATGGGGTCAAAATGATGAGTCGGGAAGCAGCTGTTTTTTCAATTTTTTGGGGTAAATTTTCAAGGACTTTTGTCAGTCGGATTGGGGGTTCCGTTCTTTTTTTTTATGAAGGGAAAAATGCCTTAAGGGGAATTTCTTTTGTGTGATATGCCCTACGGAAAAGATCCTAGAAAGTTCCTATTAACAGTATCACTTTAGTAGTGGGGAAATCCTTTCTTTAACTAGCTGGGAATTACAAAGTGTTTTTCAGACTCTAAGTCGCACCAGCTATAAAATACACAATTAAATCATATAATCAGGAGCCAAAAACAAACACATGTTAAAGTAACAATAGTAAAATGGAGAAATCAGGCTTAATAGTACTTAAGAATTAGTCGGAGGCCTAGCAAAAACTATGAAAAAAAGTTTGGCTTATAGTCCGTAAAATACGCCCCTTTGTGAAAATTCCAAGTCGAAAACGGCAATTCAAATTGTCACTTGCTCCAAAAACATGACTATTATTAATTAATTAATTGTCATGAAGAGGTGATTTATTAGTGAGATCCCCCCGAAAAAAATCACCATTTTCCTCACCTTTGGCTTTTTTGCCTCCGAAGCAGCCGGCGTCATCCTTCTTCTTCCTCTGTGGCCCAGCAGAGCCAGGGGTCTGTGGCGCTGATGGATCTTGAAACCTCTCGGCCCCTGGCACTTCTTTGTGGACGTGGTAAGACAGGTTCCTCATAATACACACACAGTTCTCCACCGACTAGGTAGGAGGAAGGTGGAAGTAGACAGTGTCACATTGTCAGTATATATGCATATTAGATATTATAAAGCCGACTCAAGAGACGGAATAAGTGGCAGTCCGGTGACGAGCGACCTTATTATCCATATCTTTCTTGCCTACAGCTGATTGGAGGGCATGCAGGAGGGCGTCCACCAATCCGTCACACTCCCTCAGTCTACGACGAGCTTCTGCTCCGTCTGAGCTTACGTTTCTAAACAACACACATGGTTCATTCATTTTAAAAAACATAGTTGAATACACAATCGCAAAACAAGTAAAAACAGGTACAAATACTGTACCATTTTCTTTTTTACCTGTACCATTTTTTACTTTTTCTAATGGTAGAATTTTGTCAATGCCAGAACCTGGTACATTATGGTAAAAGTAACTTCGTTTTTTTTATATATTTTTTTTATTTTATTTATTTATTTATTAGAATTTTTTTATTTTTTTTATAGAGTATGGTCACCAATTGTTGAATTTCCTGGAGTAATTTTGCGGTGATATGATATAATATTATTAAAATAAGCCAGTTTAATACTTCTTCTGAATGTATTATTAGACTGAATACATGTAGTTAACAAAAAGTTGATTTCAGATAAGCTTCCAATAACACAATAATACAAGGAGAGAAACTTAATTTCCTCTTGTGGGACTATAATTATTTCACTAATGAAAACAAAACAAAACATTTTTTTCTTAGAAAAATACAAATTTTAATCAGACTAGTGATTATTTTTCTCGGATGGATGCATTGGAACAATACTGGATTACCTTGCAACTACCAGTACAAGGTAATATGTGTTATGTTACATATAGGTATTTCAATAAGATCATTGCATCAGTGTAAGAATAAAATTTTCAGTACAAATGATATCTAAAAATGAGTTTTTTCCCCATTTTTTTTCGCCTGACTATGACTATTGGGTTTAAGGATAGTTTGAGCGCCTCACATGTGATACCGTTTATGCAAAGCATCCCTGGTGTATAATCCCATTAGACATTAGAATCTTGTAAAAAAAAGTTGCAGGAAGTATTATAAAGGTAAAAAAATGTGTTTTACAACCACCTCTGCATAAGGACAACATAAACATACTGAAATCTAAAAAAAATGACAGTCATAACATCTGTGACAGTGACCAGCTGGCCCAAGCGTCTAAAAAAAAAACATGAGCGCCAACATTTTCAATTTTCTATGAAGCAATGCTCTCCGTCTTCAGCTGTCAGACAATGGTGTCCGGTACCCTTGTCGATAAATCAGTAGAGCAGCCACCTTGGATTTATTTGACAGGCGTGTGTTTGGGAGCAGACTGAGTTTTACTGCCAGCTGTTTCATTTTCAGGAGTCTTTTGGGGGACAGTTGTCTTTGTTGGAAGGATTATGGACACTACAGCTGTCAGTTAAGAAAGCAAAGTAAAGCTGTGGTTCTTGAAGAGAGGTGACCGGGAGGAATGACAGTGTATGTAGATTTAATGATAATTTCTGTTCCAATACATAGTTAACATGGTATTACTTTAAAGGGAAGTAGCATGTTTTTCGACCAAATCTCTGTGATTTCAATTTAAAATGGAAAATGTAGGTTTATTTTAAGCCAGTTGTGTTGTATGATAATGTTATGTATCAGTGGTTTTTATGGTGGGGAACATCTGATAGATATTCTCCACTAATGGGGCAGCTGGTGTAGCACAGCCGTAGGAAAAAATATATAAATAAATAAAAAAAGAAGATATATGGGCTTTTAATTTGTTTCATCAACTCAAAGCTGCTTGCGAGCCAGGATCAGCATTTTTTCTGTTTACTGAGAATGCAAAGCTCATTTGTCATTGGCTTGTTCTTATATTAGTCAGTTGGAAATTGTTGGATAAATTCTACCTTTGAGGTATAACTACAAACTGAGTTATGTTATGATATGATATAGTATTTGCCATATTTTCACGACTATAAGGCGCACTTAAGTCTTAAATTTTAGCCAAAATAGACAGGGCATTTTATAATCCGGTGTGATTTATATATCGATTTTTTTTTTAATGTATCATTCATTGAGGGTGCGCCTTATAATGCGCATTATAGTCCTGAAAATACGGTATATTGGATGTCACAAATCTAGGTTATTTCAGGAAGAGTGGAATATATTTATTTGTATGGACGTGTATATATGTATATGCATGTAAACAACCTTTCACACTCAGATTCACACTTATGGAAAAATTATTCTCATAACGCATGTTTTCGGGATGTGGGAGGAAGCCGGGGTTCTGGGAGAAAACCCACGCAAGAACATGCAACGCGCAAACAGAAAAGCATGAATAATACATGCAGTACAATGCTCAAAGAAAATACTCATGCTCAGTATCACCCTTATTTCAAATATAGTAAATATCCCTCAAAGGAAATATAGTGGTGTGTTTTATAGACAATGAATTACAATATATGGGAAATCCACGACATATTTATGCAGGAAAAGACTTTTTTCTTGATCTTGTTTAAAATGTAAGTCACGTCTTTGATGGTATAAGTAAACAAATTCTCTCTAGAGTCAGCATTTTTTTCCTAAGGACAAAGTGAGGGCTTGGTAACTGTTACTATGGAGCCATTTTAGCAGTAGCATTGCCTTTAGTGTCAAGCAAGTTAGATTGACAAGGAAAAATGTAATATATACATATATATAGTGATTGATTGATTGATTAGCCTCTCTGGTACTGAATTCTGGGGGTCAAGCTTCTTTTTGTTCTGTGTTGTGTTGTATGTCGTAGTGATAGAGAAACCGGTTACAAATGTTCTCTTAATCGTCTAGTTTTAAAAATTCTGCGACCAACTTTGGTCTTGTCCAGAGGTCTTGGATGGTTAGATTTGTGGGGTCATTTGTGCACGAAAAAAGATGTTCAGTATTGTGGGGGGAAAAGTTGCATTTTGGGCAGGCATCTTGTATTCCTGGATCGATCCTGGACAGGTAGCTGTTTAGTTTCCTGCTGTAGCCTGATCTGAGCCTGGCGAGCTCGGATCTCACCTTCCTGCTCAGCAGTTTTTCTTCTTGGTTTATTAGAGGTGGTTGGGCATTGAGGACTTTGTTGGGTTTTGCCTTGTTGAGGATGTTTTGAACTTCTTTGGTGTGAATGGATTTGACGCATTGTTTGTAGTCTTCTTTGGTAGGATTTGGCTTGTCGTATTCTTTTTCTATTTCCTTGCCATGCTGTGTGATGATGGTCTTTTTCATCTTTCTTGGTTTCTGGTTTGCTTGAAGAAGTCTGCGACCTGGATGGCCTTCAAGATGGCATGCCGCCAGGTACTGCTTTCCGATCATTTCACAGTGCTCCTTCAGAGGCATAACCGCGCACTCAGCATGCAGGTGGTCTATGGCTGACATAGAGAGACATCCGGATGCTATCCTGAGTGCTTGGTTTTGAATTGATTGAAGCCGGTTCCAGTGTGTGTCTTTAATTATTGGCGACCATACTGGGCTCGCATATTCAAGGACAGAACGGACGATAGATTTGTATGTTAGGAGTAGTGTTTCTTTTTCACAACCCCAGCTGGAGCCTGCTAGTGATTTAAGTAGGTTCAGCTTTTTCTTTGCCTTTGCAACTGTCTGCTTGATGTGCGGGCCAAAACAAAACATAGTGTCAAATGTGACACCAAGTAGTTTTGGCGTTTTTTCCAGTTTTACTGGTACCCCTTTGATGGTGATCTTGGGATGGAGGTTAGCTTCAGCAGTGGCTGGGGTAAACCAGGTCACTGTGGATTTCTCCGGGGACACAACCAGCTGTCGTTCTTCTAAAAAATCTGCCAGCTTCTCCAAGAAGTTGTTGGCTTTGGCAGAGAGAGATTCGACGTTCGTACCTTTAACGAAGATTGAAATATCGTCCGCATATTGTATTAGAAAGACATCTTCAGGTATTGCAGGAAGGTTAGATAGGTAGAAGTTGAATAGTATTGGTGAGGTAACCGCTCCTTGCGGCACCCCTGTCCTGACATTGCGCGAGCTGGATGTAGCATTCCTGAAATGTACTCTTGATTGTCTTCCTGACAGGTAGCAGTTGAGCCATCTCTTTATACAGCTCGGTAGGGTGGTCAAATTCAGGTCTTTGAGTAGCTTTTCATGAGAGACCATATCAAATGCCTTGCTAAGGTCGATTTGGACTAGCAGGGTACGGTTTGCCGGTTTATTCTCATTAAAGCCGCCTGCCACTGATTCTGTGAACTCGTGCAGAGCTGTGACAGTGGAGTGGTTTGACCTGAAGCCATGCTGGATGTCAGGGACTGGTAGATGTTCTGTGAGGGTTGGTAGAATAACTCGTTCTAGGATCTTTATGCTGGGACATAGAAGAGAGACGGGACGGTATGATGAGGATTCATTTGCAGGTTTACCAGGTTTAAGAAGAGGAATAATGATTGAGGACTTCCAGATTGCAGGAATCGAACTTGTTTTCAGGGACAGGTTAAAAATGTCGGTTAAATATTGTAGTCCTTTGTCGCCTAAATGTTTAAGGTGAAGAGTAGATATTTTGTCTGGGCCTAAGGCTTTCGAAGCCTTGGCTTTCTTTATTGCTTCCTTTGTCTGGCTTATAGTAATTGGTTCTATGTTGTTGTTGTTTTTCTTCAGGTCTTTTGTAACTCGTCTTGCTGTTCTTGTTGTCTTGTGGGGTATTACTGATGAATATTGCTTGTTGAATTTGTCCGCTATTTTCTTTGGAGTTGTTATGTATTTACCTTTAAATTTTATTGCTTCGTTGTTGCTTGCTTGTTTGCCGCCATTTAAATGTTTTATCAGTCGGAATAGTTTGGTTGTGTCCGATTTTTTGTCTTCAATTGTTTCTTTCCATTTCTCTCTCCTATGTTTGTTTATAATTGATTCTATCTCTCTATTTAGTTCTGTTATACGTTGGGAGTCCGGGTCAGTTTGTCTTAATTCGTCTCTTGTTTTTATCTTGTCTATTGCTTCTGTTGGTACCTCGGGTAGTATCGTTTTTATTCTTCCTGCTGGAATGGTTTTGTTGGCTATCTTATTTATAATTTTCCTAAAATGTTGTTCACCCCTGTAGACATCTGTTGGGGCTGGAAGTCTGGAGAATTTGTTTTCTGTTTCAGTCTGAAAGTCTTGCCAGTTAGCTTTACGAAAGTTGATGAAAATCCTATTTTCGCTGGTTGTTGGTCTGATGTCAGTTTCTATCTTGATTATGATGGGAAGGTGGTCGGAACCAAGGTTGGTTTTGACCTTCCAGGAGGTGTAGGACATCAGGGATAGGCTTGCTAAGGATATGTCTGGTGATGATGGTTGTCCGTTTGTTGGTAGTCTTGTTGGGTTGTCTTCGTTAATAGTTCCAAAATCTGCATTTCCTATTTCGTCAGCAATGTCTCTGCCTCTGTCATTACTTAGTTGTGAATGCCAGAGTGTGTCGTGAGCGTTCAGGTCTCCTAGGATTAGGGTATCTTTCATCTGGAGGAAAGGAAGGATAGATGCAGAGTAGCCTGTGCCGCAGCTGCTAGTGGGAGGGATGTACAGATTGATGATGTTGATGTTGTCGACCTTGATGCCCTGGCTTTCCAGGTGATTGTCCTTTGGCAGGTCATGTATTTGCTGGAAATGGATGGCCTTGTGGACAAGGAATGCCAGGCCTCCACCTTTGTCTTTTGCCCTGTCTTCTCTTATAAGGGTAAAATCGGCCGTATTTGGGTCCTTTTGGTTTGGCATTAGTTTTGTTTCCTGGAGGGCAGCAATTTTCACCTTTTGTTCATCCATCCAATGGATGATTTCTGAAATCTTGTTTTTTATTCCATTGCAGTTGAATTGTAGAATTTTCAAGTTAAATTTTCTTTGGTCTTGGTCTGAGGGTGTGGACTGGGGTGGTTGACTTGGTTGACTTGGTTGACTTGATTGGCTTGATTGGCTTGATTGGCTTGATTGGCTTGATTGGCTTGATTGGCTTGATTGGCTTGATTGGCTTGGAAGACTTTGGTTGTTCTTGTGACTAATACAGATCAGACAAGTAAAATTGACTGAGTATTCCTTTTCTGACTTGAGGTTGCTGCAGTTGTTCTTCTGACGCAGATGGCACCAGCCGAGGCAGTTGCTGCATCTTACCGACTTAGTATGATTATAAACTCTTTTTTGACAAACAGGACAGACGTAGGTTAATGGTCCAGGGATTGGTCCAGGATTAGGATGGATTCCGGCTCTGATTAATAGTATACGGACCAAATAAGCCGGAGTATGTTGGTCCTCAGTTAGAGACACAAAAAAACACAGAAGGTAGAAGCTTGACCCCCTTCCTTGTAGGAGAGGGGGGGTCTGGAGACTTTGCAGCTGCATGGCAGCTGGTAGTTGCACGCGAGGCAGGTGTTGAAGTTGTTGTAGTTCCTGCTCTCTTCTGACACGCTCTCCAATGGCAACCCATATATATAGTGATAATTTCCGCCAGAGGCAACTTGTAATGTCAATAGGGCACAGTGATAACTCATTTTAAGGTATTTTAAACACGACTTACTTCACAGTTTTAATCTATATTGATGTAGAATGCAATCAAGAGGGATGAAACACACTTCAATTTATTTCTAAGACACTTCTGAGGCAAAAAAAAATACTAAAAAAAGGCAAAAGACATGCAAAATAACCCTTTCTATATTAAAAAATGCTTTTTATGTATATTTTTTTAATAATTACACATAAAATGACCTCAATTTGCACCATGTTGAACCAAATATAGCCCGGCTAAATTGTTGAACCTACCTCAAGCACCCAGAGGTGTTCTTGAAGACTGTGGTCCATTCTGCATCACGTGGCTTGGAGTCCTCATTGGGTTCGTGCTCCCAGCCGGAGTGAGGGATGATGACCTCATTGGTCATTGTTTGGAGGCCGTGGTTGATGATGACCATCTTCAAGGGTTCATAAGATGAGAGATTCCAAAGAGTTCCTATGTATGTAAAGCCGGACGAGAAACAGACACAGATAAGGCAATAAAAAAGGCAATAAAGAAAAGGATTAAAAATTAAACATGCAATAAAAAGGGACCATATAAGGAGACGAAAAATTTAAAAAGGGAAAAAAGCATGTTTATATTGGCAGAAAATCGAATTCAGGGTTGAAAAATTGAAGACAAAAGATGAAGTCTGCTATGATGTTAGTTTGTTTTCATAGTTGCACTGTAATATTGACTCTTATTGTAATGTAAGGATTATTATAACCCATCAGGGTCACCCAAGGCAAACAGCTTCTAGATGTTGGATTGGATAGATTAAAATAAAGATAATTAATGTAGATTTACCAAGTAACAACACCAATGGGGAGTTCTAAAACCATCATGGCAGTCATGTAAAAAGTTCCATCGAGCTCTTCTTAGTCAGATGTACGGACGGGTTAAAAAGCAAGAATGCACAACACCCTCCAAAACTCTTAGGGGTGTAAAACAGATTCCCTGTCGCCCATATTCTTGACGTATCACAAAGTCTTGCTACATGTACTGTGATTAGTCAGTCAATATGGGAACATAGTGCAAATCCACACTGTAAAAACCAAGACGGACTTGGCATGTATTTTGCGCATGGCAAAAGTCAAGAGTTGGCTTCCCAGATCCACTGGATTAAAAAAAGTACACTGTCACTGGATTTTAAGAGCGCCTTATAGTTTGGTAAGTAGGTACTTTGAGTATCCGTTATCAATATATTACTTTGATGACAAATGCCTTTACTCTCATTTTTAGCAATAAAAAACTAAGGTATCGCTCATCAATTCAACGCCAGTCACCACATGGATGATGAATTTTGCAAAATTTGACCTAAGTCAATAAAAAAAAAGATTCATTGGTTCAACCAATGTGGAAAAACACACAGAAATCCACATCATCACTTTCCCTAAGGATAACTCTGGGGTTTTACAGTCACAGACCACTCCAACAGCCAATACTTATGAAATGAACACTATAAAAAAAGGGTTTCTATATTTAAAACCCTACAATTATATGTAATTGTAGAACGACCTGGCAATTGCTCGCCACAAGGGCTGGTGCCACAAGCTGAGGCTGTATTGTGACTAGACTTTTTCATTGGAACTGGCACACTGAAACCTGAAATAAGGGACTGAGTATACAAGTGGGTGTTTGGTAAAAAAACAAAACAAAACAAATACAGCTCAAGGAATCAAAAGTAAGCGAAAGCAAGGATTGGAAAGGGGATGAGAGCAAACGAGTGTAGGAAAATGTAAACAACAACAACAACAATAGAAGTTCCCCATTTCTTTAGCTATGTGTTGTAGTGCAGGGTTATTTTTAGTAAATGTAATGCAGTGCTGTAAAGGCAATCATTTCTGCTGTGCCATAGTCATCGCTCACAATGACATCTCTGTCAAAGTGCACGGTCTTAGTACACTTGAAAAAGCAACTGTTTCCAGGAGCCAGTACCCATAACAATGGAGTGTAGATAATGAGAAGTTGGAAATAAGAGTGACTGAATTCATTTTACCCGCATGTAGACTTGAAACTGTACAAATACACTAAAACACATTCACAATACAAAACAACAACAACAAAAAACAATGGTAATATGACAATTACCATATTTTCTGGACTATAAATCACATTTTTTTTCCTAATTTGGTTGAAGCCAGTCACCAATACTCAAATACGACATATGTTATTTTTTCTCTCTGACCACCAGCAGCTTATTATGTTATTTTTTTAATGTTATAGTTGTCTAAAAATAATGCCATGTTAACAAATGGCTATTTAGCCTTGTGTTGTCCATTTTACTGTTGTTACTTTAATGTATTTTTCTTCTTAGTTTCTGATAAAATATAAAAAAAACCCTCCCAAATGTGCGACTTATAGTCCGAAAAATACAGTAAATACTTATTAATGTAAACATACTGCACTTAATACAAGGGTTGGGGTATTGTTTGAATTTGATCTAATACCAGTTAACACCTTGTAGTAAATATTACTTTCAATTTTAAAATAACAATAAAGTATCCTACCAGTGATGAGCTCTCGAACCTCCATATCATTGGTCTTCCTCAGGAGTCGTACAAGGCCAGGAATCCCATCACAATTTTTAATGGCCACCTTATTATCATTGTCCTTGCCATAGGAAATATTGCGCAAGGCTCCACAAGCCTTACGATGGACCTCAGATTTAGGATGGTCCAGAAGTGCGACCAGTACAGGAATTCCTTTCAACTGGCGAACGTCCTTTTTGATTTTATCATTTTCGTAACACAGGTGCTGCAAGTATGCAGCCGCATTGGATTTTACAGGGTCAATGGGATGGCCCAACATAGCAATGACCTCTGGTAGATCTGGATCACGCCATCGTGGATCTTTACGGATACTGTCGATGGAGGGGGAACGTCGACCGCCCATACGGTCCAGGCTGGCCATACTTCCCCGTTCAGGTTGCGCCAGGGGTGCCGAGTACATGCCATGGACGTAAGGGTGGCGTTCATCAATTACCTCTGTGTCATTGGGCTCATCTGGGTAACCTCTGGAAAATACAGAAAGAAAGGGTTGGTCGGATCAGAGGGATGGAACAGTTAAATACAAGGTGACTATCATTTGTCTGAGAGTAGAATTAACTACAGAGAGAGAGAGAGAGAGAGACAGAAATTGAGGCTAATGATTAATGAGAGGGTGAAATAAAGGTGAAACCATGTGTTAGGTAGGTGTTGTGTGTGTAGAGGGGAAAAACAAACAATATATAAGGTTAGATTATGCTCATTAAAAAATAGGATTTGCTAACCACTTGTTCCAGAAAAAATTAAATGGAAAAACCCATTAGGAAAAATAGTGCAATACTGTGAAAACCTTCCGTTAATCAATCCCTGATCTTCACATAAAAGCATTGCCAATGTTACGAGAAAGTATAAAAAGAAAAAAATCAATTTGTAACCTGAAGAGAATTAATTAAGTGAAATTAAAGGATTGTCCATCAATTGGCCAAGGTTGATGAGTGTCTACTCTCTTATTACATAACGACATATGGTATGGATTCTAATATGTATTTAATTTTTCTATGACCTCTTGCAAATTAAATGTAATGAAGGGATTCTATTTCCTTGTCTAAGGGGACTTAAGACATGTGTACTGCCCTGCAAAAATTGTGTGAAGCCTCTTTTTTCAAGCCATAATGGAAAAACTAAATAAAAGGAATGATTAAGATTGTTTTTAATCAATATATCCATCAGGATTTTGCCGCTCGTGCCAGCTTTGTTACAGTAGGATTAGCATCCTTAAGGCTCAGGAACTAGGACAGTGAAGGAAGTCCACTGGGGGAGGAATAAGGGAGTTGTCGATGAAGGTTCATTGAAGGGTTCCTTCACCAATCTTCCACATTACTTCTATTATTTACACAGCCACACTGACTGCATACAGTAATAAAATAATGGACCATTTTTCAAAATCGCAGTTTTCCAAGCAAGTATTTTGTACTTTGTAAGTATTTTCTAGTCTTATAAATAATTGAGAGGCGGCAAAGCAGATGAGTGGTTAGCGCTACGGTCTCACAGCTCTGAAGTCCTGGGTTCAAATCCAGGTTTGGATCTTTCGGTTTGGAGTTTGCATGTTGCGTGGCTTTGCTTCGGGTTTTTAACTAGTTCTACAATGTCTCATGTGTCTGTCTTGCTCCTGCAACCAAGGAAATTTCCCGAATACGGGATAAAATAAAGTTATTATCTAAATTGTTCCTAGGTATGAGTGTGAGTATGAATGGTTGTCTACGATTGGTTGGCCCGCTTTTTGCCTGGATATCTATATAAATTGTTTAATCAATTTCTTAAATTAATGATCCGAGTCACAAAATGTTACAGTAAATATTCACAGAGCAAAGTGGCGTGTTAATGACTTCTCCAGAACTAATCGGGGCCGAGAGCCAGAAAATTTGATGTCCAATCAATGTGGTGAGATCAAGGTGTTCATTAACAAACACACACACACACACACACACCAGCTTTAACTTTACTATTCCAAAAGCAATGCCCGATATGCATCGTACTTGGCACAAAAGATCTCTCATAAATTAAACAAAATTGTCTGTAAAAAGTAGATGATCAAAATGTTTGCTTCTCTCTATGGCAGTGTGTAAAACAGAACCTCTAGTGGGTTTCATGTTAAATATGTCTCCTCATAGTTCTTTCCCAGCATGCACGAAAAAAAAAGAAGGTAAGAGCTCCATGAGCTTCATCTTGCTGGAAATTCACTGAATTCCTCAGATACAATTTCCCTCCCAGAAGCCCTGCAGTAACACACCATCTTTTATGGTTAGTCCGATTATAGTGCTGGGGGAATGGATACAATGCAAATTGCTTGAGCGTTGAAATAAGATATTATATCCCCAGTTGAGCCAGAATGGCGGAAAGAAAATGAATGACCAGATAATGAAGGAGAAATTGTAGCAGTCCAAATGCATTTGAATGAGAGTAAGAAAGTGCATAGCAACTTTGGGTGTCAGATGCAATATTAGCACATATTATCCTGTTTGATTGTTCCTTTTTAATATAAGATATGTTATAAACCAGGGGTGTCAAACTCCCTTTGGTCTGCGGGCCGAATACAGCTTAATTTGAGATCAAGCATTCCGAACCAGTAAACTCATTGCAAAATGACATCGAACTAACAATAAGCCCACTTTTTTTTCCTTTGTATTAGTCACTAATATTCATAATTAGTGCAAAGAATGAGTAAATTATCAAAATGTTTATTAAAAGAATTTTCCTTTTACATTATGAACAATATATTATGAACAAGAGAATAACATAAGAACATAAATAAATGTCCATTCATGTTGTCTGCACGTACTAAACATTGCGCCCCTAGCGGATAATACAAGAACTACAAATGTTAAAGAAAATTCATATATTTTTTTATACAATGCAACTTTCTTCCCCGGGCCGTACCAAACCACCATACGGCCCGGATCCGGCCCGGGGCCCGTACGTTTGACACCCCTGTTCTAAACGATTGACAAAATAAAAAGGATAAAATCTAAGCTCTGTTATTTATTTTGGTATGCTTTGTTATTTATTTTAAAGAGTGCACTAACCATAAAAAAGGAGGGACCAATAATTATTTATTTCAAATGTTCGCCAAGCATCTTTTTAAGGCCAACAAACAAAAAATCGACTTGGATTTAGCTAGATGGAAAAAGCTTTTCACACATTGAATGTGTTGCCACTAAGCATGTCCTTAGGAAACGCACTCCTACTCCAAACACTCCCACTCAGTGAGGTCATTTTCCAGGTTTTTATTTCTGTGTTATTGAAGGATGATGGCAGCCATAACAAAACAATCTTAGTATCCTTGCCAATGAAATGTTACTCACTTAAGTCTTTTTTACACTTAGTTTTTCACAGTTATGGACTACGTATCCTTCATATTTTCAGCACAAATTAGATGGACACATTTGTCTCGTTCTCAGGTTGCCAAGATCTTGGTCGACGTGACCAGACTTTTAGTGAAAAAAAGACACCGTGAAATTACTGATGGGAATGACGGAAAATGCTTTTAAACTGGCAGTATTGTGTGCAAAATGTTGGGGTGTATTTGGTAGCATGTCCAATGGCTTTAAATTCTGGACTTTAATACGATTACAGTAGATCACATGTGTCAAAGTGGTGGCATGGGGGCCAAATCTGGCCCGCCACATCATTTTGTATGGCCCGGGAAAGTAAATCGTGAGTGCAGACTTTCTGTTTTAGGATCAAATTAAAATGAAGTTAAAATGAGTATATATGTATATTAAATTTCCCGATTTCCCCCTTTTCAATCAATAATTGTAATTTTTTAAACATTTTTTCAGTTTTTAGTTCATAAATCAATTTGTACGATCTAAAAATATGTATAAAAAAGCTAATAAGCATTGTTTTAGATCTATAAAAAAAACCTAAAAAATCAGGGCTTTTATTCCAGTTCTTATAATCCATTTATAAAAATAAAAATATTATATCTAAAATGGTCCGGCCCACGTGGAATCAAGTTCACGTTAAAGCGGCCTGCGAACTAACCCGATTCTGACACCCTTGCAGTAGATAAACCACTTCATATTAAAAAGATACACCCCCCCAACCTCCTCATGTACAAGAGTTTTCAATTTTTTTTCCATAGTCTTCGTTGGCCATTTTCATTATTTCAAATACACCAAAAAATGGTATTCTATTATTCAAGACATTCTTCAGGGGAAGCTCAAAAATGATAAACAGGAAGCAAAGTATCAAACAGTATACAGCTCTCTGAGGAAATCTTGGCAGGATGTAGGAAGAGGAGGTGGGCAGGGTGTGCATGTGTGTGTATAAATGTGTGTGTGTGTATGTGTGTGTGTGTGGTGAGGAGGTAAGAAAGAAGCAAATGGAGAGGATCTGTCTAGTGACAGATCGCTTCCACGGGCCGTTCCCTTCAAGACATTACTTGATTAAAACGACAAAATCTAACTCTCAATTAGGAAACGTTCTCATGTATGTGTGTGTGTGTGACCCCCAAAATGCAGGTGGGCAGGTGCATGCTGCCCAAGGAGAAATGAGCCATTAGAAATTGCCTCATAGACATTCCCAATCGTCTGACCTAGTTCAAAAGCATCTATTAATCACACTGGCATAAGGACGTATATCCAGAGTATGGTGGCGGTGGAGACGTAGTGACTCACATATAACGGATGGGGAAAGGAAATAGCGGTGGGATGGACTCTTATCTGGATAACTGAGGGTCAGGGGAAGAAAGCTAACTGTCAAGCGGGTTATCGGAATAATCTAAGCGGAGATAAATGGAATAGAGTTGACTCGGCTTTCTCTTGTAGCTGCTGAAATATTCATATCTTTGTCAAAAGTATTCTGTTGACTGGAAGGAAAATTGTTGTAACCAACTTGGTTTTACTTTGCTTAAAAAAATTAAATAAAAAAATGCTTAAACGACAACTAAAGAAGACGACATGATGCTCGTTTAAGACAATCAGTTCCTATGTGATCTCTCACTATTTGTTACTATTGTATTATTTATATTTTATGTCAACTATGCACCAAAAAGTAAAGACCAGAAAAGAGACATTTTATAATGCAAAAAAAAAAACAAATTGTATGGGTTTTGGGACTTTGTTATGATTGTGTAAGTGCCAGTGTATTTGTAGTAAGTACAGTACTAGTAATTGTGCATTTTTGATGTTTTGAAAGTTGTTGATAAGATAGGAAAACTATCAAAAGATATGAATCGGTAAAACATATGGTGTGGTGCCATCTTGGATTCTTGAAGGCTCTCTGATTAGACTTTTTGGTAGATTTCAGAATGTGCCTGTGGAGATTTTAGTCGACTCATACCGAAGAAAAAAAATGTTTACTGATGTTACACAGTTGGTTGGTTAAAATCTCTTTTTTAGTTTTTATCCCGAAGGTATTTGTGAAGTTGAGGTCGAGTTTTCTGTCTGGTTTAGACAGGTTCTTTCACTAACTCCAAACATATGTGTAAGACCAAGTACTTCATTTTTTTTAAACCCCAAAATAGATTTCTGCAAAGCAATATGTTAACAAAATTAGATAAAAACCAAACAAAAAAAAAGATTAAAAATACACCTCAGCATTACGCTGAAAATAGTAGTAGTAATTAGTGGGACTTTAATTAGCATGCTTTTTTCTCCCTCTCTTCCGTAAAATGACCCGGTAAAGTTTAGTTTATGTGTTTTACTTATATCAAGCCAAGTCCATAATTTTGTTTTTGGCAGCAGTAATTTTCTAAAAAATTGCACCTCTCAGAGACAGGATTTTGGCAATGGAAAGCAGGTATTCAGTATTTGATGGGCATTTTTCAAATTTCCATTGCCTCATTTGCATGCCATCGTCACTTATTACAGCGAGCAGACTTGTCACACGAGAATAGTCTGTTAGTGTGAACTCAGATTTAATATGAGCCTGCGTCTATTGTGTTTCACTGCAGGTTTTTTTCCTCCATCTCATCATTTACACCTTTCCCAAAAGCAAAAAAGCTCTCCTAAGGTGTCAGTTTTTCCTTTAGTTTGTTGACTTGCCATTTTGTTGTATAATTTGACTAGTAGGATTCAAAAGAGAAAAAAATTCAATCTCAAAGAATGGTACCATCCCCAGCCAGATGTCAGTTCCCATAATTGTTCCCAAATCTTTATATTTCCTTTTAATCAAGAAATTTGGGCCATCTGCATCCTTCCAAAGTTTACAGAACCCATTTTGGATAAAGTCAATACTTCTTCCTCCATTAACATACTTAGTAGTGAGGAAAGCAATACTCAAAAATGCATACAATCCTCATCAGAACTCTGACACAATTTCTCAAACTTAGTGTACAAAACAAACTAATTTAGTGAGTCATCATGCCTTCTTCCGGGTCCAACATAAATGATATGCTTAGGCATGCGTAAAACCCACAAACCACAGTCAAACAACACTCCATTCAACTGGAAGTTGTAAAATCTGCAAAAATGAATCCAGTATGTTTCCCTCACTTCCTCCTGCAATAATTATGACGCCAAATATTTTTGTTTACAGTGCAGAGTTTACAGAAAGTTCACACTCCCGTCCTTAAATGGCAGCTTTTTGGGAATAATTTATCATTTACCATATAACTGATTGATTAATTATAATAGTTAGCCCAGTAGAGCCCAGGAATTAGTGCATTAATGTATGGGATTGGATAACTTTATACATCCCGTATTCGGGAAATGTTGTTGTCAAAGTAGTAGGGTGAGGATGCAGAAATAGGAAAGGTGTGTTTTGATCGTGAACGGACGCTTGGTCGCCAGTCTTTTGGTCCCTTTTGGTCGCCGGTCAAATGTACTTAGATATTAAACAGTACTTAGATATTAAACTATATCTCTTACAATATTAAACTCTCTTTAAGATATTATACTCTCTCTCTCTTCGATATTAAACTCTCTCTCATGAATATAATTTTGAGAGCTGGCTTCAACAGTAAACTCTCTGTCACCATTTGACCGGCGAACTAGCGACCAAACGTCCGAGCACCGTTTTGATCACCACACAAAAATCAGCGAAGAACATCCGCATAATCCATTTGTCCTTACCTGACTCTGGGCCCATTGCGAAGTGGTTCCCGATGGGTGCGACCCCTGTTGACCCCTTTTAGTGTGCGTCGGTTAGCGGTGGAATAGTCAGGATCCAGCTCATACGGTTCCTCGTCCTCAGGGCCGAAGCTACGGCGATCATCTTCCAGGCCATATGGTTCGGCCTGAAAGCGCTCAGGCTGCGACCGATTCAGATCCACAGTGCTGCTCCCCATAGGCACCTGGGGTTGAGCAACATGACCATAGTCGTCTTTACGAATAGGCAGCGTATAGCTGTTCTCCGGCCGGTAGCTATTGGGCATGTAGGGGTAACGAGGCGGACGGAAGTTGATGCCTCGTGACAGACTTCCGTAGTTGTCCGTCAAATCGGGGTAGCCGTCATGGAGACCGTAGTGTCGGATGTACTGACTCTCTGGTGTCTCGGCGTAAGAATCGTTGAAAGAGTTGTTGTAGGAACGTGTCAAAGTTGACGAGGCTTGAGGCGTTATGAAGCGATCACTCCCGTTCTTCATGTAGCGCCGGTCAATGGAGTCGGTGTAGCTTCCCAATGGCGAAGAACCCTCTGCTATCGGTAAGCCATCGGGGCCAAGAGGAACCTGACGGACAGTTCGTGTCGTTACGGTCTTCACCATTTTAGTCACCTGAAGAGGAATTTGGACAAATCTGTCAGACATTTGGAGACTTATCTTACATCTAGCGACATGGTAGTTAGTCCCAAACATTAGAGACGATAAAAAAACATGCACTGTTTCTTAGTAAAGATATTTTTAGACACTTCTGGAACACCATGCAGTAAAACAGGCTACTGTATAGAAGTGTACATACTTAAAAAAACAATTCTGCTTAATAAGCAATAGACAGACATCTTTAAATGGAGTCAAACTGTGTTATTCACCGCTGTAGTACCATGACAAGCATCATGTAGCTATTTATCAACAACACCTCATATGGTAGCTCTAAAATTAATCATTTTCTGATTCTTACTCAAGAAAAAGCACCACCTCCTAATTTCCTGTGTTATGGAGGATAAAAAAATCGGTTTGCTGCCCAGTGAATATTGTTGTGATCGATAATCTATTCTCTTGCATTGCATTCCCGGCTCTTAATTATCCGCTACATTAATTCTGATGATTAAAATAACGTGCTCTCCAATTGTATCACTTTAATGCATTCGTTTTGCACCTGATTGGGTTTTTGAGTCGCTTTACCTGTAGGAATTTCTTTAAAATATTCAAAAGTAAATAAGCTATTCTGGTTTAGAAACAAATTAAAGCGAGGGAAAAGCTGCAGATGTCAAACAGTACACTTTACAAGGTTGTAAAATATTTCACTACCCACTTTTTTTTGCAAAGGGGGAGGGGTTAAACTGGCACAATGTGTATAAAACGAAGTAATAATTCAGCTTTTGGAAAAGCCTGTTATTGTGAAGCCCATGCATTAATTTCCTCCAGTTAGTTTTATCGCCAAATATTCAAAGTAACGGCAAGGGGTATCAAAATACACAACACAAATCACACAAGTTTTAGCATTCTTTACTGGCTCGATGTCAGGTGGGACTGGTGTTGGGGTCCTGGTGGCAGGCCTGGACTCCACTACCAAGCTTTCTGTCATTCTTACTGGATGAAAGGTGCGAAGGGTAACCATTTTTACCACCTTGGTCACCTAGATTTAAAAGGATGTTTGAGTGTTGGATTTAGTTGCAGGACCTATTGACTAGGAAGTGTGTTTGTTTTGTTGTTGTTACCTAATACATACAACTACAGTAGAAAATAATGTAATTCTCCTACATGTCGCAATTTTTACTGGCAGTAAAATGTGCAATTTACAGAGGAGAGAAGCAGAAATGCAACTCTTATTGGCTTAACTGAGCTTGACTTACATTCAATTCGAAGTGTGTGTTATTGAACATGTGCCATTCATTAGAAATATACAGAAAATGCTTATTTGAATGTATAAAGTATACATTCCAGGGCAATTGAAGAATGTAGTATGATTGCTGTAGGGCAAGCTTGTAAATGGAAAAAAAATATAACCTATGCAGAGGTGTTACACTTAGTGTTTTATTTTAATCTATAGAGACTGTGTTTCATGTGACAACATTTATATTGTCAACAAATGTGGAAAAGTGTTATTGAATGTGTAGTCTAATATAAATAAAAATGAGTTACTGTAAAACACTAAGTTTACCAACGGGAAAAACTAAATTTGAACAATAGAAACTTTGAGATGAAAAGTGACGTATTTCTGTAGATTATGTCTGAACCTATTTACAACCAGAAAAATGTTTTGCTTCTTGTCAGATTTTCTGCTCCAAGTGAATAAAACCCTAATATTCTGCTCCCAGGGATTTTTGCAACTTTTATGCCTTTCCTGTTCCCTTTTCCCATAGGAATAGTCTGCAAGTAGTGTTTTACTGCACACAAGTGCCTTACAAAAGTTAACTTGTGACTACATCAAATCATGTGTGTGTGTGTGTGTGTGTGTGTGTGTGTGTGTGTGTGTGTGTGGCTGGTCCCGTCACAGTAAACACACTGGAGGGCATTGGGCCGCCCTAATGAGAGATTAGACTAGGCTTCATAATTACACTCTCTACTGAGTGGGATCACCACGCAGTATTTGCCTCCCTTCTCTTAGCCAACTCTAGCATCTGTGTGAATCTACAAAATATAGAATCAAGATTGGTATAAAAAGGGAAATTGGAAATTTGACACAAAGACAAGACAAAGAAGAAAGCCTGTCACTTGAACCACTGGAGAAACATGAATCTGTGACATCTAGACAGTCGACAAACAGACAATTTTCAACCTCTGAGAACAAATTACTGCAAAACACTGGACTTAAATATGGACATTGCACAGTATTTAAACGCCCTTAAGTGCTAGGTTGCTCATTTGTATACAGTATAACGTATTCTAAGGACTATAAGTTACACTATTTTTTGCTCACAGACCCCCAACGGCCTTTTAGGTTGTTGTTTTTTTTAATCCTATAGTTGTCCCAAAAACTCTTAAAGCTGCATTATCTTATTTTGCATTTTGTTTCCTTTTTTTTTACTTTTCAATGTATAACAATTGATCTTAGTTTCTGATCAATTAACAAAACTTACCCTCCTAAAAAAGCAACTTATACTCCAGTGCAACTAATATATAGTGAGACTTATACAACAATGTGTCCTATAGACTGACAAATTTCTAGCGGAAGAATATTGTTGGGATCTTACCTTGGTTTCGGTGCGCCGTGTGGTCCCATCATCAGAAGTAACAACAGAAACATGAGAAGTAGGTGTCCCAGGGTCCTCCTCTATGGTAACCGTCTCCTCCACCACTTCTGGTGACTCCTGCATGTTGGAAAGGGATGTGGCGTTGCTGGGGCTCTGCTCCTGCACAAGGAAACAAATCAGGCAAACTATTCATTTTCCAAATCTTACGTATATTTGCATTTTTACCCTAAAAGTAATAAAATACAAACAGTGCATCTATAAATCATTATTTTTCTCAATGTTTGAAATTTGGCTCAGACAAGAATCACCAAGAAAAACATGTATCTGTATATTTTTCCATCTTTAAATAAACACACAAAAATGGATGTGATAAAATTAGCAAATCGGATAAATAAGATGCTAGCTAGGCCCATTTGAACTGAACGCCAAGATGTCCGCCCTCCTGCTGTCAGCCATGGTGGGTCCTGCTGTGCATCGTAGTGTGTGATCCCTTTATGACCCACATCTACAAAGTTCCTGATCCGCTTCCACCAGAACAGCGTTGTAAATGTACTCTCAAAAGAACTTCAAGCATATGTATTCTCTCGAGTCCACTAACAGAAAATGATCGTCAGCTAACAGAAGAAGAAGAAAGACACTGTAATATGCACAAAATCTTATTTTCGGCTCTATTAAGCATAACTCAAAATTTTGCCAACCAAACTCACTTATACTGCCATTAACACTTTCTGAGTCATGATGTAATCTAATGTAATATTGCATAAAGTGAAATAAAAATGAGTGAACATAAAATGTGTCACAAAGAGATCTGCAACAGAGTAAACAGTAAATATGGAATGAACCCATTTTTATCTCTCAATATATTTCTGGTTATGGTTTTGAAAAAGGTTATAAATCATTTTATTCCTTTTAAAAATATTGCAGTGTGGCAAAGCCTGTAAATTTCGATACTGGGTTATTTTGCAGTATAAAATACAATCCAGGATTTATAATGTGTCTGTGTTATTGCCAGATAGAATCTAAATCTACTTTTGATTCTTTCCAACAGGATTTATTGTTTAACATATAATATATGGGTTTTAAGGAAGTGGCAACTATGTGGGTGAATGAATATAAAACAATTGGAAAGCAACTGGCTCATGTGAATGGGAATTTATTAACTTCCCGCTGCTTTTTCAGCTGATGTAAACTGAAATAAAAGTCACTGCTGAGACATACAGCACACTGGCATATGCCACCTCTGCGCATAAGTGACAAATTACAGTTCTCTTGGCGAAACAAAGAAGAAAATCCTTTCTGGCAATAACAGGGAATAAAAAATAATAATAATTGCAACCAATAGAGGGAAAAGACAATGGGAGCTGAGAAAAAAAATATAATGCAGAGCTGGCATTATGCCCATTCATAACCTAGATAAGGAAGTTGTGCAGGATTAGAAGCTGAACAATCTTGAATGCAATAAATCACCCATAATTAAAGTGGTTTAACAATTTAGATTAGAATATATATACCATATTTTCACGACTATAAGGCACAATTTTCTCCAAAATAGACAGTGCGCCTTATAATACAGTGTGCCTTATAATACAGTGCGCCTTATAATACAGTGCGCCTTAAATATGGAAAAATGTTATTCATTGGGGGTGCGCTTTATAATGCGGTGCGCCTTATAGTTGTGAAAATACGATACACAGTAGTTTTGACTGTGTTTAATACTTCTTCAAATAGGAAAGAGGAAGAAATCAATAATCCAATCGGCTTTGACTAAAAAAACATATAAAAACGAGGCTATCACACTACAGATTGTAACATAAGCATTCTCTCTGAAGGAAAATACTCAATACTTCTCAATACTACACCAGTTCTACTGAACCTAAATGTTTTTTTTAGTATTTTACCCATAAATAAAGAAGTGCTTAAAATGCAAAATGTCCCAAATGTCACTAATGGTAAACCTTAACTAATTTACTCTTTGTTTGCTTTACTTAAGCAACAAAAAGTACAAAAAACTTTTCTATTTACCTGCTCTGATCAAACCCATAATAGGTAATTATACCTCTGAATTGAGCACAATAAGGTCAATACACTTCCAAAAACCCCACAAAAAAGAACTAGTAATGACTGGGAAAGCTGTGTGTGGCAAGTTTGATGCATTTGTTGCAGTTTCTATTACAAAAACCACAAAAGAAGACAACAAAATAATCTATTTTGAGTAGGCAAGCAGAGAGAAAAAATGACAAGTGGTTACACTGTGTTCCTACTACTTAAGTACTTGTTCATTTTCCTAAATAACACAGTAATCAAGAGAATAACAACCAAAAAAAAAACATCTATAATAACCACATTGTACTAAGCAATAAAGATATCAACACATTATTCATAATATTATCTTCCAGTTTATTCTAAATGTCATTTTCAAATCATTTAAAAGGTTTTCGAGACTTCTTGTTAGCTCACGTGTAATAAAGCTTTTACAAATTCACAGTACTTTAGGGTCCTTTGTAAAAAAAAAAGTTGACTGGGTGTACCTTAAGAAGAGGCAGTTAAGTCAGAGCATGTAATATAAAAGATACAATCCTGAAGTTGTTTGAACCAGAGCCTTTGGCAAAACATGGGGCGCATAGGAATGAGATCCTTAGAGTTTTTTTTTTTTCGCTGACAAACAGGATCGTGATCCAAGCTTCCCGCTGTGCCTGTGGTTTGCGTTCCCTGCTCGCTTCTACTCATCTCTGCTTGTAGTAAGGGGAATTTAGGAGTTCAATTTAGCAGTCCAACTTATAAATAAATGATTAAAAGCTGTCTAGTAATAGCCTAGCTTGCCTGTCTGAAGGGATACTTTGGTGCTCAAGGGCAGGATGTGTTGAGCAAAGTAAATTTAAGGGGAGGGAAAATTCTGGTGCCAATTTTTTAGGGTGAATTTAATCATTGTAACATAAATTATGATCCAAAATCAAACAAAAAATGGTTTTAGATACAAAAAGAGCAAATCCTGATTATATACTATTGGTTTGTTACAGTAAAAAAAATATAGGAGGACAAAAACTGATAAAGTTTCAAAAATTTCAATAATTTTGAGTGGTATAGTTTCAAAAATTTCAATAATTTTAAATGTATTAACATTGAAATGTTAGTAAAAATAGCCAAAATTATTGCACTCTGCTTATGTTTGTAAGACTTTGTTAGATTTTTTGAATTGTACCGTTAAAATAATAGTTTATTAGAAACTACTATACGTAGAAAAGTAGAAACTACTTTACACACATGGATCATTTTGTAATAGATATCCAAATGACATTTTAGACATTGAATATATGCTTTGAATGACTTAATATGCAGCACATTTAAGTGAGCTCATGTCGAGTTCATGCCATTACAACAGCTCACGAGGAGGAGACATATGGCATCTTAAAAGTGACTAATCCAAACTATAACGGATTGCTGTGCATCTAAAAGGCTAAAGGGGAGGTAGAACAAGAAGCCGGGGGATAAGCTGAACACAACACTGTCAATTAGTAGTAGCCTACTATTTGCTGTCAATCTATACTAGTGTATTCAACGGCTTGTCAGGAAATAACTGAAATGTTGACAAGAAAAGGCAGGTATGGAACTCCTTCAGTAAGTCATAAAAACAAAACATCAAGTCAAGAATTACTCATCCCTGCAAAGGTTTGTCTGTCACATGTAATTTATTTATGTTTACTGTACAGTATATCATGTACCAAAACAAGCAAACCTTAAATAATATATGGAGTACTACGGAATACTTCTTTAAAAGCTGTTATTTAATTCAGTGGACAGCTAGCTACAATAGTGAGTATGATATAATAGATGGTCATAGTGGTAAGCAACTACTTTAGCCACAACTGTTCTGGGGCATTCTGACAGATGTGAGGCCACCAATTAAATAATCATTATCACACTACACCGTCACCCCATTAAAAAGTCACTAAAGTCAACTGGGCATAGAGGAAATTGCCTAAAAACCAATAACGTGACTATGTCTACCATATGTTTTCAATATTGTGATTCCATGAACCTGTTTGCACAAAAGACTTTGCTTCATTGAGAAATCCTTCATCCCATATCCACCATGTGTTCCCAGTCCAGTTTGGAAGTCAGGTTAAGAATGGGTTACACCACCTGGTTGTGCCAAGCCAGGAGATAAGAGTCACCTTCCTTCTTTTACAGATACACTAATGCACGCACAAGCAGACAACTGTTCAGTCTTTAGCCTAACCCCTGTGCAGTGACTAACAGGATTTCACTCCTCAGACATGCCAGCAATCATTACATGGTTCTTACACAATTAACTATCCGGAAAAGATCCCTTGACGAAGTTGGATCACCCAACTTCCAAGTGGCACATTATGTTTAACCACCTGCCCTCTTGACAAAAAAAAACAACAACACATGATTAAGTTAAAATAACAGTATCAGAGACAAGGAGCATGTGAGAGTGTGCTTTAAAAAGAGACTTATAAATAAATAAAAAATGAATTGGAAATGTGCGATTCAAAAATCCAGTCAAAACATGAGACGGTTATGAGATGAAGCTCAAGCTCAAGAAAAAAAACTGGAGGAAGAAGAAGTAGAAAGTTGACAATGCATGGCAAAAGCCCTAAAAAGATATAGAGGGAAGACATGCCATGAAATGAAGTGGTATTGAGTCCAATTTTAAAGTCAGTTCTAGACTATATTAGACTCCTTACAGCTGACTTTTTGTGGATTATGGTACTGGAACATTCATGGCTAAAAAAAATACTTTTGAGGGACTGTTAAAGAAATGAAATGTGCAAGTAGAGGAAGGCAAATAAAGTAGAAGAGAGAGAAGTAGAAAATCCAAGATGAAGCCAATGAAGGTAATCTTTCCTCTCGTGACTGGTCTTGAGCCAAAACTCTTTGCTCCCTCGCTTTCTTTCTCCTCACCAACCCTTCATTATTTCTCACTGCAGTCCTTTTTGGTTTAAAAACAAACAGACCAATGCTGAACCTAATAGAATCAATGCAAAAATAAATACAAATACAAACAAGCATAGTAGGACAACAAAACATCCCACTTCAATGGGATTTCAAAGCCAGGAAATACAAGGTTTATTTTCAAGGGTAATGGCAATTCATAAGCATTTGAACAGTGAGTGCGGAAATGAAGGAAAGACGGAGAAGAAGAATTCAAAACGTGGAAGCATATTTGCGGTAGCTTACTGCAATCCACGTTTTCTGGTTCTGTTGCCATTGCACATGCTTAGCTTCCCAAAGGGAGGGTTGTTTGTAGTAGTAGTAGTAGTACTAGCGCTCCTCCCCACAGCCTCCGGATCCGTGTCAGCATGATTTTGTCAGCAAAGTGTAGGTATGCGTGTTGGGTGGTAACAATAAAGTGTGCAGAAACATTGGGAATGTACGGTTAGCCCATAGCAAAGTTCATCTGAGGTTTTGTTGAGGTTTAGATGCATTTTTTTTAAAATTCTCTGGTTTACTCAATACAAGCGACATACCCCTTGACATCCACCCCAATATAAGACAGATGAGCTGCTGCCTATGGGTCTTACACTTAAGAGATAATAAACATGGCAAAATCCAATTATTCCTTACCTGACTGAATACAGAGAAAAATAGTTGAATTGGAGAAAAATAAGAACATTTGCAAGGACCTAGCTAGGCTCTGTAGAAGGTGAATAAATCTTAAAACTTGTTGAAATGTTATGTTGATTTGGTTTGAACTTCACAGCTTAACTACTTCAAGATATTCATCCGGTACTACAAAACGAAAAACCCAAAGTCGGCGTTTTTCTGTAGATAGAAAAGTTAGATAATAATAGAGGCATACAGCAGTCTTCCCAAAGAGTTGCTTTAAATTTGTATTACACTCAACCACAATCTGAAATGTGTGGGTCAACCAGAGTACACACACAGTATGCACTTTATCTCACTCCAACCCACACTGGCATTTCAACGGTTGTAATGAGAATAATTCAGTAGCAGAATACAGAAAATGGGAAACTCCACTATCGTTTGGTTAAAGATCAATCTAGAAAAAGTACCATATACTTAATCTGCTACTAATAATCTGCGTGCGACTGCAATCGTACGCATGTGTGTCACGGATGCAGCAATAAAGGATCTCTATGGCTTCATTCAAAAGCTCTGAGCTGACCATGAATATGTAAAAAGGGATATCTGAAATATAATTTTCTCCTTTTTTAGGTTCCATTTTGCAGAGTTTGCAATGGATCTATGCAAATAAATAGTATGTTTAAAGCTGTTTTTCTACACCGCGGTTTTAATCCCAAGTATTTGTTTGATGATTTAAGAATATCAAGAGTACTCTACTTGAAATAATCTTGCCAGCGCTCTGGAGAGACTACTATGAATGGATAGTAGAGCCAAATCCAAGCTGAAAGCGGTGTGGGCTGATGTAAAAAGACAGAATGGGCGAAATGAGAATGAGAGTGGATCCTTTTGTATGTATTGTTTTTTTGTTTGAATGAACGTGAAGCTCCTGAGAGAGAAATATGTTCTGGATTTGAAGAGGTCTCACAGGTGTGGGTATGTTAAAGCGTGCATAAATAAAGTCATGTTTTTTTTTTTCTATGGCATGCACTATACAGGCTGGGGGTCTGTGTTACTCTGCAGGTGGTTGGGTGGACGATGAGGATGCAGACAAAATATGGATAATCTCCTCTCAATGACGGGATAAGCCCCACTTTGTGGTAAGGTTGCCTTGCTGTGCAGTTCCCCCTCTTGCACGGACAGCCAAGCAGCTGCAAGCCCAACATCTGGCCGCAAAAACCCCTGTCCGGGCTTTAATCAAGGAAACACATGCATTTCTGCCTATGACAAAACACCGCCAAACTTCATCAGCTGATGGAGTTTCCGGTGCAACAGGAAAAGCTGAGTTTAGAAGAAGTGGCAAGATGGTAAACATGATTTGGATACAAAATAGGTCGGCGATAACATCCTAAAAAAAACAGGACTAAACAAGACAAAAAAAGCTATCCGTGGATTCATTTTTTTGTAGATTGGATGATTGTAGATGCGTATTTATAGGTCTCAAGAAGAAAAAAATCCGTCAGCAAGCTGCAGCTACAAGAGAAGTCTTTACAAATACATGGAAACAAGGGATTTCCCAATACCTACTTTTTGACTTCCGATTCAATCCAATTTTTTTCAAAATATGTTTGGCCGATACCAATGCCAAACAGATGCCTTTTTTAAGGCCAGTAACAATAATCACTGTTTGTATTAAAACCAAGAACTACTATATTTACAAAATTACATGAAGATCTGGTACAGTCATTAGTTTCTAAAGCGATGTAGCCCCGATCAATGGACAAAACCACAATAGAACTAAAAACATAAGTGACTACTGGATTGGATCTGATCTCATGACTAAACTCCAAAAAAAATGATAGCAAAATCGATACAGAGTATCAGATCAAACATACCTAATGGATAAGAACAATTATGAAACAATACACCAGTTTCTTGTGAGACAAATAAAATGACAATCCTAGTCAACATAACAATTAAAGGCCTTGGACTAAAGTACATGTTAATGTTGGTAGATAAGATTCACTTTAAGGTTTTGGAAACACAGTTTTCTTTGAACTGACTGACCAACTACCCAGACACAGCACAGTTAAAACATACTCTACGTGTTACACATGGTCTCCAAGATTTTGGCGTGACCAATGGATAACTTGGAAAGGAAATGTCATCCGTGTTATGACTGCTCTGGAGAAATATACTATATGTCGAGACTGGTCACGCAACCTAGAGACAGGAAGGAAATGTGGGTTTTTTGTTGTTTTCCTGTTGTCTGCCCACTGTGGAATGCTGCCACACCCCGGGAAAATAAACTTGTGTAAAAAAAAAAAAAAATAGCAAACTAGAAGCGGTTGGAGACAAGCCAAATATTATAATTATTTTTATTGGGAAAAAGTATAGCAGTGGGACAGATGGAGCTACTCTGCAATTGGGTATTATGGTGATGTTTAAAGCCAAATGGAAAACTGACATGGTCTTAAGTTAAAAAATATTATGACAGCAATGACTGGCAGTGAACACCCACTTTAATGAGCATCATCTTCATGGATTGGGTGTTACTAAAACTGAGAAGTAGGCAAGGCGGATAGTTTTAGAGATTATTTCAGATATTACCTTTGCAACAGCTGTTGGGAGCTGTTTTGAGTGAGTAAAGGCCTACACTATAGCCCACACAGAGCGTATAGTCCACTCAAGGGGGAGTGCGCCTCTGTTTTAAGGCTTAAAATAGAGGGTGTGTAATGACGACAGCCAGACCAATTTTTCAGAGAGCTTTGTCAGAAGTAGGAGAGAGGGGCCAACGAAGGGTTCAACGCGAGCTGTGCAAATTCTAAATGTGTGCGCAAGGAGAGCTCCAAATTTGACCGCCACATAATTGGATGCAGGTCTAAAGGAATGTTATGGAAAGATAATCGTAAACTATAATAATTATATGAACTCTATAAATAACTATATTTGTTTTTTTGAGATTAGGAAGAATGATGAATGTTCTTAATGGATTTTTCGGCTAATGAGACATAATTAAAATCCAATTTAAGTAAGAAAAAATATAAATCATGAAATTAATAGGGTGCTTTACAATGCATTTTTGTTGGAGAATAACTGTATTATGCTGCTCCAGTGAAGTGATTTAAACACAAATTAACAAAGCACACCCTGAACTGATTGCCAGCCAATCACAAGGCTTGTATGGACAAACAACCATTCACAGACAATTTGAAGTGTCCAATCAGTCTATATTATATGACAAATACAGTACTTTGATGCACAAATTTGGGCGCATCTTATTTATGAAAATTAACACGTCTATTGGTAGTGCGCCATATCATTTGATGTTGCTTACGGTCCAAAAAATATGATAAGTGAAGAATACTGTTGTGGATTGTATTGTACTATAAATATTGACCTTTGGGAAAAGAAACCAATGATCCAATAAACTGAAAAACGGCAGGATAAGCAAAGCATTTCCTTTCACTATTCATGAGAATACAATAGTCAGCTTTTATACATAAAACCACAATTTCCCTCAGCAAAAACTGGATGTGCCCACATGTCTTTTGTAAGCATTATACTGCTGAAAAAAAAGGGATAGACCTTTTCACACTGAACTGTAGAGATAACAAAAGCATGGCATGGGAATGGCAGGATTGACAACAACAGCATTAACTACAATACAGTAACATCCTGTGCTTTAATGGCTGGAGTATTTTTCTCAACAGGAATGTGGACTTTATACAAAGGTGCTTTGAGGAAACAATGTCATCTTTTGTTGCGTTCTTTAAGTGGAAATCATTGCTCACTATGTGATAATAGTTTGTAACTGGCACTAAATCAATCTGGGTAAAGTACTTTTTATTTTTACTACTAATAAGTACTTTTAATTTATCGTTTTATGTTTTTTTTCCCCTTGTCTACTATTGGGCTCAATTTCAAAGTACAGAAGGGTTATCCATTAAGAGAAAATGATTTAAAATACAGAAATGCATGCACAAAAAGAGTTTTATTTTACAAAATCCTGTGTATATTTAATTATGGTGATAAATGATACTGAAACAACATTTGCTAATGACTAAGGGAACAACTATCTTTAATAAAACGGTACTTGCTCGATCAGACTGATTTAGCACAATGGATGGTCATTCTGTAGAGCTTTATTTTTGCTTTTTCCAATAACTGCATTCTTTAAAATACAAATATAAAGCTGGCTGAAATGGATTGACTCATACCAGAAAGTCCTAAAATATTTTATACCAAGCATATTGTTACATGCCCCACTGGGGCCTCTAAAGGTGCCCCAATGAGGGAGGAAAATCCTGCACTGGACCCCTTTGACCAAAGCCCATTTAGTCCACTGGCCTGAGGAAGAAATCACAAACCCTCAGAATGATGGAACAAGTTTAACAAGCCAGTGAAGTAGTGAACAAAGAGGCCAAAAGGGTGATTTGTGAATACTATAGCAAAACGTTTGGAATTTAATTGACAGGGGGAAAAAATCCATGTCCAAGTCACACAACATTTAACACCCTTCTTTAACTATTTTAAAGACTAAATAGTCTTAACTAGAAGCATCAACTTTTACCATTTCAATTTCAAATGTCCTGTTTTTAATAAAAGAAGGAAGGGGAAAAAAATCTACCAAACTCAAATAATTGAAAACATATTAGAAATGATACACGACTAAAATATTTTTTATCAAAAGAACTGGGATACATTATTTGCCAAATATTTTGTATTCCCAACAAAGTTTAGGACATTTTTTCACTGTGATTTCCAAAACATTTCGATCTTTTCCTGAAACAAAATTTGAATTTCCTTCTAACTTCCACAAACAATTTCTCATTTCTGAAAAAGTGAGCTTCATTTCTGAAAAAGTGAGCTAAAATATGCAAAAACTTTCACATAGCCATCTGAGACAAATACTTTGTTGCTATTTTTGCAGCTCAACAAAGGCTGTAAACATGTTCTGGGGATTACAGCCCAATGCTGTGGAATCCCGAGCCATGCATGATGATGACACGGTGGTGACATTCCCATTATTATGTTCCATTACTTCCTCCCTTGCAAAAATGCCAACACTTTCAGAATTCTTTCATACCAACCACTGAGTGGTTTCCTCATCTGCTCATTAAATGACGCAATCGCACCTACCGGACTACCAAAGTAAGACAGGAATGGGTCACCATTAGGTGAATCTTAACTCATTTGAGCTCATTTATGCACCAGTAGGTGCAGACTTACAAAAAAAAGCCTATATTCTCTGCACCTATGAGAAAAAACACAATGAGTCAGCCATTGGATACATTCAATGAAACCACAGAAGCATTGACAAATCAGTCCACAAAGAAACCAATGAGCAATGAGTGCAATTGTCACCTTAATTTCTGTAGTTTTCCAGGAAAGGTTCGCCCTTACGGTAACTTATAAAAGATCAATTTCCTGGGTAAATGCATAACAATACCAAAGAGGATTGGAACAGGTCATATTTACATAGTTTATACAACGTGGAAGCATCAACAATGATCCACACTGGGCAAAGCAACTAGATTATGTATCTGTGGTGTCAAAAGAAATTAATAGAGTGACATACAGCTTGAATGAAATGTCACAACTTCTGAGAAATTACTCTGTCACAAGCTGAATGACATGCCTGTCATATTAAATCATAGGACTCAAACAACTCCAGCGGAAATGTCAATGGAGCACCATCCTTGCAAAATTATCGTATAAAAATCAAACAATCTGAGACGAGTACAAGATTTTCAGATTTAGCAAAAAAAAGTACTATTTTTTTATGATTATGGTTGGCACGCTTGCAAATTCATGGATTGAAAAAAAGTATTTCTGACCATCAGTAAGTAAATGCTAATAATCTGTACTCTAAATCTAGATTGACAGTGGAAACATGCGACTACGGTAAACTGGAATAACAATAGTACAGCAGTATTCCAGAAGCGAAATCAGGACCAAATAAACATTTAATATTTTTATGCAAAGTGAAGCCAAATATTATTGATTGGACAACTTATTGGAGGAGCTGTAAATCGACAAACAACGTACATAAATCATTCTTTTTCATATCCAAAAGAACAACATATTTATTTAGCCGGGTGCTGTTCCATTAGCATGTTTTGTTTCACTTCCTTTCTCACACTTAAGTCAATGGAAGCTGCAAAACTGACATCTTTACACAAAACTAGTTCAGCCACTGGCAAAGTTGGGAAAAAAAGAGCCAAGCAATCACATTGTCTATGCCAAGTACTAACACCCGATAATAAAAAATAAAAAAACGTTTACATCATCAACTTTGAGTTCCGCACACTTTTGCACTGGATTATTATGCATGACTCACTTTGAAATGATAAAAATGATCCACTGACTGATATGTTGACATCGCCATGATCTGTGAAATTTAAACAGATAGAAAAAGTAGGGTATCCAAAGTAGGGAGAAGAAGTTCCAGTAGAAATGGTGCAATGTTCACAATTGAAGATAAATAGCATGATGAACAGAATAATTCATTGCATAGTAGGTCACACAGTAGTCATTTATGAGAGTGGCAGTTCAAAGTTAGAAGGCTACAGACATTATGCCAGCCTGCTGCCCGTAAACTTTTGATTTGGCTTTGTGGAAGGCAATGTTGTTCCAGATGACTCTTTGCACAGACCCACAGTAATTTTCACATTACAATGTGGCAACAACAATAACAATAAAAAAAAGCTTTTCTTTTGAAGGTCAACCCTCCAGTACAATGTGCAAGTCTCTGTCCATGCTTGTATAAACATATTTCAGAGAAATAACTAGCAATTTTTGCAACTATGCAAATTATTTGTCAATGAAAAATCTGCAACACTAAAGCAATACATCCAAAACTACAAAAATCATTTATTTCAGAAAAGTTTGGACCTAATACAACTGATATTTTGTTTTTATTCATTAGTAGGTCGTTATGCTTTTCAATAAGATTCTTAGAGGATAGTCTGGTTAAAGCCAAGATTTGTCACACTAGGCAAAACCTTAAATCCTTAAAAAAAATCAATTTTCCAGCCTTCACATCAGGTCATTTATTATTTGTACTAAGATAATCAATAACAGTTAAATTAATTACATTGACCAGTCAGTTTTGCCATGATTTCATATGAAAATCCCCCCAAAAAATGCTAGAATGATGACATGTTTAAAAACAAAATAAATACATTTTGGCCCAAGTGTTGTTGAACGTAATAATCCAACCCCTATACACTGGATAGTAACCACAAAACAAAATGTCTACCCCATTCCCCACCGTTTTTGTGGCTGAGGTTGACACGCTTCACTTTCAAGCAAACAATTTTTACATCAAGAGTGTTATGGGACAAGATGCTATTCCATTTATTTATATATCGACCCCCACTAGTTATTATGTAGTCACGGCCACATATGCAGTGAAGACTCGCTGGAGAGCTCAAAAGGAGTCCATGGAATGTGAGAACAAGCGCATCATTCCATTGTTCACGAGTATCTCCTCTGGGAATGTGGAAAGAGTGCATATCCAATAGAAGATGAGAAACAAGACTGTGCCATCCCATGTAATGACATATGACAGCCACTACTGATCGTCTAAATGCCTTCATTAAACTCTACAAATGGTTGTCTGCATAGCGAGTTGGCAACACAAAGAATGCATGGAAGACATTTGTCTTTCCATTTTGGGGCGTTCTCGCCCTGGTTTTGGCTGAACTCTCGCTTCTGGTTAGCATAATGTTTGTGTGCGGCTGCAGCTGCTACAGCAGACGCTGCGAGTAGCGAAGGGTTGTCGTCGAGCCAAAGTCGGTCAACTTACAGTGGTTTGGACTTTCATTTTTTTTTTACCTCTATAGTGCTCCGTTTTATTTTACTTTCTGGATTTGAGCCATCAGCAATAAGAACAACTGTTGTAAGTTTTAGAACAGTGTTTTAATCAGTTGCCAGACCTTTGAGTTCTTCAACTACTTGCAGGTCAATAATGGCCATCTTCAGTAAAAAAAAAAAACAGACTACTGAAAAAACAAACTGAAATACTGTGGTACCTCTACTTATGAATTGTTCTACATACAACATTTTCAAGTTACAACATCATTTAATGTACAAATTACTGTTCTAATATATGAAAACAAGATCCAAAATCCCAATTCTGGAACCAATTCATTTTCTAAGTAGAGATACCACAGTATTAAACTTTTTCTGTCTATATTAACCCCAAATAAGGTTCAAAAATGGTACTGAATCATAATCCAATTAAAATATACACCTCATCAGTCTACATATCCTACTACTGTGTTAAGTTCTACTTTGTATGATTGTAATGACTCGCATCTAAGGAATTAAACAATATATCGTGCCAAGTCCTCGCACTGCCACATGTCAGCGTAATCTTAATGGCCAGCCACCTCTAAAAGAGGCCTACTAAAGAGCTGTCAGAGGGAATCATTAATCCCAAAAGGCAGTCAGAGACAGATGGTTCCATGATGGCAGATCGATGCTCTCGCTGACATCCCAACAGTTTCTAGCAGCAGGAAGTAGGCTAATCCTTCAAAAGAAAGTTCTCCACGAAACACGCAAGTGAAGCCAGGGACATGCTTTCCCCAGGCCCCGACATTAGCCTACATATACTGCCTACTGCCTCATACTTTGAATGGAAAAGAAAGAAAGGGGGGAAACGGAGGGATATGATTGTTTTTCTGCTTGAGAGACGCTTCATAAAAAGTCTGACCTTCCCCTGAAGGGCCTCTTGAAGAGGTCCCAAGATGCAGAATAAATGGGGGTGGTGTATATATGAGCTATAAGATAAAATGCCAGAAGCCAGACCCCTAAAAGTAGAACCAAACGGAAGGTTGTGATCACAGTAAGAAGTGACATGAAGATCAAGGAAATTATTCAACAAATTGATCTCAAAAAGGGATGCAAAAGACCAAAAAACTATGATCATTACATTTGCAGACACTGCTTTCAGAGCTCCATTAATAATTTACACTTTTAGCCATATTATCTATTGAAAAACCAGTTTAATGATTTGGTTATATGTAGAACTATTATGAAGGACACTATTGCACAAGACTAGAAGTCGAAAGGTAGGACAAGATATTAGTTTTCCCCTTTGTGGCTCGTGATGGCTCCTATTACACTTTTAATGTGTGTCTATGGGATTCTTTGGCCCTTTCCTCCCGGAGAACATTTGTCAGGGCAGAGGTCACACGGCTTGCGATATTTGTTATAAAGCATCGGTTCAAATTTAGGTCAGGGTTTGTATGTTATATCTAGAAAGTTACAGCAAAGAATTACACGGCTACCCAGACCAAATCCTTATTTATAAATTGATTACCAGATATATCAAAGCTTAAAGCCGAATTAAATATTGTCAGATTGACTTCCATGTTGTTTTAGATCTTCCATAAGATCAATGTCGCGTACTTGGAATTCCCTCTAACCCAGGGGAGTCAAACTCCCTTTGGTCTGCGGGCCGAATACAACTTAATTTGAGATCAAGTGGGCCGGACCAGTAAACTCATTGCAAAATGACATAGAACTAACAATAAGCCCACTTTTTTTCCTTTGTATTAGTCACTAATACTAATAATTAGTGCAAAGAATGAGTAAATTATCAAAATGTTTAATAAAAGAAATTTACTTTTACATTATGAACAATATATTATGAACAAGAGAATAACATAAGAACATAAATGTCAATTCATGTTTGCACGTACTAAAACACTGCACCCCTAGCGGATAATACAAGAACTACAAATTTAAAAGAAAATTCATATTTTTTTTATACAATGCAGCTTTCTTCCCCGGGCCGTACCAAACCACCAGACGGGCCGGATCCGGCCCGCGGGCCGTACGTTTGACACCCCTGTTTTAGATCTTCCATAAGATCAATGTAGCCTACTTGGAATTCCCTCTAACCTATCCAAGGTTTTTTAAATTTTCATCCAATGGGCTTTTAGGATATTTCCTTGGAGGGTTTATATCAAGGGAAGTTGATTTTTTATTTTTTTCCGCCAACTCTGGGGCTATGAAACACTTGAGACGCCCATGTGATTAAAGGCTGTATAATTAAATGTGATTGACTCATTGCAAAGCCCTTGTTACAAACTAGTAGGGGCAAGTAATGGTGTTATCAGGCACAATGTGATGAGGAATGAATGCAGCTGCACAAAATAAAAAGGCCCTGAATATGCAAAGAGAAACTGCAGCTCTAGCATAATAATAAGACTACCACCTCATTATTGCACTACTTCTCTTGTCAAAACACTACATGGCTTCGTGTCAGCATCTCTTCAGCTTCCCAACATACTGCGTCTAAATGACTTTAATTTCATCAGCGCAAGAAAAAGGAAGACATGGAATCATTATATCCGACAGTGAGCAAACGGTGAAGGAACAATTTTGAGGCTGCATTAGTGGAGACGGGAGCCAGCAGTGACTCAGGACGGAGTTAAAGGGGGGTGCGAAAAAAGGGGGAGGGGAGGTGAAAGAACACCTGCTCGTGAGCCACAGATAACAGAGACACCAAAAAATCCAAAAAGCAGAGGGGTTTTTTCGAGTAATACACATCTTGAATATACTATATTGCACTGTTTATTTATATGGGGTTGAGTTTTCTTTTAAAAATTTATTTGTTAGGGCTGCCTTTTGAATATAAATCATATATGAATGGAACATCCTAATGCAGGTGTAAAAAATACAAGGCATTGTAAATGTAATTGTTATAGTACCGTATTTTCAGGACTATAAGGCGCACTCTCAATGAATGACACATTTTAATTTTTTTCCATATATAAAGCACACTATTATAAGGCGCCCCGTCTATTTTGGAGAAAATTGAACTTTTAAGTGCGCCTTATAGTTGTGAAAATATGGTAGTTGATATTAATAGACCATATACTCATGATCAGGTGTCATAGATTCAAACACATTGAACAAAAACTGTTAAATTTACTATAACTGACTGATTAAAAATAGCCTTAATTTATTTTTAGATTTTTTCTACCCCTTTTCCTACAAAAAAACAAAATACAGACCTTTTCAGATGAAAAAGAAATAACATCACAACAACTGAAAAATAATTAATGTCAATATAATTACTGAATAATTGCTGGGAGGTTATTTTACTATTTAAAAACATACTACTCCATTATGCACACTAAAAACAACAATAATGATATTTCCCCTTACACCCATTGATAAAACAATCTTTAACAACATATTTATGAATAATGTGGGATACACCAAGACCAAACAAAAGCCTTCTGCAGTAAACATGGCCAGTATCGAGATCCTGCCATCTGGTATGACCTAACACCATCCAATTGTATGTCCAACAAGACCCACACTCCAAAACAAAATACCAGCATTTGCTGCTGGCTCTTCATCAATTGTGACCTTCCATTAAAGCATTTTCCCCAGCTAGTTTGTGTTCATACTCTACCAGTCCGAGTCATTATGTCATTATTCTTTACGACCCCAAAACAAAGCTATTTCTCAAGTCCTACATATCTACAAATATTGATTCACAGAGGGTGAGGAAAAAAACTAGATAAAAAGGAGTCGGCCATCATATCAAACACTGCCATACAACTTTTTGATTTATTCTGAAGACGACCCGCAGAATGCCACAAACGCTAAAATGATCCATTAAAAAAATCCTGTTAAAAAAGTGGCAGACTGATAATTACCAAGAATTATTTTACAATTCAGATGGGCCCAACTTGCTAAAGATAAAAAAATCCCGCCTGCTTTTGGATAGACTTTTGAAAGATGGCAACTACTAGATTATTGATAATGTTTTCATTTCCCTTTGGTGACATATCTATTTTTCTATATTTTATGATGAGATGAGACTATGGGCAAAGCTTCTGAATTCGGAGGCCTTTGCCATTTTGCTCTTCGGGTGTAAAGTTATCAAACGGATTAAATTTAACTCCGACATGGTCTGCTGTACGTTTCCCAAGTAATTGGGACGGTATGCAGAAATATTAAATGAGCTAAAAATATTTTACAGTTACATTCAGAACCTCCAGCTTGAGTATTCCGTATTTTCACAACTATAAGGCGCACCACATTATAAGGCGCACCATCAATGAATGACACATTTTAATTTTTTTCCTTATATAAGGCGCACTGGATTATAAGGCGCCCTGTCTATTTTGGAGAAAATTTAAGACTTTTAAGTGTGCCTTATAATCGTGAAAATACGCATGTAGTAATGTCTGTAGTAATGTCTGTAGTACTCAATGCTGATCTGTAGGTGTCAAAAAATAAAAACATAATATGGCGTTACCTTTACTAACAAAATAGTCGGGCTACAAAAAGCCTTGTTGAGAAAATTTTCTATCCGAGATAGCAAAAAAATTAAGTTACAAAACAGCTTTTTTGTGCCTTTGACTGCCATTGGTCATCCAGGTGTTCTCGGTTTTCAAGTGTGCTTAAAGTTACCGTATTTTCACGACTATAAGGCGCACTTAAGTCTTAAATTTTCTCCAAAATAGACAGTGCGCCTTATAAACCAGTGTGCTTTATATATGGAAAAAAAATAAAATGTGTCATTCATTGACGGTGCGCCTTATAATGTAGTGCGCCTTATAGTCCTGAAAATACGGTACTTTATTCTTAACTTTTCATTTTGGGCCCTAAGAAAATTAAATTCTCTAAATGCATCATTTTAAGTTGTTAAATCATGTGTTTACATGCGTCTCTTCATATATTTTGCCAAATGTTAGTCTCTTCCACTCTTCCTTACAAAGATTCTAGTTAGAATATTTTCCCGTCTTATTCTTGTCATCCATCCAATTAATTTTGACCACAAGTTATGAAGATTAAAATGACAGCTGTGAGGAGTTAGACTTCATTGTTTTGCTCTACAATCAAGCCTAAAAATACAACCAAATTATGTTGTGTGCGTGAAAAGAAAACGAAGCAATGTATAGCAGGTGTTCATATTCTCCAAGTTGAAAAGGTCAAGCCGTGATGCCGGCCTCGCCTAAAGTATGCCAACCATCTCTGGCCTTGTAGAGGTCACTAATGCAAGGTCCATCCTTCACCTCCCTGATCCATTTAAGGAGAAAAAAAACATGGCAAGGGCATATTCTTGCGTCGTTGATACACATTCCGCCACACATACTACATTCAAGATAGGTAGATAGACAAGTGGTAACCCTTCATACACAAGCCTGGATAGAATCTATCAGCACTAACATTGCACTTAGAACCTTCAGAGTTATCACAACCAGTGATGGGAAAAATACAGGAGTATTTACAGCATCCATTGCTTAGAAATAGCTATTCAGTAACATTTATTTACATTGGATTAAACTCCTAACATGTTAGTTAAGTGCCATTGAGGATGATACAATTGTGTGGCTGTTTGTATTCGTCTTGGTGTCAAAGTGGCGGGTCGCGGGCTAAATTTGGCCCGCCACATCATTTTGTGTGGCCCAAAAAAGTGCTAACTTTCTGTTTTATGATGAAATTCAAATGATTGTACATTATTTCCCGTATTTCCTCATTTTAAATCAATAATTGCAAACAATTTGTTCTAATTTTAATGTCCAAAAATGATCTATCGATTAGCATGATCGAGAAAGCTGTCAATTTATTAATTGATTAATTTTGGCAGCCTAGTTGGAAGATATAACCGCCCTCTAGATGTAATTGAAACTACCACGTGGCCCGTGATAAAAAAAAGAGTTTGAAACCCCTGGCTAGCGTCAATTTACATTTTTTCCTCACATTTGAAGTAGCAAAATTGGTTCAAACACAGCCAATCAAACTTCTTAGTTCAAATGGATTGGACAGCTATGCCTTTCATGGGTTAACTACTGTAACCACCAGTTTATGAGATGTTGGCTTTATGGAATCCTTCACTTTCTTGTCTTTTTTCACTCGAACGAGCTGCCAAGCTTGACGGAAAAATACTCAATAATATATGCAGATCATGCCCTGGTACACACAAATACTTGCGAGCACATTCCAGTGGTTTCTATGCGAGAAAAGACAAAAGAGTTTAATGTCATGCCTTTCACACAATAGTCAGAACAACCCGTTGCTTAAAATTCACTCAGGCGGTGATCAGAGAATAAAACTTTGTGGTTGTCCCATCCTATGTCCACAATTTTTGGACTTGGATCTTGTTAACAGTCCCACAAGTCCAAGTCCTGCAGACGTACACGCGCCTACACAACTGTGCAGCACTATAAAAGCTCAAATAGTTGAAGAATTCAGTAAAAAAAATGGCATTATTTCACCTGATGTCATCCTGAGTGAGGTATTTTAAGGGGGCGGGACACGTCAATCAAGGAGAGACCCACGTGCACACGCACACACGCACGCGCGCGCACCGTCGCCCCCAAATGACATCTCGTAAAGCAGCAATTAAACAAAACACAAAAGGATCTGCTTTAAAAACGACATGTATATAAAAGATATGAAGAAAAAGAAAGGAAAACAATAAAAATCCACATTGAGAGTAAGAGAAGAGGCATCAATACGAACCTGTTTCACTTCAGCAGGCATTCTCCAAATTTCCTCACTTGGCTCCCCAAAATGGAACCCCCTCCCTATCGCGCCGGATAAAATATGTCTGGTGGCGATTTCCAGTAGTCGGAAAAGTTATGCCTTTCCCTCCTTTCCTCCGCTTGTGCCCTTGGCTTATCCTGGAGTATTTACGTTGAGTTTTCCCTCTGAGAGCTCAGAGGTTTGCTGCTCAAAAGCGGCCAGCCATCCTCGACTGATCGCGTCAAGTTCAATGACGTTACCACGAACTAAACCAGAAGTGTAAGGTTGTCTTTCAAAGTAAAAGCCGGACTGCTGCGTCTGTAATTTTGCAGGTCGATGGCATATACATTATGCTATTTAAGAAGAAAAATATTCATGTATTGGGAAGGATTACTCCAACTGAACATTAATTTCATATACACACTTCACTCACACTCTTTCACTGAAATAAAAAGTATACTATATTTACAAAAATGTAAAATAATATTACTTACAATAGATCAGTGGAAAAACTGCAGAACAGGAGTGCCTTATTTAAATAGACCTTAAATCAAGGGTGTCATATTCGGGTTGGTTCACGGGCCGCTTTAACGTCAACTTGATTTGAAGTGGGACCATTTTTGATATAATATTAAGATTTTTTTTAATAAATGGATTAAAAGAACTGGATTAAAAGCCCTGAATATTCCGTTTTATAGATCTAAAACAATGTTTATTTTAGCTTTTTTATATATTTTTAGATTTTACAAAATGATTTTTGAACTGAAAACAGAAAAATTGATTAAAAAACGACAATTATTTCTTTAAAAGGTGAAAAAATGTAATATACATCTATACGCTTCATTTTAATTTTATCCTAAAACAGAAAGTCGACACTTTCCCGGGCCACACAAAATGATGCGGCGGGCCAGATTTGGCCCCCGGGCCGCCACTTTGACACCAGTGCCTTAAATAATATTTTACAGTTATGAGCTCAAGGGTTCAATCCCCGACTCCAGCCTTCCTGTGTGGTGTTTGCATGCTCTCCCCGTAACTGCGTGGGGTTTCTCTGGGTATTGTGGTTTCTTTCCACATCCCAAAAACATGCATGGTATGTTCTTTGGACACCCAAAGTTGTCTATAGTGTGTGAGGTTGTTTTCTATATGCGCTTAGGGATTTGCTGGCAACCCTTTTAGGGAGTAGCCTACTTCCTGCCCATATTTAACTGGGAGAGGCTCCAGCACCCCCGCAAATCTCAGTTAGGATGAAGAAAAACATAGTATCTTGACAAAAAAAACAAGAGAAATGGATCACACAAAAATATTTTTCAAAAGTATAAAAATATCACTATAAATCAGGATCATGGAAACTGAATCATGTTTTATGAAGTTTTTGTTGTATTTTAATGAAGTTTTGTAAGTAGGAGTATACTAATTCAGGTTTTTATACATTTTCCTCAATTATATGAATTTCAATGTTATTGTTTCCATCCCTACATGCAATTAATTGAACTATTAAACGGGCATATATTAGGCTTTATGGTTCTCTTATTTTGAAAGGAATATTCCTTTAAAAGGCAGTTTATATTAAGAAATATCCATTGCAATTGACTTTTTTAGACGGGTAGCAAAATCCTTGAAGAGATGATACTACACTTATGTATATGAAATGGATATAATAAAGTGTGTTAGACAAATATTGGACTTTTACTCTCTAAAGCGTCCAAGTCAATAATGCCTGAAGCACCACTTTGAGCACACATGACAACACACACACACACACACACACACACACACACACACACAAACACACACACACACACACACACACACACACACACACACACACACACACACACACACACACACACACACATCACAAAAACCACAGGGGCCAAAGAAAAGGAGGGTAAAAAGAGTACACCGTGTCGTATATCTGTATATCTTTGTCAATTATACACACTTTCTGGCTATTCTTGGCAGGGCAGGACAAAAAGGCAACAAAATCAAGCTAAATAAATGTTAATAAACCTGGCAGGACCACCAATTTACTGTATACACCTTCAGAAAAAAGCATTTTGAATGGAATCCAAAAACAACTTTGCAATTTTACCACCACAATAAAGCTGAGTCATGCCAAAATGATAATGCAATGTATTTCTATTTTTCTTCCATGTATCCAAATACAGATTAAAAACCAATAACCTGATTTAAACACTGCGAAATAGCTCGCAAATGCCAAAAGGGTCTTAGTGATGTCACCAAAAGTCCGGCCACCTTTTTAAAAAACATTTAAAATGTTATTTTTTTTACAGTCTATGAGTCGGAAAAGGGACTTCTCTGCACCCCAGCTGCATCTGTCTCTCACCCCAAAAAACACCTCCCCCTTTTTTTGGCACAGACAGAGAAAGGCGAAGAGAAAAAAAAGAGGAAAAAAAGAGGGTGGGGGTCTCAGACACACAAAACAAAAGTTGCCCCCATTGAGTCAAAGGCAAGCTCATACTCTGCAAATTTTTGCACCCTAAATACACATGGACACAGGCAGCTTCTTTTCTCTCTCTCCCCTCTTTGTCCCGTTCCCCTCACTGCTCTGGATGTAAAGGGAAGGGGTGGGACGTACGTGAAAGAATTCACACTCGGCTATCAAGTACTATGTCCGCCACTACGGTGGAATGTTAATCTAATAACGTCGATGAAAGCTTAACCGGGAACTTTGAGACGTTTTGGCCAGCCGGGAAAAGGCTGAAAAGGGATGGCTGAACTTAAAATAAACAGAGAACGGAGAAATACCAAGCAGAGAGGAAATGCCTTAGGTTTAGCATTCCACTTGCTCGCCAGTGGCGTTTCATCTCCTTGTTGCAAATTCAGTTGTTCTTAATGAAAGAGTCGGCCCAGCATGCATCGCTGAATTCAGATCGACTTGGGTGCACAATACCTCCAAACATGAGCATTTAGTATGCATTTGTTTCAACTCGATATCTTTCAATGATAAGATTGAGGTAATTTGGTTTTTCATTATGTTCCGTAACTGCAGTTCGAAACCTGTTACACTTTTGAGTGTCGTAAATGAATTGGAAATTGAACTGTTTTTAGTGCAGAATAAAATTAAGAGCTTTAACAACCGTGACTGGACGTTTGGTCGCCGGGACGTTTGGTCGCCGGACGTTTGGTCGCCGGACGTTTGGTCGCCGGACGTTTGGTCGTCGGGACGTTTGGTCGCCGGACCTTTGGTCGCCAGACAATTGGTCGCCAGACAATTGGTCGCCGGACAATTGGTCGCCGGACGTTTGGTCGCCGGACGTTTGGTCGCCGGACGTTTGGTCGCCGGACGTTTAAAACCAGCTCTCAAAATTATGTTCATGGGAGAGTTCAATATATTAGAGAGAGTTTAATATCTTAGAGAGAGTTTAATATCTAAGACAGAGTTTAATATCTAAGAGAGAGTATAATATCTACAAGAGAGAGCTTAATATCTAAGAGAGAGCTTAATATCTAAGAGAGAGTATAATATCTATAAGAGAGAGTTTAATATCTAGGTACTGTTTAATATCTAAGTACATTTGATCGGCGACCAAAAGGGACCAAAAGACCGGCGACCAAACGTCCGAGCACCTTTAACAACAGACAACAACAACTTAACTTTTAAAGCTATGTATTATTCTTAATAAAATAACACATCTTACTTTGTTTTATATCGCTAAAGTACAGTGGTAAGAATACACTACCAAACCACTGACCCTTGATGAACAAAAAAAAATGTCCTTGTTACAGAAACAACGATAGAACCTCAATATCAAATGAAATATTTCAAGCTAGAGACCCCCACCACCCCTCATTTGCATATAAAAACATGGTTCAATTATGGAATCCTGATACTAATGGCACTTTTTAAAGCAAAGAGAGATAAATGTAGTCACCGTGTCTGCTTTAATCTGCTACATTCAAAAGATCAAGCTGAAACAAAATGCTCGGAGAAACAAGAAAGTTGGATAAGTCGCTGCTTTTTCACGCATTCTACACCTTAACTGTGTCTCCCTACAAAACCAGACACTACACATGCCAAGTCCTTATTCTTTTACTTCATCCTCCAACTTACAAACACCTTCTGGCTCCAGCATGAACAAATGGCTTAAGAATGTTTTGTGTGTGACATAAAAAAAACTAAAAAAAACTGTGTGTGACATTCACTATGCTGGGTTTTGTAGTCTGCTTCAGCCAAAGGCAAAGCCAGAACTCATAAACTGTAGCCAGTCAAGTAAAGTGTAAATCTTTGTACGTGTTAGTGTACCTGTTTTAAATGTTTAATGTTTATAGGGTTATGCGATCAATTAAAAAAAGATGTATGAATGCTTTGTGTCGTATTTTGAAAATAAATACCTGCACCGACAAAACTAGTATCTTTCAAAATACACCAATATTGTTATTTGGGATGTGATCAATTGAGAAAGTTGACCCGCAATACTTAACAAAGAAATGGCTTTTATGTTCACTTTTATTCAATTTAGGATGTTTTATTTTATTTTATTTTACAATAATTCTGGAGAGTGCAGAAAAAAACTCGATTTGATGTGGGCCAAACCATTTTAGATATAATATTTAGTTTTTTTTAAATACATGGATTAAAAGAACTGGATTAAAAGCCCTTAATATTCAGGGTTTTTTTATAGATCTAAAAGAATGTTTGAATGTTGACCATAGAAACAGGCTAATGCGACAAAAGAATGAGACAAGGCAAAAAAAATATGCAAATATAAAATTGGGATTTTCTCTGAATCACACTGCTAACTTTTTCACAGAAACTCAAGATAAAAAAATATTTTACACCTCAATTTGGCAGACACAAGGAGATTTAAGGGTTTGACCCTGCGGTTAAAATACAAATCTCTGTAATTGACACAAACATAAAGAAAAAACAGCTTGAATGGAAATACCTTTTGTATTATTAGCTATTTCTATTCCCCTCTTGGGTCTTCGAACCCTTAATTCTTCGAATCATCTCACGAAAGGATTTAATGTCTGCCCTGGTCCAAGTCCCTGCTATTTGATCACAATCCAATAAAGCATTAAGTTCCCTTAAAAGCACTCAGAAGAGTATATGGAAGCTGCCCCAATTTTTGTCACTTTAAATCCTCTTTCCATAGATAAACTGACACTTTTAGTTGCTAGCATTCCTTCCGAAAGATACTTGAAGAAGGCCAATGTAGTCCAAACATACATTTAATCTCCATCTTTCGAGACAGAAGCTAAAATGTAGCGCATATGTTTGAAATAAAATGGAATGCGACCTGTCCAAATGTCCAGCAGGATAACCAAACATGGCAAAGGCTGGCCCCATTTAACATTTTTGACAAACAGACTAATTGAAAACAGTCTTCCATACCTGAAACTGTCCATCAAAGTAGCTTCACCGCTTTGTTTTGATAATTGGATCACTGTTTTCACTGATAAAGTGATTCTATATAGTATTTTGTTCATAAAATTGACATAATTCCTTGTAGTGGGTGGACATTTTAAGATTTCACAGTAACTGTCTGTTCTTCAGACCAGTTTTTCCTTGTGATAATTAAAAACTGCAATGGGACATTTGAGATTATGTTCAATGTCGGCCTGTTAGATTTTCAAGGCCACATGGGAGGACTCAGGCTTTTCAAATTGGTCAAAAATGTGTTAAGGAGTCTGAAAAGTTCCCCTTAAACTCCCAAAATAAGAGCAAATTTGGATAGTATATTGTTTTCTTTCAAAATGCCAGCAGTATTCAACATTTATTTTATTTTTAGAGCATAAGTGTCAAAGTGGCGACCCTCAACATTTATTTTTATTTTTAGAGCATAAGTGTCAAAGTGGCGGCCCGGGGGCCCAAATCTGGCACGCCGCATCATTTTATGTGGCCCGGGAAAGAAAATCATGAGTGCTTACTTTTTGTTTTAGGATCAAATTATAAGGAAGAGTATAGATGTATATTGCATTTCCTGATTTTCCTGCTTTTAAATCAATAATTGTCCTTTTTTAATCATTTTTTTTCAGTTTTTAGTTCAAAAATCATTTTGTAAATTCTAAAAATATATTAAAAAAAGCTAAAATAAACATTGTTTTTTGATCTATAAAAAACTGAATATTTAAGGCTTTTAATCCAGTTCTTAAAAAAAAATCTAAATATTATATATAAAATGGTCCAACCCACATGAAATCAAGTTGACATTAAAGCACCCCGCGAACCAACCCGAGTCTGACACCCCTGTTTTAGTACCTATGTCGGTTTTCTCCGGGTACTCCAGTTTCTCCCAACATCCCCCCAAAAAATCATGAATTCTTAAGCCTCTTTCAAATCCATTTAAATCTACCCCCAAGGATGATTTGCTACAGTTAAGTCCAAATCCTGAGTAGGTGTTTGCTACATGAACAACAAGCATCAAAATTCTTGGCATTCTCAAGCGGCTACTCCACATAACAGCAGTACAAGAAAAAAAAAGTGGTAAAGGAGGACCTTGGGAACAGTGTGAGGTGCAAAAGTAAACAAAAGAGCCACTTTCACACTAAGGTAATTAGGGTATTTATGGAGGGCGAGAAGGTTCCTGATGGCACAGTGAGTGGAAAACATTGGGTAGAGATAGAAGGGGGGCATAGAAAAGGAAAGCAGAGGGAAACTAAAGCTCATTGTTAGGAAGCTGATTTATGAGGGTACAAGGTCTCCCAGGCCCAGCCAGTAGAAGGATAGATCTTCTGTCACTATATCACCCTCAGCCCTTTGTATGCATTGTGCCTAGACGGGGCTGGGGGCTGTGTAGAGATGAAAGCGGGTGGAGGGCGACGGGGCTGATTCTCGGTTGAGTGCTGCAGTGCCATCGTAGGGTCTGTATATCCTCACCACAGACAGCAATGCTGATCAAAAGCTGCACTGTTCCCTCCTTCTAAAGCTGGAAAGTCTTTGAAAACTTCCCACAGCTTTGAGACAACACAATATGGTTCCATAGTGGCTCGAGTCTGGTGAATAATGACGTTGGAGAACTGAACTAACAGTTTAGTATAACCATGACATTAGAAATGGTTCTGTTTTCTTATCAATGGGTTTGATATGAGATGGGAGACGAACTGTCTGGTGAAATGAGGTCACCTTCTCTACATCAGACAAGGAGGGATGGTCTGGCTGTCTAACTATCTTCATATATAGAGCTTAATACGTCACTTGATCTTCCAAAAGCCTTGAAGATGGTGAACCTTCCGGCAAAAATCAATTTGGAAAGGCGAGCGCAATATCAAATGAAGAAAGGGTGTCTGGCTATGAATGGTCGCATGCTAAGACTGTCAATGGAGGAAGACTCGATCTGTGTCACTGAGCTGCTTTTGATGAGCAGGTTAGTAGACGCTAATGGAGTGTCTAGCAGGAACATTAGACAAACACTGGTTTTACAATGGGACTAGTGCAATATAAATATGTTCAAAATAATATGAAAAATATGGGACAGAGGTGTTTGGAAGCACCTCGTTGGACTTGTTATTACTGTGTTAACAGAAAAGATGCTGTGTATAATGAGTGATACTGTAATGGAAAGGTTAAAAAAAAAACAATATAATATTTAGATTTTTTTTATGAATGGATTAAAAGAACTGGATTAAAAGCCCGGAATATTCAGTTTTTTTAGATCTAAAACAATGTTTATTTTAGCTTTTTTTATATATTTTTTTTAGATTTTACAAAAATATTTTTGAACTAAAAACACAGAAAAAATGATTAAAAATTTACAATGATTGATTTAAAAGGGGGAAAATCAGGAAATTTAATATACAATTATACTCTTCATTTTAATTTGATCCTAAAAGAGAAAGTCGGCACTCATGATTTACTTTCTCGGGCCGCATAAAATGATGCGACGGGCCATGATTTGGCCCCCGGGCCGCCACTTTGACACCTGTGTATTAGAGTATAATTTTCATTTTCAGCAACTGAATGATGCCACACATAGTACAACTTCCAAAAACTAAAATTAGACTGACTGAGAATGTGTAGCCTCTCAAGTGGTTGAGAAACCCCCTTTTTTTGTTTTTTTGTTTTTTATAAGTAAGCAGAATTTAAAATGATCATTGATGTGAGTAATACCCAGTTGAATCCAAGTTAAATCTATCAGTTTTGGAAAAGGATTTGGGACTTCAGAGCAATAAAAACTATCACTGACTACTCACCAGAATTATGAGAAGAGAAAGAGGATGGGTTTGATCTATTAATAATAAACCTCCCTTGTGAGGATAACATTCTTTGCATTTTTCATGCTTTTGTCATGTTATTGGATGCAGTGAATATTGATGGTAAACTGTTGTGTTGTATTGTAGTTTTGGGAAAGTTTAGAGGGGATTGCCTTAGTAGAAAAATGTTTAAAAACTCAATGTAATCAAGGAATTTGCCTGCCTAAAAAAATGTTTTTGTCTGTAACATTGTTATAATTTTGGTGTATTAATTAGCAATGTTTAAATGTATTCAGGTCTACCCTTCGATCACTTAAGTACACAGTGCAGTATTGATAATTTTACAAAGAAACTATATATATCGAGTGAAGGATTAACACTAGCAACTTGAGCATTAACAAAGTATGACCTTAGGCAAGTGCAAGTATAATCATTTCTGCAGGTCTTACTTCATCAATAGTAAATGCTCTGTTATACTTTTACCTCCAATAAAAGTGCTGCAACTGAGCTTTGTAGGTTCTGCACAAACAAATTGCTTTCGATTTTTGTTCATTTTTGTGTAGACTGACACGCTGTTCAAAAAATGTAATATGGGTAAAAATGGGGTATAACCCAAGCACATTTTAGCATCCTCAATGAGTGAGATCTCATCCACTAGTTTCTTTACCAGGAAATCCTTCACAAGGGGATAAACTGCACAGTCCTTACAACAGGGGTGTCAAACATACGGCCTGGGGGCCGGATCCGGCCCGTCTGGTGGTTTGGTACGGCCCGGGGAAGAAAGCTGAATTGTATAAAAAAAATGAATTTTCTTTAAAATTTGTAGTTCTGGTATTATCCGCTAGGGGCACACTGTTTTAGTACGTGCAGACAACATGAATTGACATTTATTTATGTTCTTATGTTATTCTCTTGTTCATAATATATTGATCATAATGTAAAAGGAAAATTCTTTTAATAAACATTTTGATAATTTACTCATTCTTTGCACTAATTATTAGTATTAGTGACTAATACAAAGGGGAAAAAGTGGGCTAATTGTTAGTTCTTTGTCATTTTGCAATGAGTTTACTGCTTAATCTCAAATTAAGATGTATTCGGCCCGCAGAACAAAGGGAGTTTGACACCCCTGCCTTATAACATATTTTTACAATTAAGTCCAAGTCAACTATTTTCAAGGATCTGCCAAAAACAACTTCCAATCTGATGGCTTGGTCATGTATTAAGGACAGGTTTACATTCCTGCAATTAAGGTCAGAAATGAGAGGAACCTGACCTTCTGCTACAATATATCTTGATTAAAAGCCTTATTCAATCACCACCTAAACCAAACAATATAAAAAACCAGAGACCGAAAAGATTCCAAGCACTTGCTTTGCCAAAACGGTCAAAAGAAGCAAGGCAACACAGAACCATTCTTCCTCAAAAAAGCATTTTTGCAGAATACCAAGCACAGGGTTAAAGCAATGTGAATAGAAGTCTCAAAATGCCAGAGGTTGAACAGGTGGAATCCAACCAATGATGACCTGACATATTGATATGGAATAACCTTGTTCAGATGGATTGACTGCGTAGGAGAGTGAAATGTCTGAGAGACGTAGTGGTTGAAACGGACAAAGGAGGAAAGGGCTGGCATGCTCACACATTTACCTGCATCACCACTTGTTGCCATGCTAAGGGTTGGCAGGTGGGCGGGTTGGGAGTGGCATTGGCTCGACCAAGTTGAAGTGTGCGACGTTCCTCCTCAAGAGCTCGGGTTAACTGCTCAAAACGGGCCTCCTGTTCTTTCACCGATGCCAGGATGCTGGCAGCTGATCGAACTTCGTAGTCCTCCATATGTCTGGTATGAGTTGTCCTGATCTTACGGGTTAAGAAGAAAAGGGGGGAAGATAAAAGAGGAAAGGAAGAGTACCAGGTCAATAAGGAGACCCAGAACTAGAAGAAAGTGTGAGTTGTGCCTACAGTGTCGTTTTCGTTAACGGTGGAGAACATATTTTGTTGAGGAACAGTTTTCCACGATGATGACGACCAATGTCCCCTCTAAATTTTTGTTGGTCTGGGCAGAAAGACAACCTTCCTGAGCGCACTGAGTACCAGTGTGAGCGATATCATCATTGCTCGCTATGGGCACACCAGTATCACCTGTCATAAGCAGGTGCATGTCAATGTTACCTCTAATTTTTCATGTAAAAACATGCTGTAAAACACACAAAAAAGATAAGAGTGGACAGAGCTAATGCCACTGGCTGCCGTGTAAACGGCGTCATCATGGGGAAAGGGGTAAAAAAAAAGTTCGGATTTTATTTACTGCACGTTTTATGATTGCTGCTGCGCAAAGAAGACGAGAGTAGTGCGCAATTACACACGCGGAACATTGATGACGACGTAAAAATGATGACCTAAAAAGTGTCTTGGATGACTCTAACATAACTAGACGATTGTCAGTTTTCTGATTAGACTAGACAAAAATCCAACATCATTTCTGTCATAGGTTTACAATGACTGAGATTTGGTTATTGGACTTTTTAGTCAGTGATGTGACATGGTGTGCATCTCCAATACAAGTAACAGTGGCACTGACAAAGATGATCATATTTTAAATCTGATCAGATCGAAAGAAGTAAGGAATGAATCATGTTAATAACCACAAATAACAAATTTGATGGCAACAATAGCTTAAAATGTCACCCTGAGATTTATTCGAAGGCAAGTTATGCCAAGTTATCATAAACAGCCCAAAATATGCTATATTTTTCATGTATATCTTCAAAACTAAGACTAATATAAGTTTTCATCCAAAATACTAAATTAAAAGTGCTGCCAAAAACAACACTATCTCACCCTTTGCTCGACTAGGAAAGAATGGCGTGGCCTTTCGGCAATTTTACTTTCAGCAAATCCACCAACATGATACTCTGAACTAAACCAATTAAAAGAGCTGAGTACACACGGTGAGGGGTTGCTAGCACTCCGAGCGGCATCTACGCTAGTTTAATCTTTTTCATTTGCACTTTTCTAACACCTATGCCGAAAGGGGAAAATCCTTAATTCTTCCTGCCAAGGAAAAGCCTTTGGGGGCAGATCTGGGATTCACAAAAAAAAAACCAAAAAAACTCCCAACAGCAGATATATTAATGAGACTACTACTCTGTTGGGTGCCAATTATGGGTTTGCATTCTAAAGTTTTAGACCCATTTGCTAATTAAGTTTAAAACTGATAGCAAGGTTGGCACTGAGTGTAGATTTTTTTTTTTTTTTTTTACAAAGCTTCGCTAGAACAAAATGAAAGCTTAATTCAACAATTGCTGACACAATAAAGGGAATTAAACATCAGACACTTGGGGCCCGTTCACACATGGAAAGCTAACACAAACTTTATGTCAAGTGTGTTTTAGATTCTCTCAGAAAATGTGAGATCCTATAAGACGATGCTGTCTATTAATAAACTGGAAATGATTTTCAAAGGACCTTTCACATTGACAGATAACATTGGTTCATCTTGTCAAAGGAATTTGGATCATATTTTGGGGAAATATGTCTTCACTCAGAGATTTATTTGTTCAGTCAGAGGTCATAAAACAATGCTTAACTGACAATCTTCATACAGCTGCACTAGAGTAGAAAATCAGTAGAATAATAGCGCTTACAGGGGGGAAAAAATAGACATCTAAAGTGTGTTACTCACTCAGGAATGTGACCTAACGTTATTTTGTCTCCCTTTTTTTTTAACCTGTCCTGTTGAGATGCGACAGGCAGAATGGTAAATCTGCGTTTTGAAAGGCTAAAACTTTTATAATGTGCCACTAGGGAGTTTTATTTTGTAATCTCGTTTTGTGGTCATTTATATTGTTCTGTTTATTTGGGAAATCATGTTTAAGAGAAAGAACTAACGTATTTTCAAGACTATAAGGTGCACCACATTATAAGGCGCACCCTCAACGAATGACATTTTTTCCATATATAAGGCGCACTGTATTATAAGGCGCACTGGATTATAAGGCGCACTGTCTATTTTGGAGAAAATGTAAGACTTTTAAGTGCGCCTTATAGTCGTGAAAATAGGTAATAGAGGAAAGAAAGTAATGACACAAAACAGACAATTTCAAAAGTACCATATGCTACCTCACTATAACTAGCAATGCAAACAACCCTTACCAAAGGTCAAGTTCTACTCTGTCTCAGTGCATATTTTGGCAACTTTTTTCATGAATGGCTTCAATGAAAACAACAAACAAACATCTAAGACCATGTAGAGACACTTGCCAATCAAAAATGCCCATGAACTTTGACACACTGTCAACAAGGACGTTTAAATATGAAAAATTCCTTCATTGCCCCCCAAAAAAACAACTATAGCCAAGATGGAGAAATGGCCCTGTCACAATTTATGATCATGCACACAACTGTAATGAATTCTGGCATGCAAGCAATGCTGCAGGCACAAATCCTACACATACACACACACACACACACACACACATATAAACACAGACATTTTGGCCTTAATATCACTCACAGTGTGACAAGATTGTGATATCCAGATAACACTTACAAGCGTGAGTGGATATCATTGTCACACACACACATATATACAAGTTGATATCCATAACAAATGGCGGCATGACATGGAAGTTACAAAATAGTCCACAACAATACAGACCTAGTCAGTAGATATGCAGGCTGATAGCTGTTAGCCAAGAGGCATCCCCAACCTCAAGCAAAATACAGCGGGAAGAAAAAAGCTAGAAAAGACAAAAAGAAATGACAAAAAAAGGAGAGAAATGAAAGAAATTGAATTTAGATGAAATGCAATGACAATACTTTTGAGACATTTTACATACAAAAAGCTCTTGGAATGAGGACACTCTTGATTGGGTAAAAAACAAAAATATTCTTTGCTCCACATTACATTGTAACAGATTTGTTAGAAAATTGTTAAAAATTTGCATTTTCCATGCCATGCTGTACTATACTGTGAATAACATAGTTTTTTCCAATAATTTTTAATGTACGCACAGGTAAATCTATTCACTCTTTGCGTATTGCTTATCATTTTCAGAACAAGAGAACAAGTACGCAAAGAAAATCCATGCGAAAAAAGGGAGAACATGGAAACCAACATTGCAATCAGCAGCCTCAGGACAATTCCACTAACCACATGCCCACATCGTTATCGTTTTCTTAATGGAAATTATAATTCCGCCACTTTAAATGAAAGCCACTGTAATCCACTTAAATTTGAGGACGTTCAATGCAGTGCTGTTATTCATCAATGCAGTTAATACTGCTGCAATATCAAGCAGTTCTTTCTGTGTTTGCGTTTCTACGCGTAACAGGATTCATTCTTCACCAGAAGTCATGGTAAGCAGAAAGTCCATTTCCTTTAAAGTACCAAATCCTTCTTTGATGTTTGTTGTTCACTTCTTTATTTTTATTTTTTTATTTTTCACTAATCTAGTGCTTCTTTCATCACTCTTCCTCCTGAAGAAATAATGCAGAGGAGGCTCAATTTCGACAAAAAAAAAATCTACCGTATTTTCACGACTATAAGGCGCACTTAAAAGTCTTACATTTTCTCCAAAATAGACAGTGCGCCTTATAATCCAGTGCGCCTTATATATGTAAAAAACTGAAAACCAAAAAAACACCACTGTCGGACATTAAAAAAACATAAACGCCTGAACTGAAACAATACTGTTAAATATGCAGATGCCACCTAAGTTTACAACATATTCCATCATATAGCTCCTCCCCCACTGCAAGATTTTATACAAAAAAATTCAAAACATCAACAATGGCTGGCTCTAGAGGTGACTGTGTACTGAGTGCTTCATACCTGGAACTCAATAGCAATTACCGTATTTTCACGACTATAAGGCACACTTAAAAGTCTTACATTTTCTCCAAAATAGACAGTGCGCCTCATAACACAGTGCGCCTTATATATGGAAAAAATGTCATTCATTGAGGGTGCGCCTTATAATGCGGTGCAACTTATAGTCGTGGAAAAAAAAAATACCATTAATGTGTCAAGGTTACTATTTCAAGTCTGATTCCATAGTATGAATTTTGCATGTTTTTTCCATTTACCTTTTGCATTAGCAGATGTTCGCTAATCGCAAAGGAACAAAATCAGTGAAGGTCAATGTCTTTACAATCAATTCAAAAAAAAAGAGCAATGTAACACACAAGGCATGCATAGAATTTGTGAACAGTTTGTTTGTAGAGCACACAACTTATCTAATCAAAAGGGAGGAAGGAATACATTATTTTTATCATAAAGGGAAACTGGCCTCTTGGCATCACTACATTTAATTAGTATGAAATACAGTGAAGATCCGGCACATTTTTTTGTTTTGTTTTTTGTTTTCACTGAAGGGTAAAGAACATCTATAAAATCCTTCAAATATTCACAGACAGTCATAAGCCATTTAGAAGGACGTTTCACATTACATGAATTCACTTTCTATTTGTTGATAATATATCTCCATTTAGTTATAAATCAGAAGAAGTGAGTGACACTTTTCAATCTCATGCTCATTTTTTTTATCCACTGCAAACTGCTTAAAATATTCAACAACAACAACAAAAAATGTAACAAAATCCTTTTTTTTTTTACCAAGGTCACACATTAGTGTTTAAACTGCTTTATGTAATTTCTTCATGAACCTTAAATGCTTTATAGAAAATTAAAACCTTATTTTTACAAAGAAAAACTAATAGTGATGCAATTTTTAGGAGCAGCTTTTCAAAAGGCGATAAGACCTGATTGCTATGCGGGGTTAGTGTAATATTACTCACTTTGAAGCTTCTCTACTTTACACTTTAAAAAAAAAAACAGTGGACGTGCAATCCTTACAAAAGCACACCTTCAAAATTGTTGGCTTTACTATCGACAAATTATAACTAGAAAGACTCTTAATAAATAGAGTTGTCTCATATCTAATCACATGTTCGGATGACCGGTCCTATTGTGTCATTTTCAATTAATCAGAATAATGTAAAAAAAATATTATTTTTTTTTAAATGCAGTGCCGCTAAATGTCAAAATTCATATTTCATATGTAAAGAGAACGTTTGAAAACATGAAAAATACTAAAATTAATCAGAAAACAATTAAAATGAATCATCATGGTCAGTTAAAATGAGCTCAAAACGAAAATATTTGAATTTTGTTCCCTTGTAAACTGCCCTAAAATAAAGAAAATAATAATAAATAAATAAAAAAACATAGATTCCTTATTTTTTCTTGTAGTTTTGACACAAAACTAGTATTTAGTAGTTTGGTAAAGAATTCCATAGTAAACTACAGACTATTCATAGTATTTGGCAGCAATGAAAATGTATATATTTATTTTTAAGTACTATCTCAAAACCTGCCATTGAGAACAATACACACCCAATTCAGTTTGACTGTTTTTTTTTCACAGCAATCATTCAATGATGTCCTCCATGTTTGTTAGAAGAGGAAAAACAAACAAATCAACAAGCCTCCCTCACAAGTAAAGTGAGTGAGGCAATCGGTCCCTAGAGGAGGCATTACAACGAAAACAAAAAACAAAAAAAACGCATGAGTTGAATGTTTAAACCAAAAAAGACTGTCAGGAAATATAATTGCTGCAATGATGAGCTAAACAAAGTGATTAAAGAAAGCTGAGAGGGGAAAAAAAGGAAGAGGCGGTGGTCCGTACCTTTGATGTCGCTGACTGTCTTCACGCCACAAGCACAACAAGAAAAGGCGAGGTTCGGTCGGATAGATTGGACTTGAGTGGTCCGTCTTTGAGGGGGCAAGAGGATCTGTGACCAAAAAATAACATGAAATTAGAATTAAGAGTGCAGCCAATTTGCTGAGTCTGCATTTTTATTAATATTAATAAATACGGGAGTCCTCAAACAAACACAGTTCAAGCACAGTCAGCATTTCATCAGTTTAGACTGAAACTGTGTGGGTAGTGATTTATTAATTTTTTTTAACTTATTGCAGCAGAGAGAAAAATGAATTCAAATAAATTCATTTAAATTGATTTATGAACACATTTTGCATGTTTTGCATGTGATTTATATCATTTTTTTAAACTACAGGTATATAAAATATGTTTTATTTATTTCAGGGACATTTGAACAGCATTTATGATCCAAAAAATACATTAAAACACCATAAGCAACAATGTTGTTAAAGTTAGCCTACTGCTATCATAGTTTAGCATCCTAACACTAAATTAATTTTCATGACATAAGTTATGGAATGTCAGAAAATTTACATATTGTGAACAACTTTATTACTAATACATTTGAAGGTGGTATTTTATTTGCCATGGTGGTCCGAACATAAATTTCTCATCCAACTCTTGTCTTATTAAAAAACTTAGCAAGGTAAAACATTTAATAAAATAAATGCATTTCATATCTTTTGCACTGAAATTTGCATAGCTTGTACTTTAATGTGACATTTATATGTCCGAGTTTAGCCTTTTTTGCCCCTGAAGGTATTAACCTCTGCAGTTTTGATGACAAAAACACAAACACATGAATAAACACACATTTAGCATATTTTGAAGGACAAATATTCCCTAAAGCAAGTCCATGCAATGCATTGAAATATGCCATAAGTACATTTTTCCATAAATGATTCCTAACTTGCTTTAAACTAACAAAAATGCAACATGACCTTTATTTTCCACATTGCAGTGTCATAGAAATATAAACATCATAAGAACTGGGTGAGAGAATAAGAAAAAAATGACCCATGACAGCATAATAGCATAAAAATGAATGTTGATGCTTGTTATTATGATACAATTCATTCAGCCAGTTAGTACGTCCGCCTGGGCTGCCTTTGATGACGAGAAACAAAACTGACAAACCAAACATCGGATCTACTGCTCTCTTGAATGATGATCGCTTCATTTGCATCTCATCATAGTTTTGAATAAAAAGAAGACATTGTGGGATGAATTGCATTCATAATCAGTCAATGTATGTTGTGAGTTAAGATCTCTTCAAATGACTAAGAAGGAATCTCATTATCTGACAAAAATAGTAACTGGCATTGAACCGAGTGAGATTTATGTATGTTTCATTATAATAAGTTATAAGGACTCTGATTGGCTGGGGAACGATGCAGGTTGGGATAGGCTACGGCACCCCTTGTGATTCTTGTGAGGATAAGGGTGTCAGACTCGGGTTGGTTCGCGGGTTGCTTCAACGTCAACTTGATTTCACATTTTAGATATAATATTTTGATTTTTTTATTATAAATTATTAAAATAACTAGATTAAAAGCCCTGAATATTCAGTTTTTTATAGATCTAAAACAATGTTTATTTTAGCTTTTTTATACATATTTTTAGATTTTACAAAATTATTTTTGAAGTAAAAACACAGAAAAAAATGATTAAAAAATGACAATTATTGATTTAAAAGGGGAAAAAATCAGGAAATTTAAAAAACATCTATACTCTTCACTATAATTTGATCCTAAAAAAAAAGTCAGCACTCATAATTTAGTTTCCCGGGCCACACAAAATGATGCGGAGGACCAGATTTGGCCCCCGGGCCACCATTTTGACACTAATGATAAGCGGTTCAGAAAATGAATGAGAAAAAGTCATTTTGTTTGGCAAATGAATACTTTTATCATACATCTAATTCTCTAAGCATGTTTTTTTTCTTTGTTAATGACTATATTAAATATGATTAGGCAGGTCCCATAGACTCTGTAATTTTAAATCTCTCAATACCGACGCACTTGTTGTGCTCCACATTGATAAAAGAAATCTCAAGAAATATTGCTCATATGCTTTGTGATACCTCGCATTAAATATTCTTTCAATACTTGCTCCCCTTAAAACCCACAATGAATACTCTAGGGTCATTCTATGATTAATAATAAATGACAAGTGGCGCCTGCTAGATGAAGGACTGGACGCTGGACTGGAAAATCCATCAGAATTTTCACCATCACACAACCTGTGATATTAAAAAAAAAAAAGAAAAATATATGCCAAATACACCTCATTCTTGCCAAACTACTTTTGTCTTTTAAACATTTTCTATACCGATATGAAGCGATCTGTTATTCCGACACACCACCTGCTTCATCTACTCCCTCGCTAGCTTGTTCCTCTCGAGCTTCATGGTATACCCTGTCATAAAACTGAATTTCATACAATTATTTTAAGGAAATTTGAAGCGCCCTAGACAGCTCAACTATATTGCCAGGTAATGGCTCGGTTGAAAGTAGAGTGGAAAAAGCTCAATTGCAAAAAAAAGCTCTATTTTATGTGTGCAGACTGTGTAGGGAGAGAGCATCCACTAATTGCTTCTTCTACAAGAACATTACAGACCATCATCATTAGTCCACATAAACAGACGGACTTGTGTGATAAGGTGGCGGAAGGGGAAGGCAGGAATTGTGAAGACGCTCTCGACAGCTGCTCGTAAACAGTTACACCCTGCACATATTAATTCATTTGCCAACTAAGATGGGTTTTAAAAAATGGGTAAATACGCCAATAGTCTACACCAAAAGGCGGCTTGGTTATGGTTTATTTTGGTCCAAAATGTCATATCAGGAGTGCACAATATCTATAAATTCTTTGACATGTTTTTTATTGACTTGAGAGCATCAAGGCAATATGTCACTAGTATTGTTTTTTTGCAATTTCAAGGCATAATTCTCCACCCACCATATTTAAAGATGAGATGAGGTCAAACACTTTTCCAGATTTGTCATTAAATTTACAAATATTTTTTTTATGTATACCCATTAAATGTACATAATGGACCTCAGTGAATTGACATTTTATGCATGACCGAGTAACCTTTTTTTCCAAACAAGATTCCAAGGTATTCACCTTCAAAACAAGGTTCAAATGAACTATGACCACCCGCAAGTAACTAAATAATCATAGCAATCAGCCCTGATACAAAAATGAATAATATTTGATGACCGATGCATGAATCTGATTCATTCCAATGATATATGATAATACATAACAATAGGACTAGCAACTTTACGCCCATAATAAACTAATGTAATTGCAGAAAACTAATACACAAAACCGCGTATACATCCCAAAACTAAAGCCATCAATTTTAATTCCCATCAGTTCACAAATAAGGGAGAGTATTTGAAGCTTTATATACAGACAAACCAATTATACCAATGATAATTCTGTATGTAAATGCGACCCAAAACCTTCAAAAATGTGTTTTATCCATCTCAACAATCATTACTTTTGTATTGCCAGTCTCGTCATGTACTCTTTTTCTGAGAGATGTTTACCGAGAGGTGGGCGGCGAAGACAGAACAGGAGGCGAAGAAATGAAAACAGCCAAAGTTAACGGCTTGCTCATTTGTGCTATACTATATTGATATGCTCAGTCTCAGCTATTCTGACAGTAGCGGCGAAAAGGTGAGATGGAAAGGTAACAAACAACCTCTGAGCTATCACTGGGAGAGACTGTGAGCATCAATCCATCACCCTTTTCATTGAAGGCCCGCCTTTCCGGCTGCTTGAAAAAGACCAAAAACCAGACACCCATTTCTCTTTGACATTGAGCAAGAAGTGTGACCTAGATTTAGCTTTACCTGAGCGGCCCTGCTGTCAATCAAAAGTGAGAGTTTGGGGAGATTATTTTAAATCATATGCATGATGGATCATCATTTAATGAGACAAATCTAGGTGGTAGAATTTGGGTGATATCATTTTAAGCATAATACAACACCCTTGGGATATCAGAATAGTCTTGTGTTTAATGAACCTGGAGAATAAACAATACCGTATTTTCCGGACTATAGGTTGGAATTTTTTTTCCATAGTTTGGTTAGGCCTGCCACTTATGTATGTTTTTTTTTCTTGCTCTTTGACCACAACAGGTTGTTATGTTGTTGATTTTAGGTTAAAATGTACCTGTCCATTTTACTATTATTACATAGGTTTGATTGATTTTGATTTCCGCAAAAATGAAAAAATGCCCACACAAAAGTGCGACTTATACTCCGGAAGTAGTTATAAAGTATTTATTTTTACATTATTTGACTGGTTCAAAAAAAAAAAAACGGTAATTGAGACTCAATCAGACTAGCAATAAAAATAACTTGTGTTACCTGCTAAAACAATGCCAAAAATAAACTTAAAAAAAAACAACCTTCTTTTTTTGATTTTTTGATTTTCTGCATGCGACATGAATATACCACATTAAAGGGAATGAGAGGATCCGCTTTGATTGGCGCTAAAAGGAATTCGCGTATTCACACCAGACAGTAATTTTCCATTTTTCAATGCACATCTTTCAAAATGCCAACCATGTCAGTCTCACATTCTGCTGGACATAAGGAAATAAAATAGAGCCTAACAGGAAACGCAAGCATAGGCATTACCGCAGAGGTTTAGTGACTATGACAAACACATGAATTCTTACTGATGAGATTCTTCTTGAATTGTACAGCTGACAACTATGAACAAATTGGCAGGCTAGAAATCCTGTCAGGATACCATGTTTCTGTCAGGGAACGGAAAGATCAAAAACATCACAACTGTGTTTTGGCAAGAGGGGAAAAAATATGAAATAGAAATGACTGAACGGTGAGATAAAAAGGAAGCAGAATTTTTTTTTTTTTTTTTTGCATGGTCCCGTCTCAACATCCAGCAATGAAAATCTGGGCTTCTGCTTTGCAAAATTATGCAAATAAAAGCCTGGGAGATAAAAGTATTGGAACATGCGTCTCTTATTTTGGGATAACATCCTTTTTTAGTCTCTGCTATGACTATAATACTGTATACTATGTTGTGTAGAACACTGGTGTCAAAGTGGCGGCCCGGGGGCCAAATCTGGCCCGTCGGATTATTTTGGGTGGCCCGACTTTCTGTTTTGGGATCAAATTAAAATGAAGAGTATAGATGTATATTATATTTCCTGATTTTCCCCCTTTTAAATCAATAATTGTAATTTTTTTAATCCATTTTTCTGTGTTTATAAATCAAAAATAATTTTGGAAAATCTAAAAAAAAATATATATATAAAAAAGCTAAAATAAACATTGTTTTAGATCTATAAAAAACGGAATATTCAGGACTTTGAATCCAGTTCTTTTAATCCATTTATTAAAAATAAAATCGAAATATTATATCTAAAATGGTCCACGGCCTGTGAACCAATCAGAATCTGACACCCCTGGTGTAGAACCACTAAAATAAAATTTCTGTCAATGTCCCAATACGTATATAACCAATACATAAGTGTAATCTTCACTTTGTTGAAGGAGTAAACATGAACACAATATTTCTTGTTATTGTAGTCAGTGTACAAAATGTATATTGACAGATTGTATATTAGCGCAACAGCTGTACTGGAAGAACAATCTCTTGTAACATTCAAGCTTTATGACCCAAGCACGATCCGCTCTGCCCGTTAAATTGATTTGTTTACACCATGAAGACACTGAGAGAGCAGTGTATTGATGATCTGGTTCCTAGTTTTGCTGCAACATGTTTTCTCAAACCCCCCAAAATCTCAGTCCGGCTATTAAAAATAAACAATTGTGATTTAAGAGATGTACCGTATTTTCACGAATAAAAGGCGCACTTAAAAGTCTTAAATTTTCTCCAAAATAGAGGGTGCGCCTTAAAATAGACAGTGCGCCTTATAATCCAGTGCGCCTTATATATGGAAAAAACTGAAAACCAAAAACGAAAAACCACCACTGTCGGATATTAAAAAAACACAAACACCTGAACCAATACTGTTAAATATGCAGATGCCATCTTAGTTTACAAAATCTTCCATGATATAGCTCCTCCCCCACTGCAAAATTCTATACAAAACATCAACAATGGCTGGCTCTAGAGGTGACTGTGTAGTGAGTGCTTCATACCTGGAAGTCAATAGCAATTACCGTATTTTCACGACTATAAGGCGCACTTAAAAGTCTTACATTTTCTCCAAAATAGACAGGATACCTTATAATGTGCACCTTTTAATACAGTGCGCCTTATAATACAGTGCACCTTATAATACAGTGTGCCTTATACATGGAAAAATGTCATTCATTGAGGGTGCGCCTTATAATGCGGAAATACTGTACATTGCGTGCTATGGTGCACGTGGAGACTTGATAAAAATATGTTTTTTATCTAAAGATTATGTAAGAGGTGCAGAAATTGAGTCTCAATCAGGTTTGTGAGAGTGAGTAGGTGGGAAATATCTGCCAAAATCAAAAGTTTTCATCCAATTTCGATTAATTATTCATCTTTATATTTGAAGTAATCCCAGGTGCTTTGAGGTATTTGAGATGAGCTTTCAGATTGCATTATATTTCTTGTCATATTAAAGTTGCCATTGACTGTTATTGTAGCTTAATTTAAGAGAAAGTCTAAAAGAGGTTATGCATTTTGGGGAGGTTTCGGGATGAAATGTTCCACTTGTGTCGGCGCATAAGTAATGAAACCTAAAAATATGGAGATGAAAGGAGGAATAGCTGGAGGTCTTTGAAAAGAAATGATGGCCTTTTAATATAAAAAAAATGACATTCATTGCTTTTTCTTGCTGTAATAACTTGTGAAATCTATATGTAAGACAGGATACAGATTTATTTCACACCGGAATTGGGAATTATTTCATGCTGAATTATAATGTAGGTCACTACACTCCATGGGAATATAAAGACCAAAAATGTCAGTTTGCTTCTAAATTACAGTTGGCTTTTATTTTATTGAAAATTCTACACCACCACTATTAAAAAGCCAACTTTTACAGCAAGTAACGTCAACTCAATTTCAAGTGGGCCAGACCATTTTAGATATGATATTTAGATTTTTTTTTTTTTAAATAAATTGATTTAAAAAAATGAATTAAAAGCTCTGGATATTCAGTTTTTTATGGATCGAAGAAGAGGGTTTATTTGCGCTATTTTTTCTTTGTTAGGGAAAATATATTTTAATCATTATGTTCCATATTGAAGTGGAACATAAAAAATATTTTTAGGTATTTTTAGATTTTAATAAATTATTTTTGAACTAAAGACTGAAAAAAATGATTAAAAAAATGCAGTTATTGATTTAAAAGGGGGAAAATAAGGAAATTAAATATAAATCTATACTTTTCATTTTAATATGATCCTAAAACAGAAAGTCGGCACTCATGATTTGCTTTCCCGGGCCACACAAAATCATGTGGCGGACCAGATTTGGCCCGCGGGCCGCCACTTTGTCACCTGTGTTTTACAGCATGAAAAAAAAAAAAATGAGACCACAATAAATTCATTTTCTAATTGTGCTGGACTCTATCCGATAGGGAAAATGAAAAAAATAAAAGATAAATAGAACGGTTTCTCTTCTACCTTATTCTGTATGCTATGAGAGCATCCTGCCGCCACTTGCAGGAACACAAATGGATAGCAGAAGAGGAAATGAGCCAAGAAATAAGTGGCATTGATTGAATAGGTTCATGTCCACCCTAATCCATAAACAAGGCTGACCTGCTACTCATTAGTGGATGCTCTACGTTGACCACAATCCACTGGCTCATATCCCAGCAATGCCTTAGAAAAATATTTTAGAAAATGTATCATAACTCATAAGTGACAGAATCCAGAGGCTGTTTGCCATTTCAGGAGTAGGAAAAACAATTTTTCAAGGTAATGTTTTACAAGAAAGCCAATTACATCTGATACGCAGAAGCAGATTAGTGAATAAGATTTTTGTGTTGGAAACAAAGGAGGAACAAGACTAGTGGAGGAAAATCAGTAGAGTTATTAATTGGGAAATATTTTAAAAGGTCTAAAGTTTGAAAAGATATTAATTTGTTGCATTCATAGTAGGCCTGTGCGATCTGACCCGTGAAAAAATGTTTCCTAACATCTGATCTCGATTATTTTTCACAATGTTAATTTTTAAAAATTGGTTTTGGTGTTTTTTTTGTTTTTATTATTTTTTGTAATGTGTTGTGTTTATACAACATTCTCTACCAATATGTGTTAACATTAAACCAGCAGGTAATTGAAAAATGAATGGGTTTACTGGGCCTGCAACGCTTGAAAACTTTGGACTATTTTTGAGCGATTGTTAAAAATTTGCAAAATTCATCAAGAGTCGAAAAAATATAACATAGCTGATCCCAAACATTGATCAAAATGTCCAATCTTGACTCTGAAACTTAAAACATACTGTGCCAAAATACACTCTAGAATGCAAAAGTAAATTTCTTAATAAGACAACACATTTTTTCAAGGGAAAAGGAAGAAAGTTTTGGCCCTCAAAGTACTGGTTATAGTAACATAAGTAACATATTTTAAACCTGTAGATGGAAAGGTAGAGTAGACATTTAACTGGCTACTAATTTACAGAATAGCCATTGAAGAGCAATTTGTAAAAGTTTTCAACCTAATGTTCTCCTGACCGTCCTTTTGTCTCTTTTTTCTATATTCAAGAGCGACAAAGTTTCACCTAAAACAACGGCTAAATGAGGCTCATGTGAAGGAACGTCTGCTGCGTTCCCTTCAATCCGACATCTCATTATAATCCTTTTGATCATAGTGCCGACAGTCAAGCCTGCAAAACACTTCTCAGGCAAAGTGAATCCCAAGTGTGAGTTGATCCCAACAAAGAATTCCTAATTAGTGTTAAAATAACAAAGGGTAGAGATTGTAATGTGATGTATCCATCACGGCAGAATCCCGAAAATTATCACTTATTTGGGCCTTATTTGGCCCTACAATTTACATCATAGGCAAATGCTGGGTATGATGACAATTAGGCTTTTGTCGAGTCAATGGTAAGGACAAAGCCTATGTCCGACTATTATTATTACTATTAAAAATCATCACATTTGTAGCATGTACAGTGCATTTACACCCTGTACTAAAACGAGGGGTTTACAAAATATAATTAGTCCTAATAGGACTAATAAACCTTATAGAATCTGTGAATACCCAAACACGTTTGCGATCCATCCCATCACACTGATCAAATATGAACAAAAACAAAAGACCACCTGACCTTCAATCCATATTTCCTTTCTTCAAAAAGGCTATTTTTCTTAATAGCAAAAGCTGCACCTTTTTCCATATGCAGAGCACAAAGCAAAAACATTTTCTGCCATACGAATAATATAGTTGAGCCTTTCCCAGAACATGGTCTGCTGACAATTTGCTCACATGCATCGCTTCATGTTTCTGACCATCTGGATCCATGGCGATGCCATGGCAGTCCTCCCAGCATCATCTCCCCTTCAGGGATGACAATCATCAGCAACTGAAAGCAGAAATATTGGATGGATTCATCCAGTTAATGTCTCTGCCACCAGCCGCTTTGGCGGGTCAGCATTATTTCCCCTCTCCCCTCCCCACAAAAAAAAATGACTGACTGTTAGATGTAACACATTTCCTTTGTCGTTTATGGGCGGCAACTCAAGAAGAGCCTCTGTGGTCATTGTAGGCTAAAACCAGTAATTGCACTCACTTCTATTTACAACAGGGGTGTCAAACTCCCTTTGGTCTGCGGGCCGAATACATCTTAATTTGAGATTAAGCAAAATGACATAGAACTAACAATAAACCCACTTTTTTCCTTTGTATTAGTCACTAATCCTAATAATTAGTGCAAAGAATGAGTAAATTATCAAAATGTTTATTAAAATAATTTTCCTTTTACATTATGAACAATATATTATGAACAAGAGAAGAACATAAGAACATTTTAAAGAAAATTCATATTTTTTTATACAATGCAGCTTTCTTCCCCGGGCCGTACCAAACCACCAGACGAACCAGATCCGGCCCGCGGGCCGTATGTTTGACACCCCTGATTTACAATCATAATCAGCGTTTCCATATCATGACCTGGCAATTGTGCTCAATATCTGACTAATGATGTTTTTTTGGGACAAATCTTCCCATATAACACAGTCTTCTTTCTTTTCAGTGCTATTGTGGATGAGAAATTCTCTGTTGAAGAGAGCTCTCCAAATAAAATGGCAGTGGGTCGTACGCAAACGTAGTGTTAAATCCCATTTGGGTGCACCATCAGCACCACATGACTTTTTGACAATAGCCTTGTCACCACCTGCGTTCCATATGCCTGAGCATGACACAGTTTTTCCTTCCCTTCCTGTCAGCTGTGCTCTCTCCACCTGCCCTGAGCTGCTGTAGTCTTTGCAGTGCCTTCGTCTGAAACAATGCTGACAGCTAGGAGGCTTTTGAGGAGCCTGTAATCTAGTTTCCATGTTTTTTGTAAAGCACGATCCAGCTGGGTGGTTTTGTTTAACAATAAATTCACTAAAAGGTTGGATGGCGAGATAGCATGCATAAAAAAATAATAAAATAAATAGAAAAGCTGCCATTGCTCCCATTTTTACAGTTTCCGTATCATGGTGGTAGCATGTAAAACCCTATTGAGCATTTTAATTAATATAATTATGCATTGCGTTCAAGCTGTGTGTAAATTAGAATATGGTATATAAATTGATCAACATTGTAAAAGCATGTGTATGAGTTATATGTACATTAGTGGAATTGAATGTTTTTATTGTCATTATATAAAGCTATAAAATGCTTTTTATTGTTATTTTGTTTAACAATACATTCACTAAAGGTTGGATAGTGAGGTAGCATGCTTACATTGTCATAAATAAATATATAAAAAACACAAACAAATGCTGCCATATCTCTCATTTTACACATTACATACCATGATAGCATGTCAAATCCTAAAGAGCATTTTAATTAATTTAATTATGCAGTGTTTAAGCTATGTGCAAATTAGAATATGGTTTATCAATTGATCAAAATTTTAAAAGCATGTGTATACGTTATATATATATTGAATTGAATGCTTTTATTGTCATTATACAAGTAAAATTGAATTTAAAGCTTGCACCACGTCGTGCAAAAATAACAACAACAGACAGACCAATAAATAGTCAATAAAAAAGAAATAAATAGTGAATAAAAGGGCATTGTAGTGCAAGTTCTTAGAGTTCCAATTGCCTAGTTCCCCTTTTGTACAGACATTAGTATACATCTGTGGAACAGAGACTGTGGGATTGTACAAATTTTCAATAGGAATGAAGACAAATAAGTTCAGAAACATTGCGAGAAGCAAAGTCAAACGAATGTGAAACTGCGAATTGATTTAGAACTAAAATGAAACATTAAAGTGAAGCAGGAAAGAGTAGAGGAGAGCAAGCCAAGTACTTAAGATTTCGCTTTACTAATATAAAAAGGTACAGCATAAGCATATTGTAATTTGAATTGCTAATCTTAAAAAAAAGGATTAGATACAGTAGTCTGATATTTTGAAGGGTGTATGAGAAGAATGTGAAGCAATGTGGTGTTTTATATACCACAACTATGTTGATTTTAGCTGTACAATAACAAAAGCGAGTCCAACTCAACTTTATGAGTTCATACTCCTCACCCAGCCCCCCAGATTCCTGCCTGAGACCCCCTGCTGGGACTTGGCGGAGTGAGAAATCATCACCTCTCTACAATCAAAGAAAATCGGCTCATACTTTGAAAACGTCATGCTGAGATGTTTTCATACTTTGGATTGACAGAGATTATGAGAAGGTTTCATTAGTTTACAAAGTAGGAAGGATGAGTTTTATATCTATTCTGGTATTTTTGTACCATAGACGAGTGATGTCCCAATCCGGTATGTTGTATCGGATTTCCTCATGAGATTGGATCGGATCCAGTAGCCGCCACGTGTGTGTGTTTTGTAACATTAGTCAGTTAGTATTTCTGTAGCTGTCAAATAAACCGATACATTTTTTATTTTAAGATTTTTCCTGGTTGATGAATATAGGGATCAAAGTGGAATGGGATGTGCAAAACATAGCTTTAAAAAAAGATATATGTCAGATCAGACAGCATAAGATCAGAAAATTCTAAAAAATAAAGTCAAAGAGTCAACATGTGATGAATTTCTTTCAGATTTCTCCCGTCTTTCCATTGCACAAAATATTTTACATTATGAATCTAGTCCATACGTGTCAAAGTGGCGGCCCGGGGGCCAAATCTGGCCCGACACATCATTTTGTGTGGCCCGGGAAAGTGAATCATGAGTGCCGAATTTCTGTTTTAGGATTAAATTAAAATGAAGAGTAAAGATGTATATTAAATTTCCTGATTTTCCCCTTTTTAAATCAATTATTGTCATTTTTAATCAATTTTTCTGTTTTTAGTTCAAAAATCTTTTTATAGAATCAAAAAAATGTATAAAAAAGCAAAAATAAACATTGTTTTAGATCTATAAATGAATATTCAGGCCTTTTAATCAATTCATTTTAAAAAAATCTAGATATTATATCTAAAATGGTCCGGCCCACATGAAATCAAGTTGACATTAAAGCAGCCCGCGAACCAACCCAAGTCTGACACCCTTGATCTAGTCAATTTCTATCATTACTAATGCTGAATACATTGCATTATATTTTCAATTGAATGCACTTCATAATGCAAAAGGACAAAACATGGAAGGAATATGTCTCACATGCTGCATGGTAACGAATATACATCTTAATTCTGAGCTTGTTGTAGTGAATTTCCAATCCCTTCTTAACCATCAAGCACACTGCTTCATGAAAATGCTGCCCTCTTGAATACAAATCCTAATGGTAGACAGGATACATATCGACGGGGAAGGGCAAAAAGAGGGCGGACAGTGGAACAAATTCTTCAATGCCTTTAAGATTTGTAGCCGGGTAAGCTCCTCATTAGCATAACTTCATAACATTGCTTCTTTACTCTGAATAATAGATTCTGATTGAGTCTTCCTATGAATCACTATACATTTTCTAATTCCATTGCCTTTCTATTTCTATGAGCTGTGTGGGAGAGAGCCGGAAACTAAAAAAGGTGGATTCCTTTCCTCCCAGACACCCAGTCAAGTCCCACACACAGACCCTATATACATCATACATTTAGGTCCATTGTAGCCATCTTTAATGGAAATGGCCTTGTTTCATATCTCTGAGGATGACCAGTCAGACCAATTAAAATTCCAGTCCAGTTGGATAAAAAGAGGCAAAACTCCCTTCCTTCCTGCCGACCCATCTACACACCCACAAACATGAATGGAGCTTAGTGATATCATTTGGGAGATAAGAAGTATGAAGTAAGGCCTTCCTTCCCTGAGGCATAATGGAGCATTTTAACTGCATATTTCACCATTGCCAATCCAAACGGACATTCTGACGGCTCGAAATGTGACAGTACGGGCGACTGAAAAGTCCAATGGCGGTCAGGCGTGACTAATGATATCCTTATTTCTAGATATGTTTCATCTTAAAATGCTGAGAATGATCTCTCCCATCTTTTATGATGCATACATATTTTTGTACCGTATTTTCACGACTATAAGGCGCACTAAAAAGTCTTTAATTTTCTCCAAAATAGACAGGGCGCCTTATAATCCAGTGTGATTTATATATGGAAAAGAAATAGTGTCATTCCTTGAGGGAGCGCCTTATAATGCGGTGCGCCTTATAATGTGGTGCGCCTTATAGTCGTGAAAATACAGTACATAAGCTCCAAGCACCCAAAAAACTTGCCAAAATATAGGCATTTATTTCTCATTTGTTGCTTGCCATAAAACTGTTAAAACCCTAAATACACATTTTTTACAAAGTATTACGAATTTAAATTGCCCTTTGGACACAGTGGCTACAGTTCCCAACAGTGCAATTATCCTAAATATATTTCCAATTGTTTGCCATGTATTTTTTGATATCATCCCCATTTCTAAAAAAAAATGAATTGCATAAAAGAATGTATTGTGGTTAGCTTTATTTTTTTCCACTGTCATACGGGCTGCAAATCCATCACTTGTCCCTCTGAGGTTGAAAACACAGCAGTACTCCAACCAGCTGGGAGGCAAAAACAGCAAGGCATTTTTCTGAAGTTCTCTCAGTGCTGCATGAACAAAGCAATCCTATTTTCGCAGAGCCACTGTATATTGCAATTTTACCTCCTTGGGAATACAAGGACAATTCTTCATTCTCCCATTTTTGTTATTTCTTTGCCCAACTAAAATCCAAACAGCAATACCTATAAAAACATATATCTGGTCCCAGGCGGTCTTTTATTTGTATCAAAGTACCGTATTTTCCGGAGTAGAAATGGATTTTTTCCCAAACACAGTCAACTATTTATACTCAAGTACGAAACAGTATAAATATTTGTTTGTTTGTTTTTATCTCATGTTTTTTTAGGCCAAGGTGATCAAGAAAAAAAAAGTTTAACATTAACCAGTGACTATTTAACCTGTTGCTATTTCACCGTATTTTCACGACTATAAGGCGCACAGTCACACAGTCACCTCTAGAGCCAGCCATTGTTAATGTTTTGGATTTTTTTGTATAAAATCTTGCAGTGGGGGAGGAGCTATATGATGGAAGATTTTGTAAACTAAGATGGCATCTGCATATTTAACAGTTTTGTTTCAGTTCAGGCGTTTATGTTTTTTTAATATCCTACAGTGGTGGTTTTTCGTTTTTTCCAAATATAAGGCGCACTGTCTATTTTGGAGAAAATTTAAGACTTTTAAGTGCGCCTTATAGTCGTGCAAATACGGTACTTCAAACCGTTTTTCCTGGTTTCCGATAAAAAAAAAGTCACCTTCTCTAATGTCTGAAAAATAGGGTAGCCTATATAAAAGAAGTTAGACACTTTTTGTATCCGCATCTTGTGTTTTATATGAATATTTGGTAAGTTCTACATCCTTTTAGAAGATGCAGAAGCAAGAAATACATGATTTATTAGTCTCCGACTGAGAGTGTAAAGTAATAACTCCTACACAAAACATTTTGTCTACATTCCCACCCACTCCACTAGTGTTGGGGGGCCAACGGTGTACAGTTTCCATCAGCAAGGCGTGAAGGACGGCCATCCGTGCTTTCCACAGAGGAGATTCCCAGATTAGTCATGCTGGCTGCACCCAGTATACGGAAACACTCAACTGCCTCCCAGACGAATATGCCACTGCGGTCTCGCAGCACTGTCAAGCTCCACTAAAAACACCATATGGGCTTATAGACACTACATGATGCTCACGTTATACTTTATCGTGGATATACAGTGTGGAAAATGCTGTAGAGTGGATCACACCTCCTCTGTAAAGCATCGTGGAGGTCTCACACTGAAGCAGTAAAACAGCACGTATACACATTTTTAAGAATTGCAATCCAGGATTGTCTACGAGGACTTGACACACTTTTATACCAAAAAAAAGGGAGGAACAGTTGTTAAAAAGCTTGTTCGCTTTGGAAAACATTGCTGTTATTGAGGGAAGTGTTTCACACAATTTTGGTAAACATTCGTATCCGCACAAATGTATATTGATTGGAAAAAAATAAGAATATAATGGAAACACTTATTTTGATGGAGATAATTACATTTGTAGAAGTGTGTTTTTGTGTAAATAAAAGGAAAATGCTTGGGTTTTCTTGTTGAAAGTAACTGAATAGTTTCGGTGACAATAGATAAAATATATCTATTGATATTCTGTTAATTTTCAAATTTGTAAACACTATTTTCTGGCTAGGATCTATCTGATCAAAATTATTACAATTTGTTCAAATGACGAATGGCTGAGAACCCAAACTAAAACCCATATGTTGTATTTTTTAATGTCAGGTACTTAAACACTTCTTCAATTACACTGCATCATTTCTCATTTCAGATTAAATAAAAGTACTGATGTTTATACAAATATACCTGCATTGTAAAGCATGCACACACATTGACGGTCAACCATACTTGGCCCATTACCAGTAAGTATTAAAACATCTTTTCATCGAGAGGCTCAAGAGAGTTAATTAAACCGTAGACATTTTGAAAAGGCAACGATTTAAGGTTCAAATAACCTTGATTTGAGAGCAGCAAGGCGGTCTTGGATGGATAGCTTCATTTCACCTTACAGACTAACATTTATCATCCACCAACGAACACAAGATGGAAATGTTGTAAGCTATTAAAACATGAAAAAAAACAAAAATAAAAATATCTTCGGCACTGATAACACAATACTCCAATACTATAATGACTTTAATGGCCACTACAAAAACATTAATTTAAGGAGATAAATAATTTGTCCTTCTGAGTGCGTTATTTTATTGCTTATTTTACTTATTTTGAGCGTCCAATTGACTTTATTTACATGTTTTTGGAGGAAAAAAAACTCACTTTGGTGAAGTTCACCACAAGGATGACAGGTGTCTAAATGGAATACATGATACCCAGTAGAATGATGCTGCATTTAAGGAGCCTTTAGTTTGACCTCACTTAATACCAATATGCTGTCAGTTAGTCTACCATTGGCCTCTGATTCTCACCTTGATGAATCATGAAAGCAAGGACTGTGTGATTGCAGTCAATGAAGCAGAACAAGTTAGCAGAGGGTGTGGGGGGCCTTGAGTACTTCTTGAATCCCTGCGGTTCTGCCTTTCAAAGTAGTGGACAGGAAACTAAGTGAGAGAGAGTCAAAGCTTGGGGGAGCTATTTGAGATAAAGTGATCTGCAGACACTGCCAGAGTCGGTTGGTCGGGCTCTCTTCACAATAATATGTTGCAAGATTTATAATTCCCCCCCTCTCTCTAGACCTTCTAGTGATTATCTTTTCCAATGCCTCTTCATTGAGCTACACAGAAGCATATCCAGTGATGTAGAACTCCCAAAGAAGAGCCAGAGAAGTAGATAATTCCCAGAAGACCACAAAGGAAACAAGAAACATGCAAATAGTCACTTGTCAGACAAAAGCTTCATATTAGGCCTCCCTTCCAAGAAATACATTTATAATATAAATACTCAATACACAGTATCGGGAAATTAAATGGTGACCTTAGTCTGGTTTCAAGGTTCAGTCAACAATTTACTGCAAGGGTGTCAAACTCGGGTTTGTTCGCGGGCTGCAATAAGATCAACTCGATTTCATGTGGGCAGGACCATTTTAGATATAATATTTAGATTTTTTTTTAAATTGGATTATAAGTACTGGCTTTATTCAAATAAATAATCCTGGTTTATCCCTCCCGGAATGAAAATGTGCAGGTAATAAAACAATCAAATTGGCACTGCTGGAACTCAGTTCAGGTCTCAGAACATGACGCTGCATAATATATTGTCACCCACTGGGAACTTTGGTTAAGATGGGATGTGGTGGGGAAAGTAAAATAACTACAGCTAGGCAACAAGCCATATTGCAAGGACTTTTTTTTTTAGTTTTATAAGAGATTTATTCATATATACACTACGCTAGCTGATTAAATTAAAGTGTGCCTCTTTGCAATTGTTGCAATTTGTTTTATCAATCAGAATATATTTGGTTTCCATAGGAACACAGGTAGAAATGGCGGTCCGGACCACCAGGCTAGAATGATTGCTATGGTTTTTCCATCTAAGAAGACAATTTAAAGGGAATTGATGGTCAGAATGACATACGTTATAAGAACAACTGGACGTTTAAATGCTTGATTATAGTTGGCAATCTCCAGAATCAAGAATTCTCCTTCAGCGCCACCATCGGGATGTCATTAGATTGACTTTTCTTGTCTTATCCCAAAAAAAATAGTGAAGCAAGTGAAGCCAAAATGCATTCCGTATTATTTTTAACATCCTCATGCTAATGTATAGTCATTTATGTAACATATTTAACATTAAAAGTGGTCACTTGCAACCAGGTTTTAGGTTACAAGACCTTTACTGGAACAGAATATCTTTCTAAGTGACCCTGCTGAAGGTCGATTGGCGATCAGACTTCACTGCAGATGGGATGAAGTGATAGATTGTGTGTGTGTTATGTTGTTTACGTGGAGGATGGGGATGTTTTACTGGATTTCATTTGCAACAGGAGTTGTTAACCCTCAGGAGTGGAGCAAAAATCCGATAATACATCCCGTTACCTCATCTTCCAAATAAAGCTAGTAGCAGGCTTCTATTCAGCGGAATGTTATTACCCCCAACAACAAAAGTCCATATTTGAATGATTTTTTTTTTTTTTTTAAAGAATCGAACTGAGACACAAAGAAAAAACAATTTTAAGGTAATAAAAGGGGATTGTCCATTGGATTCCATTGGATTTCATTCCAGACATTTTTACTAAGATTGTTTACCAAGGATGAAATATTTTATTACTTTAGCACAGGTACACATTTTTTATTTCAAAACGTGTTTCATTTTAGGAATTTAAGTCAATTCAGTCTTTAGGAAAGAATTGTGTTACAAAAAAAGGTGTATCGGAATATTTTTACCGTATTTTCTGGACTATAAGGCGCACTTAAAAGTCTTAAATTTTCTCCAAAATAGACAGTGCGTCTTATAATCCAGTGTGCTTTATACATGGAAAAAAATTCATTCATTGAGGGTGCGCCTTATAATGTGGTGCGCCTTATAGTTGTGAAAATACAGTAAATAAACAAAAAGGAAACATAACATTACTTTGACTAAACCCAATGAAATATGCTTTAAAAAAATACAACAACAATAAAAATGTAATTATACCACCAATGTGTCCTCTGACTTCTTCCAATTGTACAAACAAGTTAGGCACACGTCACTAGAGAAATCACACAAGCATTGAAGCTCAATGTTGGTGTCTACAAGCACAGACTCGTACGTGCCCAGAAGGTAATTGGACACTGCAAATTTTCGATCATGCTCATGGACGCGTGTGATTCCTGAACCGATCTCAGTTCAGTTTAGGATGCTTACCCAATCAATTGAAGGTCAAAAAGGCAATAAATCCCATTCCATGTAATAGCAACTTCAACTTAACCATTGCAAACAAATACAATATTAAATCCAAGTACCAATTTAAACACGCCTGTTTGAAGTATTTTGTTGGTAATGCATCCCTTTTCATTTTGCCTGTCTTTGTGCAGCTTTTTCTTGCCCTTTTGTGTCTCCCCCTTGTCACTTCTCTCTACCTCTTGTGTCACTCACACATTATTTTCACCTGTGCTTTGTCATTCACCCCTTCTTCCCACGTTTCACCCGTCAGCGCCTTCACAGAGTCGAACATTCACTTTTCATCAGATTTGACGCCTTTTTTACGGTCAATGGTAGTTTCAGGATAACCACATGTGCTTCATTCTATTCTTGTGTCAATTACCATGTTATAGAAAGGTGGCTGTCTAGGCGACTGGGGAGTTAAGCTACTTTCTATTTTCCAGGGATGGAATCAGACCAAATAAAAAGGCACCCTGCTTGAATGTTGAATGGCAGCAAAAGCCAAGTAATTGGACTGGTGAGCAGACATGTAATACACAGTGTATTAAAAAAAATGTTTTCTTCATCTATACAGTCACTTACTTCAATAGAACAGTTATAATACCCTCACATTGCAACACATTATAGCATCAATTTATTCATTTTCTGTACAGCTTATCCTGACAAGGGTCACGGGGGGTGCTGGAGCCTATCCAAACTCACTATACAGCCTGAATTCCTTTTCCAGCCAATCCTAGGGCAGAATAAGATGGGGAAGGAAATTTACCAGGGGATTTAACCTTCAATCTCAGGATTGTGGTCATCACAAACCCACTGGTATACGTAGTATCTGTAGTACAATCACATTTAAGTGAAACTATACCCAATCTTCGAAGTATACTGATATGATTAAGTCTGCAAAATTGAAAGCCATGTACTGCATTTATATATCATGGACTCTAATCTTAATATGAGCTGTAATTATACCACAAGCCTCATTTGTGCTATAAATTGACCATTAGTACATGGATGCCTCATTTATATGCATGTAGCCCCATTTCACCAGATGAAGACAGGAACAAAATGTTGACCTTATTTTTAGAACAAATAGTCTACTGTACATGATTTATAGTACAGTAAATAAGACCGATACAATCACACCGATAAAAAAAATATCATCACATTTTCTGAACCGGTTTTATCCATTTATGGTCGCAGGGGGTGCTGGACTCTATCCCAACTGACTTCAGGCCAGAGGCAGTGACACCCTGAATTGGTGGCCAGCTCATGCCTAGGGGCAAATTAGAATAAATTATAACTTTATTTCATCCCGTTTTTGGGAAATTTCCTTGATTGCAATTGCAAGACAGACACACAAGACATTGTAGACCTAGTTAAAAAAAACTGGAGCCACACATAAGGTGGGGATTCTCTGCAGACTGAGACTGAGGTTAAATATGCAGAATGAATTAAATGAATGAATGAATTAATCTAAATTTCCTTACATGGAGTTTCCTCAATATATCTTTTACTTAAAGAAGTATATGTTTCATCATACATTTTATCCTTGAAGCATGCGAAATATGAAGCTAGTTTCCTTGTAGTTTTTCATTGTCTATCAGGCAATTTACTTCCAACACACTACCAATTCACATAGAAAAATAATATAATTAACTAACATTTAATTATTTCCCTTTGCCCATCCTTATCAGAAACTACTGCAGGCCTGGTAGCAGCTCTCTCTCTATCTCTCTCTTTCTCTAGCTCTCTTTTTTTTTTGGCTTCCTCTGCCTCCATCACATGGAGAGTTTAAAAAAAGAAGAAGAAAAAACACAGCCCGAATACAACAGTGACATTCCAAACAAGGAGCGGGTTGGCTTCATTGTCTGTATTGTGAGTCTTTATATTTTGTCTTTTGAGGCATGTGAAGCAATCAATGGGGAAGTATAAACTAATTACTGACTTTATTTGGCCGACAGTAAACATGGTTCAGAGCTCTCATGTGGCTTCACATACACTCGACTATTATCCCTCCATAAGCAACATTGCACGCATGACTTTCTGGGCAGAAGGCCAGTCTTACACTACATAGCTCTCATGCTTGTGCTTTGTCTAAATTGTGGAGAGCTTAGCTGCCCTCTATGGGTGTGAATACACTCGCACACATCCACTAGATCGCATCCATCTCAGTTGGCCATGTTGGAAAAAGTAAAAAAAATCCAGGTACTCTCAAACAAACTACATTATTCTCTCATTTTGACCATTTCTTCCTTTAAATGCAACAAATCTTCATTTTTCGTCCATATTGCCACTTATAAAAACAACATATATAGCCATTTAAATAAACATATGAGCAGAAAACATGGTACGATGCTGCTAGGTACAGAGCACCGAGTCCGAAACAGAATAAAAAACACTTTTTGTACAGAATCCGGCAAAGAAAAGCTGATGGTTATAGGAAAGTAATGTGTTGTGTGCCACATTATCACTTTTCTATGACTACAGGCTTACTGTTTGACATAAGGGGGGATAAAGGGGTGTACAAGGACCACAGTTTCTTGGGTAAAAGTGGCTTTAAGTCTAAGGCTGTATCTGACCGATGAACTGTCGAGATTACGAGTGGTATTTTCTCCAAGTCTGAAGTGTCTTAATGACAAATTCAAGTAGCATCTCTCTGATTGGCCAGATTCCAGACATAACCTATTTAACATTGAAAATATATGACTGAATACAACTGCAAAATGTGTATGCTACATTCAGATAGATAGAATTGAGTGGGTAATACGATAGAAAGTAGAAATCTGAACAGAGTATGAAAAAGCAAAGAAGATAAAACGAAGCATTTTTTGGTTCATACGAAATGGTAATTTCCAACCTGTATTCATTGATGAGAATAAAATACCAGAGCAAAGTAGGGGGTGCTAAAAATGTGCTGTGGATTAAGCCCACAATGAAAGTGCTTCCAAATCAGAGCCAGGGTTTAATCCAAATTAACTTCAATAAGGCTCTCCTAAGACTCCTACACCTGTCGATCTAGCCTATGCCAAAAGGTATTATGCAGTAGTGAGAAAACTACTCCAGACAAGATTTTTTTCAGGAAGTCATTGTGCTTTTTGGTTTATATTTGGTGAAAAACAGGACACAAAGTAACTCTCAAAAGTTCCCCGGTTGAAAAGAATGTTGTTGGCTGGCGTAACTGACACAGCAGAGTTTTTTTTTGTTTTTTTTTAGGAATGAAGGCAGAAAGTCTTGAAGGCAAATGATGGCGGGATATGCCTTTTTGTGACAGTGGTCCTGAAAACTTTTCTGACACACCTTTAGTGTTGAAAGTGTGTCTTCATATTTGACAGAAAAAAAAATCTCCAGATAGTAGCAAACTCCCAAGGACAAGATTGAATCCTCTGTAAGAGCAATGAAAATTTGACACTTGGAGTCTAGGTGAGATGATGTTGTCATTTTGAAGCAAGATGGTGAAAGAAAATAACTTTTCAAAGAATCGTTCAAAAGTAGAGGAAGTCAAATAAATGACATTGATTGGCAAGCTTGTTTTTTTGAGCATTAAATGGTGGGAAGTGATGGCCTATGTTAAAAAAATAAAATTTAAAGAGGGTTGCATGAAAAGATTTCGGAGAAGAAATAACAATAGTCGTTTTTTAAAAAGTATGATACAATCTGTATAAGTTAGCATGATTTGTCCATATAATGGAACTCATAGAACAAAATGATTAGAAAGAAAAACAGACAAAATAGACAAACACAATAAAATTAACCAAATAACTCCAAAAAAAAAGATAGCAAAAATCAATATCTCTGAGTCTTTCTCAATAAATAGCTCTTTGGATTGCACTGGTGAAATATACACAACATAATATTCAATTTAAGCCTTACATTTTAAGGCATCATTAGAAAATATTAAATGTTCACAATGGCTGCGTCGTTTGGGTCCATTTAACAGAAACACATTAAATAAAAGACTAAGAAAGCATTGGTGGGTTCGGTTGTGCCTCTATATGAATTGTGTAGTGGGCATGGACATCTATTTAGTGGAATTAGCGGGTGTCAAATAACTACCTTTTCTTTCCCACAGGACTTTTAGCTTGATTTCAACTTCTCAGTCGTGTTGTGTCCTAGAAACCACTGCAGAGTGGCTTAGCCTGACCTCGATATTAACCGACAGAACACAATGATGGCCACAGGGCAAACAGGAGAGCACGGTCAACGTTGTTAAACGACTTGTCAACAGAAAACGGACACAAGTAGGGGTGAAAATGGAGGTCTGATATCGGCTAAAAACTATTTAGCCCACTAAATAGGTGTAGATATTTCGCATTTACAAGACATATCCTCCAACACGGACAACTGACGATCCTTTTCTCGTCTTCAACCAAAACAGAAAAGTCCTTTTCCTGTGTCTACATATTCTTAAATGGGGATATTTCTGTTTTTCACTCCTATAAACTCATGGGAGCAGACCAACTGTCCAGGCCTAAATGAGGATGACATATGGCCAATTGGCAATATAGCCTCTAGGGAGTATAAAAGGGCAGACTCTAAAAAGCAGCCAAAATAAGCTTATCTTACTTTCACTAAATTAACTAGCAAGGCCAGTCAGTAAGAATTAAATGAAGAGAATTCAGTGGTGCAAAAAAGGTTTGCTAATGGCCAATTGCAAATGTACACATTGCATTTGCATTTGTTTTATCAGGTCACTAAATCTTGAGGACTACAAATGTGAATGAATATCTTGCTTCATTTTAAATCAGAGTTGAAATGTTTATGCACATATTAATGTTTAAGCAGAGGCCCAAAAATACAATGTCGGCAGGGATCTGGCTATATAATTTGCTCTATTTTCCGTAGACTGATTAATCTCTGAGCAGTTTTTCTTAATAATAATAATAATGATAATAATAATAATAATATGAAATCAGCTTTGTCGTCATCATCAACAACAAAAAGCCTAATTGTAATCATACCCAGAAATTATGACAAAATTGGTAATTAATGACCAATACATAATGTAATTGTGTATTAAAATACATTATTGGGGCAAATGAGTCCAAATAATTTGCACTAAAGAATTTATAAACCAACTAAATAACTTATTTCGAAATAAATAGCACAGAAAATGGCGAACATATAAGCATAGAATGAGTTTCCACATTTTAAATAATAATTTTCCCAATATGGGGAGACAAAATATTATGGCTGCCTACACACTGCAATTCTTGAGAGACTGGAAAGTCATGGATTCCATTTTAGAGACTCTAAAAAGGGAAAGCTAATATGATACCACCAATTTTACAGGTCAGTACAATTACAAACAAGGTCATGTATCAAACTGTACTTCATCTGATTGTGTACCATTATGAGCAACCCCAGCCAGTCATTTCCAAACAGTTAATATAACATGGCAGGAATTCCCTTGATCTTAGCCATCACATCCTCCACTCCATCATGGAGTAAAGTAGGGATGACTAATCCCATTTAATTAGCAATGGTCAGCACTGGGTTGGGATCAAAGATCTGCCATTTAAGGGCATGCAACTTAGTGATCTCCCAATCAATACTCACAATCAGCGCCCAATATAACTATTTCTATGAGTAAAAATTTACTCTTTTAGAGAAACAGTTGCTTTCATGGTTGGGGTCATTAGAATGTGAAGAAAAGGTCAGGTTATTATTCGAAATGACTTGATCAATAACAAACAGCAAAGCCCATATATGGTGGTTGAGTATGTATAAGAAACCCTTTGCAAAGAGCAGAAGGAAAATGAATTGGTACCCATATGGATCAAAGACAACAGGAGCTAGAGGCAGAGACTCATGTGGGATTCCTTGAGGGGGCTGCAAAGACGTTTTTAATCTCTCTATACCACCCTGTACCCAGCCTCAGCAGCTGTTGGAGACAAAGTGGTTTAAGACACCATGGGCTGAGACCCATAGGAGCAGATTATGCTGGAGCGGTTAGGGGCTGCCTATGAAAGGGGGTGTGGGGGGTAACAACACATGATTTTCCAATACACATGTATAACTCAACATTTTGTTGCTGTTTTTCATAACTGGGAAATGAGATTGACTATTGGCAGCTTTTTACTATGCGCAGAATGTGCAGGAGATTTTTGGGGGTGGGTTTTTTGGTAGAATTTGCTATGCCACGCCTAAGATATTCATATCCTGTCTCAAACAGCTGGATGCAAATTACCAACTCAGCGGTAAGCAGTTCCAAAGAGGAGGAACATGTATTTGGAGTTGGCGTCAAGACTAAATTTGGATATCTGTGTTGGCTAGAAACAGTCAGGCAATTGATTTTGTTAGGCTGAAATGTACTTTCTAAATCCCGTATTTGCGAGTGGTGGTGTTGTATGTAGAGTGAGTGACAGGAAACAACGGATTAACACAGTTATATGGAGGCAAGAGATTATTTCAAGCCAATTCGAATGCCGACCATTCGAGCTTGAAATATTTAAATGGGTACTTTTAAGAGGATGACTCGGAATTGGATGTAAAACACTAAAGATTTCGATAATTGCAAAGTACTTTGAATTAGTGTTCATGACACCATCTTGGCCAACATTCTGTGGTTACAACCACACATATTATGAATGGAATAGGACCTGGGAATACATATCTTGGGAAAATTGGATTGAATCGGATGTCAAAAAGTCCGTATTGTGAAATCCCTAAGATCAACATGGAGGTTAGATGTCTGAGTGGAATGGCAGGTGTCATTTTCTGCACTATACCCTCTGGCCATTACCTTCAGCAAGGTATCAGGACTTGGGAACAAATAATTGACAATGCTAGTTCAAAACTCTCGTGCCTACAGGCCTTAATTCTTTCTTGCCTGTTATACTGCATGGCTTCCGTTTCTAAACGTGATTGCTACTTTCTGCTCTCATTTTGCTCCTACTTCTTCTGCAGGTTTGTACCTGACACAAGACAGAAAATCAATCGGAGATTGCACAACCATTGGCTACCGTGGACAACCGTTTGGGTTATCATGACGAAAAAGGAAAGCAATGGCTTCTAAAGTTGCAGAATTGAACAACCAGATCAAGAAAACCAATAACAGTGAATGCAAGAAAGATTGTAAGACACAAACATACATTAACACCACCAATATTATGTATGGATAACTGTTCAATAAGTAAATACAGTGTTCCCTCGCTACTTCGCGGTTCAGCTACCGCGGACTCAGAGCTTCGCGGATTTTTTTTGGGGAAAAAATACAAATATTACATTAAAACAACATATTTTTACAGTTATTTTTTGTTATAACATGAATTTCACTCTCTCTACCCGTATTCTATATGGTGTACTGTATACAGGGTTTTTTTTAAATTAAAAAATAAAATAAAATAAAAAATTAAATAAAAAAATAAAAAAATTGAATTAAATTCAAATTAATCATTTTTAAAGGGGAATCCCTACTTCGCGGAAATTCACTTATCGCGGGTGGTCCCGGTCCCCATTAACCGCGATAACCGAGGGAACACTGTATACCAATACATGAATCCAAAATGTGTAGGCAACATGACATCCTTATCTTGGGTATTTTACAGCGAGAATCTGTTGTTATTCTCAACACATACTTCATAAGGTCACTTTCCTCCAGATCAGGTTAAGATATTCAGGAAAGACATCTTTCATATACCATAGTTTAGTGTCCCAGCTGGACAAACCTCCTGGCTTTCAACCACAACAGAAGACCAATGCAATGGGAGCCATAGCAGCACATCAAAAAAGCTTCCCTCCCACACACAAAGCCCTGCATTGATGAATGCACTGGCATCTTTTCTGCCACGTTCATTTTCTGACAAGGTCCCTTTATATCTATTGCCAACTCTTAAGGAGGGGAGGAGAGGATTTTCCTGTCTGGATTTGACAGCCTCCGAGAGGTCTGCTCACATGACCTTCACATCAATTATCCTGGCCAGAACATGGAACTATTTGCAGGAAAAACATTAGGGATGTCCCTGATTCGATCACACCATTGGAAATCAGGCCCCGATGATGTTATTTGTAGAATCTATATATGTCTCAGTTTACATTTTTTTTATGTATTAACTCCTCAGCTTGTGGGTAAGACGTTCTATCCATTTTAAGTATGAGAGCTGGTCCTGATCATTTTTAGAAGGCCATGCCTTCCTTGGAACTCTTCCTCAGCTCAGAATGAGCAGGATGTGACTTAAACATGCCCTTAAACCAAGATTATTTGATTTAACGCAAGGAAATATTTTTAAATATAATTTTAATCGTGACTATGGGTACTTTAACAAGCCATTGGATGGATATCAAGGCACCTGGGACCTGTATGACTGCAAATTATGAATAAAAATGTGATTTTCTATTCAAATTCACCTTCCTTTTTACCTCAGTTGCTCACAGACATGATTGGATTACATATAAACTATATATAATCTGCCATCTAACATTTAACAACAAACTCAACTCTCTTTATGTCTTTTGGACCGGATTATGCAAGTACAGGGTGACCCAAAAAGATGCGTACCCATATTTTATTCGATAAAAAAATCTTTTTTTTTAACGAATGTCTTTTCTGTTGCAGGACGTGAAAGGTGAACCTATGGATGATCATTTTTCAGCTAAAATAAAATAAAAATGTCAGACGAGTACAGGTTTGCTTGCAACACAATGGTGGATATTTGGAACACATCTTGGGAAAGCCATAAATTGACTAAAAATTGACAGAAATAGCTGAAACTCTGGTGAATAGTCTTCCATAAACTGAATAATGTGTGGTTGTAATTTGAAATAAATCGCTTTTTAATCAAAGTCAAAATAGACATTTTCATGGGTACGCATCTTTTTTGGGTCACCCTGTACATATTCCTAAAATGTTCTTATTATATAATTTGGTTGAAAAATGGAAAACATCCAAATGGCAAATTCCACTTCATAACAGTAAAAGAGCCATGGCACAGAACCTTCTTAACACTATATTACTTTAACATCCACACCCATAGAGTAGGACAAAGGGCATTCAGTTGTGCACCAAGGACAGGTCATCTGAGAGCTGACCTCACATCTGACAACTATAAAGCCAGATGGCCAACCTATTGCGCTGGAAGGTCGCTAACGTTCTGTCAATGTGCTTGTTCCACTAAAAAAAAAAAAAACACATCAAACTAACCTCTTTAGTCCTCTTTTATATGATATGCAGGGGCTGTGAAGCTAGATTTTCAGGGGAATAATACATAAAGAATCTTAGACATTTTTCTCGACAGTAAAAAAAAATCAAACATCAGTCAAGATTCATACAAAAACAGTCAAGTCCATTATGCAAAATGGCTGAAACCATTAGTGATGGCGTGTATTTGCCACCCACAACAAGCCATCAGTGCAATATAAAAAGCAACAGAAAACTTAGACCTTCCATTCATTACATGACATTCTATTTCACTTAAGATATACAACCTTACAAAGGAATGTTTGCCCTTCTATGTAGGATGTGGCACGTATATGCATATCCAATGTGTGATTTACTCCGCGCTGTAGTGATAACAATTAAGAGGCTCTTATCCTTGGACATAATCAAGGCACACCGTGATGTTAAGAAGGCTTGTTTATTCCTCCTGTGGCACAATGAACCAGGTCTATGAGAAAATAAACAAAGTTGCAGACAGCAGATACCTTAAATCACATGGGTTGTCAAAGTGGCGGCCGGCGGGCCAAATCTGGACCGCCACATCATTTTGTGTGGCCCGGGAAAGTAAATCATGAGTGCCGACTTTCTGTTTTAGGATCAAATTAAAATGAAGAGTACAGATGTATATTATATTTCCTGATTTTTCCCCCTTTTAAATCAATAATTGTAATTTTTTAATCCATTTTTCTGTTTTTAGTTCAAAAATCATTTTGTAAAATCAAAAAAATATATTTAAAAAAAAGCTAAAATAAACATTGTTATAGATCGATAAAAAACTGAATATTCAGGGATTTTAATCCAGTTCTTTTAATCCATATAATTTAAAAAAAATCTAAATATTATATCTAAAATGGTCCACAGCCTGTGAAACAATCAGAGTTTCACATATATATGTATAATAAATGTATAATAAATTTCCGGATTTTTCCCCCTTTTAAATCAATAATTGTAATTTTTTTAATCATTTTTTTCAGTTTTTAGTTCAAAAATCCTTTTGTAAAATCTAAAAATATATATAAAAAACTAAAATAAATTGTTCTAGATCTATAAAAACTGAATATTCAGGGATTTTAATCTAGTTCTTTTAATCCATTTCTTTAAAAAAAAAATCTAAATATTATATCTAAAATGGTCCGGCCCACATGAAATCAAGTTGACGTTAACGCATCGTTAGTTGCCTTAAATCTAACATGCCGCTAACCAGCATTTATCAAAGTGGCGTTATGTACCACTACACATAGGGACAGAGTGCATATTAAAAAGCGGAAATCAAATATTTTGTTTTCCCCATGTTGTACAAGCTGACATTAGACTAACTAGATTATGAACCATTTTTGGGAAGGTGTAGCTATGTAACTCAGGTCATTATGCTGTCAAAGAACCCGACTTTCTGACAGCGGTGCAGTACATTCTGCTCCAAAAATGCCTTGACAGCCTCGATATGTCATTGCACCCTGCGTAGATCTAAGACAGACACCGCTTGTTGGAGCCAAGGAGCTCTGGAGATAGAAAAAAAGGAGCATCTTCTTCAAATCTTCGAATTAAATATGAGTTTTCGACAAAAGATGGTTGTCAGTGGTGGTGGTGGTGGGGGAGGGGGGTGGGGCAGAAATATACTCAAGTGTAGAAGTAGCTCATTAAAATGTACTCCAGGTATCAGTTCCTTTTTGGGTGTATGTGGCTATACAACAGCATTTTTTGTGTAGAATATAGTAATAGTAAGCTTTATTTTGGTAAAATACGAGAGCCATAATTAAATTTAGTTATGTTGACATTCTTATTTATTCAAAAAAATATTTCACAACTAGTGGCTGATTACAATGGCTATTTAAATAGGCTAATATCAATATTGTAATATTTGATAAATTTTACAATGTCTATCCAATATTTCTTGCACTCTTTTCACTTAATTACTTTTCCTTTGTGACATGCAATTTAGAAAATATAATTGGGTAAATTAATTAAAATAAAATGAACCTTAGGAAAAGAAAATATTTTTAAAAATACCAGTGTTTCAAGTTACACAAATACTGCAGTAGTGAGAAAGTAGTAATTCAATATGCCTGTTAACCTACAATTTTACACTCCATCGGGTACAAAATATCATATTTCCCAAATAAAATGCTTGATGGTGGCAAAACTAAGGAAGTAGCAAATTACCAGAAAAGAAATGCTAAAAATATTCTGGAAACTATAAATCAGCAGCAACTAAACATTGTACTGGAACATATGAATTACCATTCTTAAATTCCGTCTTTTTTTCTCTTCTTTTGAATAGATGGTCTAAATTCATTGCAAATCTTCTTAACTGTAATTTCACGAAATGGCACCAAAAAGCTAAATAAAAAGGGGCACATAGTGATATAATGTTAAATCTCCATAAAGGTCTAAAAGCTTTGTGGAGTAGTTTTTTCCAAGAGGATTTTGGTCTCAAAAAAATTGGGACATCCAAACTTGAAGGCATTTTATACTTTGTATTTCATTCCTTTTATAAAATCCAATTCTACCAGAAGCTCAATTCTCACTACGGTGAGGCTATCTTGAACAAAGACCCGAGTTATCTCCTCTGCAAAGAGGGGCAAGTGTAGAATGAGTGCCAAGACTACAGGACTATGCCAGCATGGACAGCCAATGGAGGTAGGGGGTGTTGTTCAGAGGGGACGGCCCGGGGGAGCTTGGAGGTGCATGTTAATCACCTTAGGATCAGGAGACTGGGCTCTGCAGGTGTCAGAGTCACAAAGAGGCATTGACGCTGGCTTCCTACTTGCATTAAATGACAGCTCAATATCACAAGACACATCAAATATATCTTGTCAATGATTAGACACCACTTATGTCCTCATCTGTGCACAAAAACTTAAGAAAAATGAACATGTGTTGTATATATATAGATACTATTTTTTTTAGAAGAACACTTTAGGAAGAGTAGTTAAGCATGCAAGGCAAAAATATCTGCTCTAATTGAAATGACAAGTGCATAATAGCATTTGGGTAGCAATAATGCTTTTGCTAAACGATCCCTGTGAGCCCTTGATAATTAAATGCTATGCTGAATGGGAAAGTGTAAGAATAAGGAAGGAATAACAGTAATATGTCAAAGATGATCATCAGTTCCTTACATTGTGGAGAATACTATGCATTTATTTAGTAAACTTATATGCCATTGAGTTCTAGTGGGTTTTAGAGAAGTAGGAAAATTAAGATTCTGTTGGAAAACACCTAGACTTCTGTTCTAGTATGACCTTTTTGTCATTTAGGTTAGTTTGAGGGTCCGCCTCACAGTTGTGTGGTCTCGGGTTCAAATCTGAACGTGTGTAGTTTTACTTTACCATCATGAATATCACATTTATTTTCATCTTATGATAACATATTGAAATTTTTACTAAGACACTTCAAATCCACATAAGAACTAATATGGCTCATGCAAAAAAAGTAACAACACTCCTTTATGTCTCATCTCCCATTTCATCTTATTTTCTGAACCACTTAATCCTCACTAGGGTCTCAGGGGGGTGCTGGAGCCTATCCTAGCTGAGTTGGTGAGCAGCCAATCACAGGCCACGAGGAGACAAACAACCATCCACGCTCATACTCATACCTAAGAGCAAATTAGAGTGTCCAATCAGCCTACCATGTCTTTGGAATGTGGGAGAAAACCGGGTTACCCAGAGAAAACCCACATAGGCCCGGGAAGAACATGCAAACGATGGAAAATCCATTCCATAGAGAATAAGAACTAACTTTCAGCCATTAAACAGACTGCATCACCTTAACACAAGCCTTCCCTCCCAAAAAATATACTTACATCTTACCTAAACATTTTTTTTTGCTCAGTACTTTCAAGGGTAAAAAAACTGCAAATATTAGACAGTGACACACACAAAAATGGCGCCATAAGCAGAATGAAATTGAAGACAATTATAAAGAAAGCTTCAAAACTGACAGTAGGTCTGCAGAATAGTATTTTCAATTTAGGGCATTGATGAGGTTAGCCCCACAGGGATCTGCTTTTCCCTGACTGCACCCCCCCCCCCCCTCCTGTGCACACAAACATTAGTATAACTGGATGACTGACAGTATTATGATAAAACTGTCAAGGAACACCACTCATGTGGAAACACCAGAGGTATATTAAAACGCATGAACAAAAAAAGAGAGAGCCAGGAAAACAAGAGTAAGGATAATTCCCACCAAAACAAAGGTGTTATACAAATATCAACAATTTATAAAGCGCCCAGGGGGGAACACAATATCAGATATAAATATTAGAGCACATTAAATAAACAAATCATGAAAGCAGAAGAATGGACATAAAATAAACATGAATACAGTCTTCTACTATGTATTTTATAACAGTGCAAGTTAATGTTGTGTCTCCTGATCTAATTACTTAGTATTTCAGATATAATTTCATAGTTACTTCATGTAATGATAACAGCCATATATTGAAATTTCAAAATACATTTACACTTTATTGTTCAACTTTTTTTTAATTTAAATATCTATATATTTAGTATCTGTATATCTATATATTAAGATTCCTTACAAAAATACATGATCAATGATATTGATCAAAATATTAACTATTGACTGATAAACAAGACCATTTAACAAGGAATCTGATTTATTAAATCACATCTGATTGCAACATCTGTTGAAAAAAATGAATATCCATTATTAAAAGCATCAATAAACAGTTAAAACTCACCTTTTTCAATGACCTACAGCAATCAAATCCAATATTGTAAAAATAATTCTAAATTAATTGCTCCAAAACATTAATGGAATGAATGCAAACCTCCAAGATGCATTTCAAAAACACTTCTAGAATAAACAGACATTTATTATGAGCATTTTTAAATGAGGTTATTTCATTATTTTACCTTTAGGATGGAAAAGCATCTACTATATATTATCATAATAAACGCGCCTTGCCATTGACAGCATCCCCACCACCTCCACATTAGGTAATTAGGGGCCATGCACCCAAGATTCTCCATGGCAACTCTCTTAAAAGAGCAGTAAAACAATATCATAACAAACAAAAGCATCAAAAATCAACCGTAGTCTCGCCAATTATTTTCTTGGTCTTAGCAATTATTGAATTGGCAATTTTAAACGCCCCCTCGTTATAGTGAGTTGTGAAGCAGGCACATGCAGGCTACAACTTGGTGGTGCACGATCAATACATCCATAATATACACATTGATTTACGCGGAAATTGAATATTCTACGTTGCATTACCTCACTTTGTCTAGTCCATCCTCGATGAGAACCTTGGGAATGATGAGCAGTAGTCCGGTGGCTTGGAAGAGTGGCTTTTTGTATGCAGTTTTAGCTGCGGCGGACCTTTTCTGTCAACCTCACTAATCTCAAATGTTGGTGCGTTCACTTGCTGTCGGTGGATCGCAGTACTTGCACGCAGACGCACGCGCGTAGACGATCATTCATCGATTCAAAAGTTGAGGTTTTGGTAAATAATTGCTAATTCATGACGGCATGATCGCGTTTTTATGAAAGGCGAATTATGGTTTATCCAATCTCATCAAAACAAACCAATGTCCCCGCCCATCTCCATCACGGTAGTGGAGGACATTTTTAATGTAAAAAAAAAAAAAACTATTATGTGAAGTGAGTCGTTTTTTTCAATGAAAGTGGCCAACAAAATGAAGATATAAAAAAATGGTAGTCTTTTAGACTATAGTTTAACCAGGGGTCACCCACCCGGTCCTTGAACGCACCTTTCTAGTCAGTTCTCCATACTATATCCCTTCTACAACACACCTGTCGTTATCAAGTTTCTGGGCAGACCTCCTTTGATAATTATTTGATTCAGGTGATTTTGAGGATAGAAAATAATTGAGCATGCACCTACTCCCATAATGTGCCGGCATAGCCTCCAGCACCCCCGGTAATCCTCATGAGAAAAAGTGTTACAGAAAATCAATGCATGTATATTGTATGTTATTTAAAATCAACACAGACAAAAGAGAACATATCCACTCCCGACCAAAAACGTTGTGTCGAAGTATACTTAAGTACGTACATTTCTATTTTTCTGCAAATTCAGATTGCTTCAATATTGTCTCTTTTATTTTGGCAATGACAAGAACCGGATATGTAAAGTTTCACGGTACAGCTGATGCTGAACTAGCCAATCGAAGTCAACAGAGGATTGCGGCAAAATATGCGTTTAGTTTATGTACATTGACAGAAAAGACAGGCGGAGTACGGACGCCTAAACGGATGATATCTTTGGATACAATAGGTCTGATTCGGGCCAAAAAGAGGGACGTAATAGTATATAAATCGAGTTACCAACTGTGTACACGATGCTAAACTATCTTAAGCGATGGGAAGTGTAAATAGGAAAGTAACTTTGCTCCAGGACACACTCATAAAGATAACAGGTAGGTAACGATCTACTATTCTTCCCTTGCACAAGAGATCAATATACTAAAACTAACTTTATTTTCCTAAGTAAAAGGTATGTTTGCTAACGTTAGCTAGGTATTATTTGTTGTAAAATGAATAGCAATGAATATTGACACCTGGCCAAGTATAAACTAAGGTTATCGCTATATATTTCTTGTATTTTAGATCAAAAGTGGATTTGTATTTGTACTGTAAGGACTAGTGATTTACTAAAGAACTATAGAGCCTAAATACTGTTTCCTTAACTGTTGTTATTGTCTTCTTTTTGACAGATATGAGCATTTTTTGATTCTACAAGTGGACAGGTTAGAAGCCCGTCACCCATCTCTATAAATCCATGTGTATCATTTTCATCAAATTTGATCCGCGGCCTGCATCAAAAAGTGCCTACAGGTAAATTAATCAATTTGTTTGTGATAACCTTCTTGGCAATCTCTGTGGAAAGAAAGTTCAATTTTGCTGTACATATCATTGCAAGCCAAGCTATTTGGTATGACCAAAAAACATAATCATAGTCTTCCAATCAGAACTTAACCTTTTTTTTTTCATTTTTAGCTCCAAGAAATTGTCATTAATTCAATTCTTGTCAAGTTTTGGTGCTTATTCATCAACAGTTATCTGTTTACGTCCATCTAATAATACCGTTTAATGTGATGCTCAATTTGAGTCACAAAATCAGTGAACATAATGGTACTTTTTAGTAATTTTATGTTTGATTCCAATTTCAATTTGACAATTAAAAGATCAAGTAAATTACTAATAATGTCATACTTTTTACTATAAATTTTGCCTATATAGTGAATATTATTTTTTTGTATTGTAGCCAAAACCTTAATTGCCTCATTCATCTCAGAAATATACTCCCATATAGTTATTTAACATATGAAACATCATATACTTAATGAGACATCAAATTTCAATGTAATTAATTATTTTTGTCAAAGGCACCATTTTTTTCCAAGTCCTTGAATCCTAGCTTGACAAGTGATCTAGTCTGCAGTCACAACTCTATCGTTATGTATTCTCGCCACTGTTCTTATCATCTAATGTAGAAGGTAAACCTGACCTTTTTAGTGAATAATGCAAGGGCGTCCACTACTGCAAAATGAGCCATCTGTACGGGTTAGGGTATGATGTGAAGCCAGCCTTTATTTAAATGTCCCAAAGGATGAGAGCCAACGTCCCACCTGGACAAAGTCCATCTCTGTCCTTGTCTTTGGGATTCTGACCCTGCCTAAGGAGATCAGATCAGAGGTGTTTGTGCAGTGACTCAGACATCAACCCGAGGAAAGGTGAAACATAGTTTGTCCTCATTCCGTAACTGCAGTGCTATATTTAGAATAGTAAATGCACCAGCATCAATGTGCAGTTAGTAAAGTCTGCTGGTATTCAAATATTATAAAGTACACATTCAAACTTGACAAAAACCCTTGACTTATTGTAGGGCAAGCAACCAGGAAAAGAAAATATTGATATTTCTTATACTGGATAGTCATAGTCACACTTTTTTTTTTCCCGACCTTTGGTATATGATAACCTTGCAAATGTATTTTAACAACCGAACAAAAAAATATCTATATTTTTTTGGACTATGAGTCACAATACTTAACTGGGAAATGTTATTTTTCTCTCTCACTGCTAAAAATGTGACATTTACAGTAATTCCTCAAATACCGCAGTTAATGTAGACCAGTCATGGCTGGGATAATCGAAAAATTGCAATTTTTTAAATGATTTTTCAAAAAATATTTGTTTATTAATCATAAATTGCAGGAAAAAAATGTGGATTTGCGATAAGTGAAGAGGGAAGACTATACTAAAATATGGTAATTAATACTTGATGTGAAATAAAACTGCATTAATATTCACCCCCTCTGAATGAAGAAAATAAAATAAGATAATTCATACTGTGTCCAGCACAAATATGGCCTGAACATTTTTCAGAAACTGATTATTTGATGATGTCACAATCTTTCACCCTCCACCCCTATATTTAGACGAGAAAAAACTCCTCCCTTTCCCCCATAATGCAGCAGGCAATTTCTATGTTCATCTCCACTCAAATATGATTTGCCCATCGGGTCTGATAACACTTGATCTTGCGATTGACATCATTAAAATGTGTTTGGTGCAGCACCAACAAGCCATCATGATTAGCCCTTAAGGCTCCAAGGCTGACCTCTAATATCCATCAGTTGGGGCTGAGCTCTTTCTTTTCAGCAAGATATATGCCTCCCTGTCATCCAAGGATTAATTAGGGGCTCCAATGCAGTATAGCGCAGGGAGGTCAATCCAGTTCAACAGTTTTCAAAAATATTCTATATTATTTCACTGTACTTTTCAGTACAGGATAGACAGTATATAACCTTCCATTTTGTATTATTTGTCCTGTTTGCGCTCTCATTCAGTCACTCTTGTTGTGTCGGTGGGCCGAATAGTGCCCCCCAACCACCATATAAACAGCCTGTGGGCCCCCTTTTACAGAAAAGCTGACCACTCATGAACCATTGACGCAATATCTCCGCTCTGTCACCAGCGGTTTCCATATTTTAGCTCACAGTTTAGCGGAGAGCTACATACGCCCATCAAAAGAGCCATATGTGGCTCCCGAGCCATAGGCTCCCTATCCCTGTGTGATAGGGGGAGCTATGGTGTTTTAGTGCTAGGATTAAAGAAATAATAATTATAGTACTAGTATCGTGAAGTAGCTCTTTGGTTAAAAAAAATAAAAATAAAAAAAGATTGCTGACTTTTTCTGTAGTTGCGAGTTGATTAAAACATCCATTGGGAGTAAATGAACTTTTATTATGATTATTCACTCAGCTTTTTATTTCTAGTTTTTGCCACGTAGTATGCCTATTTAAAATTATAGGGGAAATTATAATGGATAGCAATCATTGTTAAAAAGAGAATAATAATGTCATTTGTGTGTCTATTCGTGTCAAGCTGCGGTGTATAATGAATGTCTTTGAGAGTCATTCAAATGATACAATTGCCATTGCGTTGCATAACATTTATTTTAAATACACTCTCAGTTTAATAATAGCACTGCTGCCTGAAATGAGAAGAACACTAATGCATATTTACAAGTTGAGTACGCATTTTTGATGTGAAATAAATGGATGCTTGAATTAGAAGACATTCTAACGAGATTACCGCTCCCTCCAAAAGGCTAATTTTGGCTGCAAATAGAGATGAGTACTACAACAGACCATCGAAGGCTGCTGACTTTTGGGGGACCAATACTGATGTTCTCAGTGGTAAGTCATAACATATTTGAAGTAATAAATCACTCACCAATCAATTATTTTTAAACTACCAGGCTACATCCAGGGGACATTACGGATTTTATGGTTTTGTATATTCAATAGAGTTGTGGTGATTATTGTTTAGTGGAGGACATACCGTATTTTCACGACTATAAGGCACACTTAAAAGTCTTAAATTTTCTCCAAAATAGACAGTGCGCCTTATAATACAGTGCACCTTATAATACAGTGCACCTTATAATCCGGTGCGCCTTATGTATGAAAAAAAGTTTTAAAATATGTCATTCATTGAAGGTGTGCCTTATAATCCAGTGCACCTTATAGTCGTGAAAATAGGGTAGGTTAATTTTAATGAAATATCTGTTATGTTAAACACTGTACTTGAGATTAGCCTTGAGCTAGTTTCCAATTATGACATCATGATTCTACAATCTCAGCAGATTTTTATTTACTACATATATTTTAATCAGAAATAAACTCATACAAATTATCTTTTTGCACCCCAAAATCTGACTCTCCACTTTATCAAAGGACCATACTTTCTGAATTAAACTATATTCAATGGACTAATGCTCAATACACATTTTAGCCTCCCAAGGGAGAAATCAATCATGCTTTTTTTTCCTTTCTCCTGGAGAAGGAAATGCAGAGATAGCAACCTTGTTCATCTCCCTTCTCTTCTCTTCTGTGTAATAGACGGACAGGTCAAGACTTCAAGCGTGGGTCTTTAATTGATGTCTGCTTTTATTCAATGTGACAAGAATAAAAGGCAATGCTTTCTCTGTGGGACTCGCAGAGGGCTTGAAGAATACGTAGCATGATGAGATGAGAAGTGCCGTAAAATATGGCTCCCAGTGGGATTGGGTTATCTTTCCCTTCTACCCTTAGAGCAGGGAGATCATTTGGCTCTACTGGTCACTGTCAGTTTAAGTGGCCTGCTTTTATTGATCACCAAGAAAAGTAGTCGTCTTAAATAAATAACACCCTTTATTGACGTGGAAAGTCACTTGATGTTCTGCTGCAAAAGCACATTCATTCGTTTATATCACGTGTGTCAAAGTGGCGGCCCGGGGGCCAAATATGGCCCGCCGCATCATTTTGTGTTGCCCGGAAAAGTAAATCATGAGTGCCAACTTTCTGTTTTAGGATCAAATTAAAATGATAGATATATATGTATATTAAATTTCCTAATTTACCCCCCTTTAAGTCGATAATTGTAATTTTTTAAACATTTTTTCCTGGGTTTTTAGTTCAAAAATCATTTTGTAAAATCTAAAAATATATTTTTAAAAAAGCTCAAATAAAAATTGTCTTAGATCTATAAAAAAATGAATATTGAGAGCTTTTAATCCAGTTATTTTAATCCATTTATTTAAGAAAATATATATTATATCTAAAATAGTCCTGCCCATGTGAAATCAAGTTGATACCCTTGGTTTATATGGTACATAGTACTGTGTTTATGATTGCAGGAAGATTACTACTCTTAATACTAACTTAATACTATTAAAAGTGAATTATTGATCAAGGGATTTACACAAGTGCAGCTGCTCTCAAAATATTAAACCAACTACAAATTTAAGTACTATATTTCTGCGCATTTGCATTTTTGCATGCTTTAGTACTGACTATAAGCCATTCTTAGCAAGGAAATACAACTCTGTTTTTGACCAATCTGCTATCATTGACAGATTTTAAATATATCTGTATTTTAATTGAGATATTTGGACTCTTATTGCACAAATCAGGTCTAGATCTGGAATATGGCAAAGAAGGAGGATCATGGTTGGGGATCAACAAGAATGGGAAACTTGCTGCAATTACCAACTACATGGAAGGCCGGCCCAACCCAGATGCACAAGGGCGAGGTCATTTTTAAAAAGTCACCCATTTGTTTATTGTCTCATTTATTCTAATAATACAATTACAATATGTCATTACCACTCCACAGGATTCCTTGTTTCCAACTACCTCATAGACAAAGACTTGGACTGCTACTCTTACCTTAAGAAGGTCTCAACAGAAAGTCACTTATATAACGGCTTCAACCTTCTCACCGCAGAGTTCAAGTGAGTAAGATATTTCCTGGCAGGTTCTATAATTGTTTACCTTCAAAGTTGTTTGGACACTGCTCTGTGATATACAAGTACCGTATTTTCACGACTATAAGGCGCACCACATTATAAGGCGCACCCTCAATGAATGACATTTTTTTCCATATATAAGGCGCACTGGATTATAAAGCGCACTGTCTATTTTGGAGAAAATTTAAGACTTAAGTGCGCCTTATAGTCGTGAAAATACGGTACTCATCTCAACCCCAAATGAACAGTGTTTTTTAATCTGACGATGACTAATCTGTAAATTTTGGTTGTCGTGCTTGTTAAACCATTAAATCCTTGATTTAGTAATATACGTTATGTGCCTTACACACTTGTGATTTAATCATTGATGGTCACTGCTCTTCTGTAAAACTACACTAGGGCTAGCTTACTGCTATTACATTTTTACATATTTCTGTAATATCTGAGGTGGCTTCTGCTTGAGGAGTTTTAGACATCACAACATTTCATCTCACTCTCCAACAAGGTTAATTTCTAATCCAAATTTATGTCACTCTCACTTTTAAATGAAAATCGAGGTATATTTGTTTTTGGCAATATGTATTCTAAAAACAGAAAAAGGATGAATATTATTGATACATTTACTTTCATTGAAAGTATATCTGTTCTGTCACTGTGTAGAATTAAACCAACAGTGATTAAAAAAATTCCCTTTTATGTTATCCAATGTAGAGCCAAGCAGGATCATGTGTGTTACTATGGAAACAGAGGCAACAATGAACCCATCCATCTCAAGCCAGGTCTGTTTTGCTTGTGCGTGTGTGTACTTTTTAAATGCTGTATACCAAGGGGTCGGGAACCTTTTTTGACGAAGAGAGCAATAACCCTAACCCTATACTCATCAAAAGAGCCATATATGGCTCCCTAGCCATAGGTTCCCTACCCCTGATGAATACTTATTACAAAGTGGTTTTAATATTTACTGTCTGCCTCTATTTGATATGATAACTGCAATGATGTTACAATGTACAACATTTTTTTTAATATATACTATGTTGCATGTGCTATTATACAGGGATCTACAGCTTGAGTAATTCCCTACTGGACACTCCATGGAAAAAACTGCTTCAAGGCAAGCGACACTTTACCAGCATTGTCAACAACCAATCACTATCCTGTGATGGGTTAGTGCAAGAACTGCTGAGTGTACTTAACAACGAAGAACTGTAGGTGCAAAAAAAAGTTATACACATACAAATGAACACACTTGAAATCTTTATAAAACCATTTTTTTTCTTCTGGTGTTGTCGCCACTTGGGCCTTATTAACTAGCATCCATGCTGCATAACAGAAGTGTTATTCATGAGCTATAGAATGCCGTTAGCAGGAAATTATTTAGCCTTTTCATTGTGGAATTTGCCAGTCGCAAACAATTGTATTTGGGGTTTTAATAGGAATGCGCCTGATCCTGTTCAAGAGAGCCAAGGTGACGGTTACACCAAGTCCATGATCCAAGCTATGTCAGCCGTATGTGTTCGCGCCCCTGATTATGGCACAAGGTTAGTTACTTCTATACTTCTACCCTTGCTAGGGGCTCAGCTGGCTCTCACAAATGAACTGAGTATCCTTTGCCCAGTTTCTCTCTTAGCTGTATTTGCATTTTTATACTATTTGTTCTTTCAGGACCAATACAATTATCTTGATTGATGTGGAGGGGAATGTGACCTTTACCGAGCGAACCATGCCCAATTGTGACACAAACAACTGGACTACCAGTTATTTCCAGTTTAAGCTGCAGACATGAAGACATGATGATGAAAAGTGGCTGTGTGCCTCAGAGCCCCACTTCACACATCGCCAAATCATCATCATTTGGTTTCTTAGCCCCATCACCACGGCAACTACATTGGAGTTGTTCAACTCGACTTCAGAGCTGTGAAAGACATTTAATGCGTTTTTTTTATAATCACAAAAATGTTCTTTGATTGTTATTTATCAGATTGCCAAAGATGGTGTTTTATGATTTTTTTTTAATATTGCAAAATGTGATGCAGTAGAAACAGCTGACTGAAGCATCCGATGATGACTAAAATATGTTGCTATATTCCAGCAGATGAAGAGTGAAGGCTTAGGAAAATAAAACTGGCTTCAAGAAAAGTAAATGAAGTTGAAATTTTTATTTTGAGTATTTCAAATTGAACGATTTACTGTGTGAATGGTGTTTTAAAAACCCACTCAAGAATATGCTGCCCTCTAGTGTATTAAAAATGTATAGAGGGGAGCGCTCGTTCCCATACCATGTAAACAAATGTATGTATTGGACAAGGAGTGGCTTTGATTGACAGCGTAATAGACCAATCATTGGCAAGCCGGCATTGAAAGGCGGGGCCTCCTGTTGAAATGCGGTTATGTGCACGTCCTCAAGATGGCGGGGCTACAAATTAATGTTTGAAAATTAAATAGATAGTGAGGGACCAGACAGTTAAACTATATGTACTGGTGAGTATTCATGCAAGATCCTATAAGCATTAAATGCGTCGGCGTTAATGCGTTGACTGTATGCGATTCAGGGTATAGCTCGCTTGTCCGTTTTTCGACACTTGGGATTGATGCTAATGCTAACAGGGCCCTTCTGTTCTGAAAATCTGCGACCCGGTGTAATGTTTTCTGTCATTTTAATTGACTAGTAGCTACTATTTGTGGCATGGAATTTAAAAAAAAAAACTCTGGCCGTGAACAATTTTCTGATAATGCTCTCACTGTTAATTGTTTTTCCTAGTTGCCAGAGGAATCTGCAGGAAGATGTGATCATTGTCTTGATCCCACATTAGGCTGAATGCATTGTGATTTCCAATAATTGAGACAGTGATTCTGAAAGCTGTCTACATTAATGAAAAGAACAATGTAGCCAGCTTAGCATAACCATCTGATACGTGTGCTATTCTGTCATGTGCTTCTGCATGCATCTTACTTTTTAAATAAGAACCAAGAGTAGTTTTAAACGTTTGGATTCTAAATTATATTTTTTTTTTACCAAAAAAAATAAATGGATCTTGAGGATATTTTACCACCTCTCCCTTTGGAGCCACCTAATGATTTTGGCAGAGATGAGGGCAGAGCACCTCCACCACCTCCCCTGCAAACGTCCAGTGACGCAGAGGTAATGGACGTTAGCTCTGGTGGTGATGGATACATATGCGTCCCAGGGGATGGGGAAGCAAAAGAGCCCCTCAGTATTAGTACACTAGCTTTCTGTAGCCAACCCACGAACGAGGCTAGTTACTCCACCTCGTTGTGTCCCCGAACAGCTCGTCACGCTCCCCTTTCAACCACGTTCCGACCAGATCTCAAGCTACTCAGAGATGTTCAGGTCCGTGTTAGTTTCACGGAAAGTAGCTGTAGTAAAGATCGGAAGGTTTTGTATACAGGCGAAGGGCAAGACAGTGATGATGGGTTAGAGCATTTGAATGGTGAGTTTAATTTCTCTTCGAGTGATCAGGAAGTTGTTGACGGTAGTTCAGGAAGAGCAAGAGCAGGTAGGGTTGAAGAGGTTGAAATGGAGACTGAAAATAAAGTAGAGTACGCTGTCCTGGATGAGTTAGATGACCTCTGTGAGAATTTAATGGCAAATGATGATGGAGAAAATGGTGGCTTTAAGTCGGAGGCCATAGTTCAACGGGAGCAAACCTACGATGAGTCCATGGTTTACGGCTTTGAGGTAAGTCTGTCCTCTCACCTTATGTCTTTGTCCCTAATTACTACTATAAAATGTCTAACTTCTTTTCAAGGTATGTTCTCCCACTGACATCCATTTAAAAATATGGCAACTCAATAGTAACAGTAGTCTAGATCACAGGTGTCAAAGAGGCGGCCCGGGGGCCAAATCTGGCCCACGGCATCATTTTTTTGTGGCCCGGGAAAGTAAATCATGAGTGCCGACTTTCTGTTATAGGATCAAATTCAAATGAAGAGTATAGATGTATATTGAATTTCTTGATTTTTCTGGTTTTAAATCAATGTTTGTCATTTTTCAATCAATTTTTCTGTTTTTAGTTCAAAAATCATTTTGTAAAATCTAAAATTATTTTTAACCCTAATTTCACCTACGTTCACAGGAGGAATTTGATAACGACGTTGACGCTCTTCTAGAAGAGGGAATGCCGGTCCCAAAAAAGATGCGGCCATCAGATGACAAATATGGTGGGGAAAGTGATCACCACTCGGATGAAGGTGTTCAACCCATGATGACCAAAATTAAAACGGTCTTGAAAAGTAAGATACTTATTTTTACCAACTACTGTAACATATGTACACACATAGAGATCATGCTAAGGGGAAAGTATGAGAAGACTATGCATATTATGTCACGGTATCTCAAAGTCTAGATGTTTTGTGCTTATATACACTTAAGATAATGCAGTAGAAGAATATTGCTCTGAATATGCAAAATCAAAAAAATGGGACCACTATGTTCTTGAGTAAAGTTACGTTATTTAATGAGTTCTGTGTGTTAATGTGTATGCAAGGCCGAGGACGTCCACCTACTGAGCCACTTCCAGATGGATGGATCATGACATTCCATAACTCAGGCATTCCAGTCTACTTGCACAGAGAGACCAGAGTAGTCACATGGTCTCGGCCATACTTCCTTGGAACTGGGAGCATCAGAGTAAGAGTCATCACATTCTTACATATTTTGACTCTGCGTCTTTCTGTTGTATTAATACTAGGTGAATTTGTTTTGAAGTTTACGGTTGTTGACGTCTATTGGAATGTCCAACAACCGTGAAACTTGTACTTGGTTTGATCTCTCAGCTATTTTTTCTCACCTTTTGTTCCTCATTGTCGTCTACATAGAAACATGACCCTCCTACTAGCAGCATCCCCTGCTTACACTATAAGAAGATGAAGGAAAATGAGGAGAAGGAATTGAATGGTGAGCTCCATCTTCAAGCACAAAAGTCTCCTGTTCATCCCACCAATGTGGCAAATGGTGAAGAGCCTGTAGAGAACTCGGAGAATTCAGCTGAGGTACTTGATAGCATGCTAGCCAGCAATGCTACCGATGGCGGCTTAGCAAGTGAAGACGTGACCAACCACAGTCAGCCCATTAAAGAAGTAAAACCATTCGACATTGCTCAAGGGGCCCTCGGACAAGTTAGGGCCAAAGTGGAAGTTTGCAAGGATGAGTCCATTGGTAAGATCTTTTTTTTTAATGCAAGTTTTACTGAAATCACAGTGTTAACGTTATAAATGTTTGACAGAACTTGAAGATTTCCGCTTATACTTGGAAAAGTGCTTTGACTTTGAACAAGTGACGGTCAAGAAGTTTCGCACCTGGGCTGAGCGGAGGCAATTTAACAGAGACATGAAGAGGAAACAGGCAGAATCGGAGCGACCAATCCTTCCTGCCAACCAGAAACTCATTACACTGTCCGTCCAAGATGCCCCTACTAAGAAAGGTAAAATACAATGTTGCATCTGTAAGTAGAGATAGGACTACTTTGTATTCTTTAAACTTGAACTGAACAAAAAATATGTTAATGATGAAAATGTCTGTTATACATGTTCTCTTTTGGGCAAATTGTAAGATTGTATATTGATACTTTTCATACTTACCAGAATTTGTCATCAATCCCAATGGGAAGTCTGAAGTTTGCATCTTGCACGAATATATGCAGCGTGTCCTAAAGGTTCGACCTGTTTACAACTTTTTTGAATGTGGTAAGTTAAACCTGGATACAGAATTCACTTTTTTAACATCTTGAGTTGAAATTAAAAATGTAAATGTATTTTTGTCCATTCCAGAGAATCCAAGTGAACCCTTTGGTGCGTCTGTCATTATTGACGGAGTCACCTACGGCACAGGGACCGCTAGCAGTAAAAAACTTGCCAAGAATAAAGCTGGTAATATAAATAACTGAACACTTTATGCGATGGTTAATGTGACATATGATAATTTACATATGACATAAGTAGTGTAACACTCGTGAGACAACATTCTGCTTCGGTTAAACTTATCCTGACAAAATTATGTGTACTACTACAGCACGAGCCACACTGGAAATCCTTATACCTGACTTTGTGAAGCAGACCGCTGACGAAAAGCCAGTTGAGGCTGACGAACTCGAGGTGATGCGAGTTGCAGACTGCAAGCAACGTGTGAATATCTCTGATTAAGACAATGACAAGTAACACTAACGTTGACTTTTCTACCCCACAGTATTTTAACCATATCAGTATAGAAGACTCAAGAGTATATGAGCTGACCAACAAAGCAGGGCTTCTTTCACCTTATCAGATCCTTCATGAGTGCCTTAAAAGGTAATGTGGTAACCACTTAAGCAGGTCCATTAATTGTTTACAAAAAAAAACTGTGTTATGGTGTTGCTGAGTCAAGTCAGTATTGCATGGTGAATTTTAGAAGAATCCATGATTTCTTGTTTGGCTACTGTGCTCAAGCAATCGACTGTTATTAACTTATTTTGAACTTTTTTTACCTTTTTAGAAATCATGGAATGGGAGATACAAGCATTAAGTTTGAGGTGATACCCGGGAAGAATCAGAAGAGTGAATATGTGATGACTTGTGGGAAGCATACTGTGCGTGGTTGGTGTAAGTTGATGCAATTTTTTTTCCACCCAAACGTGCATTGAATAAAATTTTGAAGAGGAAAATAATGACACATTTTATGTGGCTTTTTTTGTCACTATAACCAGGCAAGAACAAGAGAGTTGGCAAGCAATTGGCATCTCAGAAGATCCTGCAAATGCTTCATCCTCATGTGAAGAACTGGGGCTCACTGTTGCGAATGTATGGCCGAGAGAGTAATAAGATGGTCAAAAAGGTAGGTTTTGTTTTCAGCAATCCCTAATATTTCCGAACGACGTCTATCAATATGGCAAAAACAGTGTTTTGAGTTAAAAGGGCAGCTCTGTCGTTTTCGAGTGGCTGCCAACTATATTGTAGAGGTAATGTTGCCTTTTAAATATATTTGGATGCATCTGTTGACCATGCAGGAAAGCTCTGACAAAAGTGTGATTGAGCTGCAGCAGTTTGCCAAAAAGAACAAACCAAACCTTCATATCTTGAACAAACTGCAAGAGGAGATGAGGAAACTTGCTGCACAAAGGGTAAGGAACTCAAATGCCATTCTAGAGAACACCAATAGAGAAAACTCATGCATTTTTCAACTCTATCACTTGGTTACATTCCTTTAAATCACAACTACTGACTTAGTCTTATAGGTTAGTGTATGATACAAATCTAAACCTTTTGAGTGTAAGAATGTTCACTGAAAAAAAGCCTTGTTGCTATAGGAGGAAACTAGAAAGAAACCCAAGATGACCATCATGGAATCTGCCCAACCAGGAAGTGAACCTCTCTGCACTGTCGATGTTTAATCGTAACTATAGCCAGACACAACACCGCACTCTTTCAGCACCATAACATAATCGCTATGTAGGATCACGTCATAATACAGTTAGAACTGCTTGCCTATTTTACCTGCGTGTTAAATTTTTTGAATCAGTTGGTATACATCATGGTTGGAGAAAATGCACTAACAGACCTTGGCGCAAATACCATCTACCTCTATAGATGCATCCCATCTATGGTACAAGGACGAAATCCCATTGGTTGCAGATAGATGGCATGTTTTAAATATTGGAAATTGACATACAATGCATGCACATTTAACTGCGGGAACCAATACATACCATAGATTTATTTTAAAGTGTCTTAATGGCTGCATTTCAGTACCATCACTCGCAATTTTCTTAACGTGTAACGTATTTGGAAGGGAATACTTGTGTTCAATTGGGAAACAAAATGTTTTATAATCAGTTTGTGTTATTGATAGTGTGCAGGATTACAATTATGGTTTTCCTCAGAGTTGACGTGGTCTGCATGCTTGAAAACGTGGTGAAATGGTGACTATTCTGAAGTATGATTAGAAGGCAGTAATGTCTAAAATTGTGGTGATTTCTCATAGCTAATCAAATTCGTCATCTTCCATTCAGCTTGACTCTTTATTTGGGTACTAAGGAAGTGGACACCAAATAACATTTCACTTGTGTTGTGTTTCTATGCCCTTCTCTTAAATTAAATTGCCTTCGTTTATCCATTTCACAAAGGGCTTAGAGTGAATAGATTGGACCTAAAACTTAGCCAGGAATTTTAAAGACAGAGTCCCTTGCTACAAAAAAAAAAAATAAAGCATTTATCTAGCAAATTAGTGTTTTTAAATCTTATTATGTTTGCAGCATGATCATGTCTTAAAGTACTGTGTATATTGGGTTTGTCTTTTTACCTTTTGACAGCTGATTATGTGCAGTACAATGTGTAAAATGTAACCTCGATCATTTCAGTTGGAAAGCTGGCATAGAAAAATGCAACATCTAGTCTGACAAGCTTTTAAAACTATACCAAAGTTGAAATCCAGTCATATGCATTTTATAGACTACCTAAAATTGCTGTACCGTCAAAAGATGAAAAGACATGCTAAAATAGAAAACTGCTGTGCATTTAATTATTGGGCTTGTGACATCCTTCAGATGTTGTGAATTTGGCTAGTTTTATAAATGTGTTATAATTTTCCTGTTGTGTGTGTGTGTGCTCTTACCAACTCTTTAAGTGTGAAACTTGCTTTTACATTTTATGCTCTTGACTAGTACCAGTGTTTTTTGTTTTTTTGAGAACGATGTTGCCTACAAAATGAAGTACAACTTGTATTGCAACATGAACTCCGCAGCTGGTGATGTTTGTTATGCAAAATAAAATGTATTGACAATAATGTCTGTTGGAATCTAAATAAATTTTGAAAAAAATATTAAGTAGTACACTTCAGTTACATTTGAAACAAAGTATTTCAGGAGGGAACATTTATTTAAAAAGAAATAACCATACATAGAGGAATAACTGACTTGAAAAATAATAGTATGGTAAACCGTTCAAATGGAATCTTTAAACCAAGTTTTCGTCTAATAATGCATGCATAATATTTCTAAAGGGACTTTATGAAGATGGCTGGTTGTCGGACTGCTTGGAGCTGTAGTTTACTCTCTCAAAAAGCAGAATCATTTCGAAGTATGACGTCTGGGGAAACATATCCACGGCCATGGCTCGCACAGGCTGGAATGGCGCACCATGAACTCTGTTGGAAGGAGCTCTGCACAAGCTATATATACAAAAAAAACAAGGTATGTTCTCAATTTGTATTCAGGGTTGTTAAAAAAGGTAAATTAACTCACTCAATAAAGTTATTCATGGCTGCCTTGGCATTGCATGCCACATAAATCAGCCTCTTCAGATGCTCTGCTCTTCTGATGGCCAGTATTACCTTGGAATCTGTTAAGATAGCATCCCCTTTTTAGTAAGTAAATCACTACATGAAAAATGTATTGGCTTTTATAGACTCACGTAAGCCTGCCCTCGGGGGATCCACAATAGCCGTGATGTTGGGCGAAGCAAGCGAATTAAGAATATTGGGAAACAAATCTTCAGCTTTTCCACAATGAAACTCGACATTAGTAATCCCTTCATGTGTGGAAAAAGGACATTGGATCAAATTACAAGACAACAATTGGATAACTGGCTACTGCGATTTTTCATGAAAAGCTCACCATTAAATTTTGCATTGGCTTCAGCATCCTTCACTGCCTCCTGGCAACTTTCAATACCAATGACTTTCTTGACCCTCTAAACACCACCCAACAAAACAAACATTATTTTCTCTCCATATTTCTCTATATTTTCCTCTAGCAACTAATCTGGAATATGCATTGCCCTCAACTGATCAACTAGAGAACATACAGTCAATCGTGTTCAATGCAGAAGTAGCATGTAGCATTACCTTAGCCAAAGAAAGACTAATAGTTCCAGTCCCACAACACACATCCAGAACTGTACTGTCCTCATTCAGTTGGGCCCATTCACCAACTGTCGAGTATAGAACTTCTGCCCCTGCTGTATTTATCTGTAAGGTTACACAAAGAATAGTGACGATCAATGTTCCCTCTAATTTTCCGTTGGTTTGGGTAGAAACATAAGCTTGTTAAAATGGGGAATTGGTGCTAACATGTCTTACCTGAAAAAACGAATGAGGAGATATTCTGAATTTAACACCAAGAAGTTCCTCATGGATGCAGGCATCTCCAGCTACTAATTCACAAGGCAAGTCTTCAATGTTAGGAGATTTTCTTTGGTCACCAGGAGGGAAAATTGTCAAAAGATTTGTCATTGAATCAGATCAAATAATAAATTGCTCCATATATTTGATTTTCCTCCTCACCTTTGACCATCTCTGACAAAGTACAGCGATGTGATGCCAATGTCTTTGCCCTCTCCCTCCAAAAAGTACTTCTTCATGGAGTTCTTCAAGGTATCAAGTTCGGATTCTTCAATTTTCTAATGAATTGGGCCAAAAAAAGGAATGATTTGCCAATATTTTCCTAAATTTTGTAGTCCAGTCCGACCAGCACTCAAGTCAGTACATGAAATACAAAAAACTCCATATTATTATTACCTGTGGGTTGAAGAATGCTACAGCCATAGTTTGCTTGGTCGTGGAGGTCCTGACAGTCAGCTGCTTCCAGTGTCCCTCATATGTTTCAGGACTGTACACTGCGTAAGGTGTTGACCTGGTAAATCATATCATTAGGAACTTACTAAGAGATTTATTTTCAATGTAAAGTTACATGAATTATGTACAATTATTAAACGGTACTTATCATATCCTTTTATTAAAGTACCTGATGAATTTTTGAAACTCATGGACAACTTTCTTGCTCTCAGCAGAGACATGGCACGCCTCCGCCGGGCCCACCACGGCACAAGAACCCCCTTTATATTTCCCCAAGCGGAAGCCAACAGTCTTGTCCTCCCCATCTGCGCCCATGGAGATGAGGAACTCACACTTGTTCCTGTACTCCGTCTACCAATGAACATGGTAATGATTATGAACACCAGAATAAATCTCCTTTGTTCTGTATCAGAAAACTTGAAACCCAATTTATACATTAGCTAACCCCACAATTTTTGGAAATAGATCAGCAGCCATCTTATTTATTGATTACCTATTTATTTATATCTAAAATGTCTTTTGTTGTGTCTGTATTCTCACCCTCTTGCTACTGTCACAGTAAAATTTCCCGAATATGGGATGACTAAAGTTATTAATCTTAAAATTATCTAATCCAATCTAATCTAAAACAATGCTTCCTGACCTCAACCAATGATTTCTCTATTAGAAAACAAAATATTTTTCAACCTAACCTGTATAGGGGATGGATGAATAGGTTCCATAGGACAACACATTCTGTTGTTTTTCCCTTTTATATCAAAAAGCCATGGCAGCATGGCTTTATTGGTGCTGGCAATCTCCCTAACAGAGAAATGACATAGATGAGAATAAATATATTTCTGGACATTTGAGGCCACCATAGAAAAATATGACATGCACTTACTTGGCGAGCCTTTGCAGAACTGCTACCACATCTTGCTCCTTCCTCCGTAACTGCTCATCATAAGGAACTTTCCACAATGGAGTCACCACGTTGGCGATCTGGACACTCAGAGGCTCTTCTGGTTCGTCACCTTCTCCTCTCTTGGAAGGTGGTTGTCCTTCCCCGCTTTCTCCCTCCTCTTGCTTCCTCTTCCTTTGTATAGGATCTGCTTTAGGCTTAGCTAGTTTGACACTTAGCACGTTACCCTTCCATTGCATTCCGTGTAGCATCTTCATGGCCTTGTCACGTTCTTCCTCATTCTTGAAGGTGACAAAAGCAAAGGTTTGTTTGTTCATCAACTTGACCTTGTGTGGGTTGAGGCCGTGCCTGGCCAAAAACTTCTTGAGGTCGTTGAAGCCGATGAATTTGGGCACATTTCGGATTTCTACTTTGTAGATCTCCGATGTGAAAAGGTCGTCCTTAATGTAGCTGTAGATGTTGGAGTCTGAGGACACTTTAGTTTCTTCTGGATTGCTGACATGATCTGATGTGTTAGTAGGAATGTCACCGTCGTCCCCCTTTTTTGGAGGACTTGATTCCACTGCAGGGCTATCACTGCGTTCTTCCATGTCTATTTCTCTATTGCTAAGGGGAAATTATGCATTAGGTGAGATTGATTGCACATTGACTGGAGAAACACATAATGGAATGCAATAGAAAAGTCGACACAACTTCTTTCAAATGCCACATTTTTAGAATTGAATTGTTGCTACCGCAAACAAAATGCAAAAAACAGGGTTTCAACCATGTAATTTAGCTTTGGCATAAAAAAACTGGGAATTGTAGAAAACCTAGTTTATTTATTCATTGATTGATTTATTAATTTATTTGAAAATCAACGGAACTAGTTGCGTAACACAAGATGCAAAGGTAGAAATACTTTAGTTGTTTACTATGCTATTTATATGGTTCCTTACCTTGCGATAGTTTCAAACACACTGACGGCTCAGAAAGCTGCCATGTTGTAAGTAGAATATTTAAGACTAGATGTCTAAAGGCAGAGTCGCAGAATAAGTAACTGGTACCCATCTTGCGTCGGTTAACTTCTCCAGAGACATAAAACAAGTTATTTTCTATGTTATGTCTCCACTGAAATAATCTTGTATCGCTTAATTCTTGACAGATTTATAAACAGTTAGGTTTAGAACAAAACATATTAACATTGTTAGTAATCGCTCTTGACATTTAAGATTTTCATAATTGTTTTTATTTATGCAGTTTTTTTGCATCTCAAATTCATGAATTACAAAGTTCAGAATTAAACAATCAAAACCTATATACAAACTGTAACGATATATTTCTTAGATAGCTCTAGTGCAAAATGGCAAGAAAGTGGTGACGCATGTCCCCGTTGAACTACAGAGTGAATTAAACATCTAAGAATGTATTAAAATTATCTACGAATGAACCCACGTGGAACTGACTGTGAACTTTGAACTTTCCTAATGCAATGCTACTGTCAAGTGGTTGTCTATCTGATGTTTTATATATTTATTTGTTTTATACATGCACATAAAATATAGGCCTACTCAGAAACATTTTACTTATTTATTAATGTGTTTTTTCTATCTATTTGGTTACACGACCTACGTCGAGACATGATGACGTAAGGAGAATATTCGACGCGCGAAACCTGGAACAGGAAGTGAGTGAAGCTGAGGCAAAACGGCGGCCAGTTTGTGTTTTGAATCTTCTGGTTAATTTCAAAATCTGCAAACATCTTCAATATCATGGCTGACCCAAAGGTGAGGTCACGATTAATAAGTCTCAATATGTGTTATGATAGTTTTAAAATAATTATTTGTGGAATAAATCCATCTCCGTTCCTTTACCGAAGTTTGAAAGGAATCGGCGAATCAAACTACCGACAATGAGTTGGCGATGCTACAAAAGCTAATTCAGTTTAAATTGTGTGCTATACGCGTTTAAAAACAAACAAACTCATAGTTTATACTTATTTTGTCTTTGACGTTTGACGCGTTCTTTACGCGCTTTATGGATTTTCTGGCGAGTGCACTCAACTATGTTGCCAGTCACCATGTTCCAGTTAGCTGTACATTGGTATCAAGACCATATTAGAGCGATAATGGCTCCACACATGATAACAAACTCTTTGACTATGTTCAAGTTTTAATGAGTAAGTAATATTCAACGTAATTGTGTTATTCCGCGTTTATTACGCATCATCGCTATTGTCCACCAGGCACAACAGTTGCTAATATTGAAGTAGCCACCATAGCATCTTCCATGTGTTTGAATCTTACCTGTAAAATGACGCAAGGACGCCATATACGATAAAAACCTTAATTCATAAATTGATCTACACCTTGCTTATGGGTGTTAAATATACGTATTGTTTACAGTGTACGTTTGTAATGTAAATTTTCGCCTCACTCTCATCCTCGCGCAAGGCCTAACTTTCGACTTCGAATGAGTTCTCCCTCACACAAAGTTGCAAAGAATATTAATTTGTAAAAAATAACATATGGACAATGGAATGACAGTGTGTAAATGTTAATTCAATGACGTTTTCGTTATGTTTCAAGGGTTACGTGTGTAGTTTTTGATATCTTATTTGAGCTGGCCACTCCTTAGTTGATGCCAGTTTTGGCTAACATGCTAAGCTAGCGCATCATGGAGTAGCGTCAAGGTGGATTTGTTTCATTTATCAGATCCTGTTCTTTGTTAACATCTCAATTGTGACGACTAGCTAGTGTGAGGGGATTTCTAGAAATAATATAGTTTTCAAATACTTTTTAAGGGACCATTCATCACTTACAATTGTTTGTGTCCAAATTTCTTATTTTGTTTTAATGCTGATATAGACCTCCCTTAAGTATTCGTGGGTGAACACCATAATTATTACCACAAAGTCCGCGCATAAGCCATACGCAAACCTTTTTATTTTTCTGCGTTAATCAGGACCAAGAAGAGCCTGAAACCACAGCAGAAACGGTGGAAGACTCCAATCACGATCCTCAATTTGAGCCAATCGTGAACCTTCCTGAACAGGAAGTCAAAACGTTAGAGGAAGATGAAGAAGAACTTTTCAAAATGTAAGTGGCCCTTCCATACTCGTCCCCTTTTTGTGTATTTCTGTCATGACTCCTTGATATTTTGCAGGCGAGCTAAATTATACCGGTTTGCCTCTGAAATTGACCCACCTGAGTGGAAAGAAAGAGGCACCGGTGATGTCAAGCTGCTCCGGCACAAAGAAAAAGGCACAATCCGCCTTCTGATGAGGAGAGATCGTACTTTGAAGCTATGTGCCAATCATCAGAGTGAGTCTCCATTTGAACTGCACTTTATCCCAAATGTACCAATTTGGAAGCTACTTAATTCAGACTATCCCCTTCTTGTAAATAATAGTTTTACCGATGATGGAACTAAAGCCCAACGCTGGGAGCGACAGAGCCTGGGTGTGGAACACACTAGCAGATTATGCAGATGAAGAACCCAAACCAGAACTTCTGGCAATACGCTTTTTAAATGCAGAAAGTAAGATTTCACACTTTGGCTAGAAAAGCACAAAAGTTATTTTTTTTGTCTCAACATCATTTGATTACACTAAATTGGCACAAAACATTGCTAAGGATATGTTTTGCTCTTCTTGCAGATGCTCAGAAGTTCAAAGTGAAGTTTGATGAATGCAAAGATGTGGTCAGAAACAAGAGTGAGGGATCAGGTATGGGCTAAAGTATTTTGCTTCTTCCAAGGTTGTATTAGTGGTAGCGTTTTTTTATGTAGAATTTCCAAAATACTGCAAATGGTATTTTCTTGATCACGGCCATTGACAAACTGGCTTCCAATTGTTCGTTTTCTACCAGCAGAAGACAGTTTTTTCCTGCTTATTCCAGCTAGGAACTTTTTTTTCATCTGCTATATGAGCATGCAGAGTCCTAAAACCTTGGTCTCACTTTGTTCTGCGGGACAGAAAATTGTCGAGACTACATTTTCCATTGTGATGATTCAAATTGGATAATTTGACTCGTGTTTTCAACCACAGATAATGCTGACAGTGCAATCAAAGTGGCAGAAAAACTGGAGGAACTCTCAGTAAAAGACAAGAAGGAAGGTGACAAGGAGACTAAAAAGAAAGAAGAGGAGACAAAAGAAGTGAAGGCTGAGGAAAAAAATTGAGAAACAAGAACTATCAATACCGCTCTTCAGTTGGTCCACTTTTCCTCTTTTTTCTACAATAGACTGAACTGAATTTGGACACTTGACATATTAGTTTTTTTAAATGATCTGTTTTGCCTCACAAGTCCACTTTGAGAAATAAGCAACCAAAGTCATGAACAGATGAAAATAGAAGCCCCTTTTTTTCCTCTTACCCTTCTCTTCAAAAACATCAACAGGATGCCACGCTTTGCATTTATGGTCATTAACATTTTAATGTTACTTGTGACAAACTGTGATAAGGCTTGTGATAGAGATAATTCCCACATTGGGGTATTTAGTTCTTTTTTTCTTTTTTTGGCAGGGAGCGGTTAATGTAGCCTGCTTGTTAGCAGCACGGGGTCAGGGACCAGGTATCATGGAAAAAACATTATTTTCTGTTACATCCCATGATGCAATTCAGCGAGCCTTTCTTGCCCTTCATCAATTGAATCGGTGGCTTGTGATTGGTTGAAGGCGTTTAGAAGTAGTGCTGGTCAGGGCCATTGGTTCATCACATCTGCTTGGGAGCCAATAAGAAGATCCCATTGTGGTTTGGTACCATCAGATGCACTTAGATTATTTTTTTAACATTTTTGTTTCAATTTATTGAAAGTTATACTTCATCAGCTTGCCGTTGTCATGAATTCTCGAGGAAACATTCCCCAAGTAAAGAAAACAAATAATACCCACATCTATCTTGCTTACTTTGATTTTTTTTCCTTCTTCTTCTCATAAACCATTTCCCAACCTGGAAAAAAAGCATCCAAGTGCCAGTGCATCTGTAAATACTTGTACATGGATGAAATGTTGCTTTTCATTTGCACTCAAAATGATTGGAAATATTTCCTCCAGCTTTGAATAAAACACTGTCAACCACTTTTGCATTTTTGTTACCAGTGACATTAAAATTTATACTAATGTGTTACATTTCCAACGGTTGTTGGCTAGCAGCATACTTTGCAGTATTGTCCAAATAATTTGATCAAAAGACACTTTTGATGGAATTGTTTATTCATAAAAATAGGAACATCTATGTAGTAGTTTGAGGAAAGGGACATCTGGGTTGAAAGTAGGATTTGTTATTGTTTTTTTTTTAGTAACATTTTCTGGGCCTTCACCTGTTAAATCTGTTTTCCAAATTGCAGTTGGAGTAATGGCAACGGAAGTGTTGTGAAGTGTCAATGGGAGTCCTAAACAATGTTTAACATTACCACAGTGCAGGTAAATCGATCTCTTATGCTAAAATGATCATATTGTTTTTTTCCTTTTATTTTCACAAACTACCTCAAGGCAACAATTATTGAGTCATAGATGTCAAATATTTAGATTTCCTCAAATTCAATTAGCCCCAATTGCAAAATGCTATGTTTTCTTAGACTGGCTGGCCAAGAAAGTACTTAATATTTCTATTTGCTTTATAATACACATAGATATATTTATTTATACATATATATTTAATTATATTACAGATTTAAAAAATGCTAAGAAAAAAAACACTGACAGGCACCAAAATGGCATTGGCAGGGGACAGTTTCCTTCATGAATCCGAGTTAAACTATAATTCATCACAAAAAGAATAATTTGTGAAGCTTCTAGTTTACAAAAAATAATTTTGTCAAATCAATGTTAACAAATTGATTAAAAATAGCAAAATGGTAATATTTTGTGAAATACTGACCTTTCCCCCAATTCAGTTTCTTTTGATTCTACTACAAGCAAATACAAAATCAATTAAATACTGAATTAATCAATTCCAATGTTGGATTTTTAAAGGTAGTACTTAGGTACTGTATGAGGTAATTGTGTGCTATAGAAGATAGATGTCTGCTACTTCCTGAGTCCAATGGAAGGCAGAGTACTTAAACCTTGAACTCCTCAAAGACACTGGGGGGAAGGAAACATTACATCAAACCCCTTGATGGCATGCATCCCTTTTTTTTTTAAATCCTACATGCCTGTATATATCATTTTTAATTATATATTTTAATAACCTTTCTCACCTTGATTTTGCACCTCATTGGGAGCAAAAAAAGTGACATATTTTGAAATATTCAAGGTATTTTAACTAATTAAAAACAAATCACTGGAATCTAGCATTTACTTTTGTTCTAATATTGATGTTAAAAGTCTGATATTTCACTTTTTGTAACATTGTGGCTTTCTAAACGAATTCAAGTAGCAAGGTTGTCATTCGTGGAAAAGTATTTTTAGGCTACTGATGTTTGTATTTGGTTTCTTCAGCAGCATTTGTTCCGAACAAACATCTCACATGACTACTATAGCTACAAGAAGACAATCTTTTGGTCCAAAAACACTAGCAAGATGAGCACCCCCCCCCCCCCCCCCCCCAAATATTTGGGGAATACCCTTACCTATACTCTAGATCAGTTGATAACAGGACACTGAACCACATACAATAAGCAGGGGGTTCATTTGATTGGTTGATCTTGATCAAACTGAACACCAGCTTCTCTAAACGTACTACAGTCCACAAAAATACCAAACATGGTTCTGGTGCTGAGTGTCCCGGCTCACACGGAAATCTCATAGGTGGTGCCCCCCACCCCTGTCATCTTTTTGACGTTACCATGACGATTGGGACTGCCCGCGACAACCTTGGCACTTGGGTGGCAATCCATCTGGCCATTTACTTTGATGCCCTCTCTGGATGAAAAGAGAAAAGCAACAAACGAGTGTCAAACACACAAATTCAACAAAAAAAATTATTCATCTATGCAAAGTGATGATTAAAAGACAAAAGGAGGGAGTGGCATGCCTCAATTGACTTCTGAAAATGAGCGAGAAGATGAAAAAAATTATGAAAAGCATGCAAAAAGGAAAGGAATGGAAAGTCACACCATTTTATTAATATGACAGTGACGGACGGACGTATATAAAACCTGTTTTTTCTTTTCTAAGGCCCAAAAAAAAAAATACATTCATGGAACACATGAATTTATATCTTGAGGATAGACAGTATGACAAACACAATATGCTTATTAATGCTACAGAACATGCTAAAAAAAATGTACAGCCTAGCGCCTACTAAATTGATGGAAATGGGGCCTTTTGAGGAGGGTAGGGGGGTAGTTTGTATCCAGGCCCGGTGGTTTACGGTGTACATGCACTACCGGAGGGCTAGGAATCATACCTGGCCCCACCCAGACGAGGCGAGTCCACCCTCTCCTGGGCACTCGCGTATGAAAGTTTCTGATGGGAGTAAGATGAGGGAGATCGGGGTAACGCGGGGGAGTGGGGACGGTGGACGGGGGAACGGTAGAGCCCCTCGGGGCCTGAGACCCTTCCATGGTTGTTGTTGTTGGCGCTAATGTGATCTGTATGTAAAGAGCCGGATGAAGTCCTAGGCGCTCGGCCCAGAGTGGACCCGGCCTGGCACAGTACGGGGGTTCTCTGGCCGTAACTTAGCCCTAACCCCATTAGGTTGTCCCTGGAGCCCCCATAAGCCGGGGGAGTCGGGCCTCTGGAACCGGCGCAACGAGGCCCGTCCGGGTAGCAGAGGTTGGGTGGGAGGGTGTAACCCCCCGAGCCTTCAAACGCAACAGAGTCCTGGGCATAGATATGCGTCTGGGAATGCCCATGGAGCATGTGTCTCTTCTCTCTTGCCTCCTTCTCTTTGCGTTCCTGGATGGAGGCCATGATTGTTTGAGATAGGTTGTCGTAGCGTACCGGGGATGGGTCTCTGTCCCGTACGTGGGGGGATTGACGGCCCGCGATACGGGATGACATCACTGGGCTGTAGGTGGCGACGACTTGCGGCCTCTGGGTGTCAGGTTGCCGCACGTGGCACATTTTGGTGGGCAGGTAGGGCGAGTGGAACCCTACCGGAGGCATGCCGCGGTGGGCTAAGCAATCGGTGGTGGTTGGTGGGGTGACGCCGGAGTGGAGCAGGCTGTCGTAAGATAGGCTGCCGTTACGGTTGGAGAGGGTGCTGGGAGAGAAGACATTCTTGTAGGGTGTGGAGGTGACCATTAGTTGCCCTTTCTCGGATCGGTGGTGGGCTTGCCTCAGGCTCAGCGTCTGAGAGGTCACCGGGTCGGAGTCTAGCTGGAATGGGGAGGACTTGAATGTGCGGTGGAGTGGCGCGTTGGTGTACTCGGGCAGGTCTAAGTTTGGCTCGGAACGGTAGTCGTGGCCACGGACACTCTCTTCCAAGATAGCAGAGGAAGTGTGGTCATCGGGAAGAATAATCTGCGAAAAGAAGACACCATTCATTTTCTACAGTCTTGAGATGGATGTAGTACAGTTGGCTGATTATTTTACCTTGTCCCCTGCTGTATGGTAGTGAACTTTGGGCATGGTGCCAAAGGATGGTCTGAACTTGTACATGGCCGGAGTGGAGGGGTGGGTCTTACCAGACACAGAACTTTCTATTGCTTAAAAAAATAAGGGGGGGAAGTCAATATGAATGAATGAACAGGATTTATGCCATTTTTGTAACAGTTTTAGTTGAATTACTGGATGGTCCAATTAAGATAGGTGTTGTTTCTTAACATGGCTGGGATTACAAATTTACTATAGCTATAACTACTATTTTCCCCCACAGAATATCAAACATCATATTCAAAATAAATTAGCATTAGTAGCAATCTCTTTTTTATAACAAAAAAAATGCCTTCTTGCAGTACATGAAGCTGCCAGGAGGTTGTAATACTGCTCCTTGAAGCAGGACAAAATGTTCCCTCCCTGACATAATGCAGCAAGTGGAAAAATGATTAATGACGTTGAGATTTCACATGATTTAAAAGCACAGATCATAACTGCACAGTAAAATATGCATATAAGAAATGCCATGACTCGGTATAAAAAGGTACAAAAGCGAAAAAGGTATTTTGCACAGTATGTGATGTATTCGGGACACCAAAATATACAATTACAAATATACTTTGACTAAATGGCGGTGCATTTTTTGACGAATGCTGTTTTGGTGTGAAATTGTACTGTACTGTGCAGTAGATTTTGGTTTACATCTTTCATTTCTTGTTAAAGTGGTGGACAGTCATCCCTGTGCAAGTCTAAATGGTAAAGGATGATTGACAGGCGAGCAGAGGGGAGGAATGAAATGTGATATTTTCTAGTTCTTACCCTCACTGGAGGTCAGATGCGTTTTCAGCTGGTTGTACCTGTCAGCTTTTGGTGGCAATGGAGGCTGAATTTCTTTCTCTTCCAGGCCATCGGGACTCATTTTGGACTATGTGGATGGGAGAAGAGTATCAAAAACACCTTCAACTATTGACTAGACCCAAGGCAAGAAGTGAGTATTAACAGGAGACATCTATGTGTATATATAATTAGTTTCCATATGTGGAAATCATGAAAAATGTAAATACATAAATAAAAACTCTAAACTGAGTACAAAACCTCACCTTGGAGCTTATAATAGTGCTATGTACGCCATTGTCATTGACCTTGATAGTGATCTGCTTTTCGAAGAGATCCGGTCTGATAAACGGAGGTTGAATTTTGATTTGCGGCTTCTTGCGTTGGTCCAAGATGTACCTTGCATGGGATGAGAAATTATAGATGATATTGACAAAAACACAGGCGCCATATACTGTACATTCTAATGTTTGTATAGAAGCAGAATTCAGGTCAAAGGAAATTTACATCCTGAAGCACACACTACTCTTAAATTCAAGTGGGAATCAAACCCACACTTTCTTGCATCATGAACCATTACGTCCCTTGAGACCAATACCACCCACATATGTCTCCTCAAAAATTGTAAGGGTGACAACTACAGCACAAGGCAGTGAATGGGGAGTACCTTACCTTGGACCCAAAGGACTACATAAGACATACTCCACGTTGCCACTACAACCTTTTGTAAAGGGATTTACTCCTCCACAAAATTTTCCTGTTACCTGAGGAACACAAGACTATAGTTAGAGTTTCAAACAGATGGCCCAAATGCAGTAAACTCAGATCAAATTGATAAGAAGATGGTGGCATTTGAGAAAAAAATCCTTTCATTTTCTTCTCTGTCCTCACTTGTTCATTTGTGGTTCGGCCTCGAGCCACGAGCACCATGTGAAAACCAGTCAGACCCATGACGGGTATAAAGAAAAGTCCTGCGATACACATCACCACCAATCTGAGCGTGAAAGGGTTAAGGCGATGTGAAAGATCAGATCACGACACAGTCACAAGATGTGGACAATCCATTGATACGCATTGCCAAAGTGTGGAGGGGAGATTTTTGAAAGGATACGTGACGGTGGTGTGCAGTGCTCCCAGTCGTTCTCTATGGTGGAGCACAAAGATGAGGCCGAAGGTGAAAACTCCCATCATGTGGATGCTTAAAGATAGCAGGAAGAGGAAGAAGTAGCGGTAATTTCTGCGTCCAATACAGTTGTTGACCCAAGGACAGTGATGGTCAAAGTCCTGAAAAAATAAGGAAGCCCATTTTGAAATTTGGATTCATGATAAACAATCGGTACGTTCTGTCCTAAAAAAACAAGAATGCTAAACTATGTATTTCTATTGTCAAACAGTGCATCAATCTAGACCCTCACCTCCACGCAGTTGTCACACACACTGCAGTGTGAGCATCGAGGCGGCCTGTAGAAGTGACAGGTGGCGCACCACTTCATCCGAACTTGAATGCCTTTGATCTCCACGTTCTTGTAGAGGGGCGCTCGGAAGTCGTCGTCTTTGTCTTCGTCCTCGTCCGCTGCACACAGTAAGTCAAGACAATATATCTATATCTATATATCTATACCTATATATCTATACCTATATATCTATATATCTATACCTATATATCTATAATTCTATACCTATATATCTATATATAAATATATCTATAGATCTATATATATATATATATATATATATATATATATATATATATATATATATATATATATATATATATATATATATATATATATATATATATATATATATATATATATATATATATATATATATATATATATATATATATATATATATATATATATATATATATATATATATATATATATATATATATATATATATATATATATATATATATATATATATATATATATATATATATATATATATATATATATATATATATATATATATATATATATATATATATATATACGTCTATATATCTATTCGTCTATATATCTATTCGTCTATACATCTATTCATCTATACATCTATTCATCTATACATCTATACATCTATATATCTATAAATCTATACATCGATATCTATACATCTATATCTATACATCTATATCTATACATCTATATCTATACATCTATATCTATACATCTATATCCATACATCTATATATACATCTATATCTAAACATCTATATCCATACATCTATATATATACATCTATATCTAAACATCTATATCCATACATCTATATCTAAACATCTATATCCATACATCTATATCTATACATGCATATCTATAACTATGCATACATATCTACATCTATATCTATAGATGGACATTTAAAGAAGACATTTTTTGAATATTTCTGACATGGTTCTCAATGGTTAAGCCTACGTTTTTTCCCATTTTAAAAGTAAATATGGTGCTAATGAGTGATTTTCATTTTTTTATGATTAACTTTACTCGTGGCATGAAATTGAATGATTTATTGATCGTGTATAAAACTGCAAATAGCGAGACTCCCTCACCTGTTGCCATGAAGACAATATGCACTAAACAACCTTATCATAATTACTGCTGTACAGAAAGAGGAAATTGTTCAAGACAGATGCTTATCATATAGAAGCACATGAAAAACACCCGCAGGGGAAAGTTCAACCACCACTCTTTAGACGGAAATGCTGAACTTAGTCCAGTCCATTTCTCTGCCCAACAAACCGGTTAAGGAAGTCGTTATGTGTAGACACAAAATAATCTTTAAATAGCCAAACTAAAACACAACATTGTCAGTACAGACGCAGGAGGTGATTTACAGACCTCTGGGGTAGACACCGGGGTCCATAAATGTTGCCATGCTGAAGTTGGCCAACACAAATAGGAAGATGAGTCCATTGTAGACAGGCACGATAGGGGAGATCACCTTGGTCAACCAGGGGCACCTGAAAAAACAATTTGAAGTCTTATTGGCTTTTTATTACAAAATACACACATACTACACTTTGATGTTGCCTTACTACGAATCTCTTGAGTGGACCTGCACGTATAAACACACTATTAGTGAGCCCTCAGTCTTGTTTTGAAACAATCAATAAGCAGCATGAGTAGTAACACGATTCCACAGAGTAAAGTGGGAGAACACAAACATGTCAGGATAAATGATAGGAAATTGATGGTGGATTATTCATCTGTTCCTTTATCTATTTTCTATGGATAGTTTAAATAGTGAACTCCCTAAGGATGATGAACAAGATCAGACTAACACAACGAAAATGGTCGAGTGTAAACATCTGGAAACTATGAAATATTATGTATTATGAAACGTTCAAGAAGGAGTTGTGATGTCAGGTTTTGATATAAATAATCATCTGACTTTCATTGAGCTAAGGGATTAAACATAAGGCAAAAATCCTGATGTCTAAGTTTGCAGTGTGAGTAAGTGCCAAGGGAACTACGAAACATTATAAAAATAGTTGTCATAAAAACAAGTTGGCCGACATGTGGGGGAAATGTGTTTAAATTTACTTCCAGGTCTTATGTTTGTGTAGTACAAAGTTATCTAGCAATCCAATTCAATTGGGGTGGAAAAATATGACAGTGTTGAGTTTGTTGATTGCATAGTAGTAGTAGAAGTAGTAGTAGTGGTATACAGTCAAAGGGAGAAAGAAGACACATGTGCCTGTGTTTATTGCTGCCAAACTTGGACCAAAGCTCACCAATGGGTCAACAGGCCAGTAAACCAGACTGGAGAGCTTACTGGTGGAGTACAGCGACCACGTTCAGGTATTTGAACCCCAGTATTGAACCCACCAAAGCACAGCTGGTGCCAGAACGTGTGTAAATGCAAAGCTCTCGCCACTAGAAATATGTAACAGTGTGAAACCCAATCTGGGAATTAGATTTGAGAAGGGATGAGAGGCCAGATTGTGACCGGCTGCAAAGGCGGCACTTAGACGTGGCTGCTCTGCAAAGTTGTCTTATGGCACATGCTTAAACGCTCATTCGTTAGAGGAGTGAAACCTGGATGTGTGGCGACTGCCAAGTGTTTGAACAGAGAGCCATGGAAGCTCTTTTTTTGGCCAGCTTTTTGCATATTTTGGCAAAAAAAGACAGTAGAAATTCTGTTCAATGGTTTCTGTAGGGAAATCAATGTTCAGTGATGCGAGTTTGTAGCAGAGCTTGTGACTGATTGGTAGATAGTGAAGTCAACCTTTGATAATGTCAGCTGAAAATACGCTCCAGCACCCTTTGACTCTGAGTAGGATCATTGGTCTTGAAAATGGATAGATGATTGAAAGTTAGGAGTGGTTCTTCGGGCATGAATGACTCATTGGGAAGACATATGTCAGGATTTAACACAATTCCCTGTTTATAGTGCTTACTCATGTTCAAAATACTGTATGAGAAGACATGGGGATAAAGTCAAGAAAGATGGATCCAATTTGAATGGTACAAAGTGACTGAAATGTAAATTTAAAAGAGTTGAACAACTTAATCCCTAACTGGAACAAGTCCACGGCCTAGTCCATCCAATCTTCTTCCTCTCAACGCTAAAGTGTTTTGTTTTCAACTAGTGCCATCTGCAACCCGTTCAGTAGTGACCTCACAGTCCGCTTGCCTTTCACGCCTCCCACGGGAAACTCAGATTGTGTTTAGACTCAACATAGACTAGAACACGCGCACACACGGCACCCCGGAGAATTGAGCAATCCTCTCAACCCAAAGCTGACACCATGTGGGGATGTTGCTGGCTTTTTTAATAAGGCTGAGCAAGCTGTTTGTAAGAACCCAACAGCCCTGAAGTGACTTGCACTAAAATATGAATGGGATAAAAAGAAGTACAAACTTGTTGCTCCAAAACGACTATTTGTTTTTCCCTTCGTCAGACAAATCTAAATTAAAACTGCATTCAAAATCATAGTGCTCAGTGGACATTTCCTGCTAATTACTAAAAGTGACTTAACTGTAAACACTGAAATAAGGACCACCCAAACCAAGCCAAAAAAAGGAAATGAATCCTTTTAGTTAGACAATTTATATAATTAAAAAAGACTTCATTTTCTGCCGCCGCTATTGGTAGTAATTCATGTGTCATATACCCACCCTTGGTGACATTGTACCTCAATGCAAAGTGATTCACGGCCCCCCAAAAGGAGGGGTCCCTTCTTAAAACAGGACATTAGCCAAACTGGGTAACTGAGGCCCTTGGCAAGATAGAATGACGGTAGCCAACAAATTTGAGCAACTCTGCCAAGCACTTGGCAACATGTCTCTAAAATCGTAAATTTACAAACTCCCTTACTTGATTTCAATGATTATTTTAAGTACATTACACTACAGCATTATTTACAGTATTTAGCCAACATTAAGCTCGAGGATAGAACTGAACCTGGCAACCTGAAATGAGATAATTCAGTTTTTTTGCTGTTGTTTATGTTTTTTGAGATAATTATGTTTTTTTAAAGGATGACTGTTGTGTTAAGCTCCATTAAATAGCCACTCTCACCCGTTGTAGAGTTATACAACAAATTCCAGTAACTCTGCTAGAGATATTCAAAACAAACTACATATTATTGGATTTTTAAAATTGTAATACCAAATGCTTAACACTAAGTACTATTTGTATATGTTTTTGTGAGGCTGGAATATGAAAAGATTGAGGCCACTGCCAGATTGGATATAGATTACAACAGTTATCTGAGAAAATGTAGCAATTAAATGACTAATGTATTAATTTTACTGCAAGAAAACATTGACTTGCACACATGGATTGGATTAATTGAAACAACTCTTTAAACAATGGATGCGTCTGATGAAATTTAGCAGGAATTATTAAGTCATTCATTCAGAAACAATTAATTTCTGCTTTTAGAACACAGAAAACAATGTTTGCTCTTTTTGTGAAAAACAATAGAAGTTTATTTTTGACCCAATTGGGGGCAAATGTAAATAAATAGTGTACATTTTGTAACACAAACCCATGTTTTTGCATGGTTAGCTCAAATCTAAACTCTAAATCATAATCTCATTGCCTCCCATTTAAACTAGAAGTACATACTGGCTATATGGACGCTCATGTTTCAGTGTAATTTGGAAGATATTGATTGGTACTGTAAATTGTAGGCTGCCCTGCTTGCCTCCAAACTGGTTGAAGCATTCCTTCTGTTCTCTTTACAATGATTGACTCGTACTATCATTTAATCCAACAACTTTTTTTCCACATAAACAGCCATTTGGCATGCAATGTTAAAATTCCTTTAATCCAGTTAAAACTCACAGACTGTCAATCTGATTTAATCTTCTTCCATGCTGACTTACAGTGTCAAAATGTGCTGATGATTTATCCAGCCATCCATCAATTTTCTGTCCAACTTTAAAGCTACTAAATATGAAAATCCAATAGCGAGAGTTTTAGTGGATTACACTAGAGACTTGTATTAATTCTCCGCTGAGAAATTATTGAATTGCACAGACTTAAATGAATTAACTTCATTTCCTGCTACTGCGAAAAACACAGATGTGCCAAAAACAGCACATTTCCAGAAAAAAAAACTTGGAAATCTTTTAAAACATAACTCTTATTCCCTCCCCTCTAGCGTTCCTTTCCTTAATCCATCACAAATCCAAGTGTAGGCAGGTGCTTTTTCTCCGCCAAAAAACCCAAATTCCTCCTTCCCTTCATGCTCTCTCCCCAAAACTCAAAAAGCAATGTCCCCCTTACATCCCTGGGGATTTTAATCACAAATTCTCACACCATTTCCCCCCCCTCCGAGCAGGTTAGTGATCTAAACGCTAGGACACACACTGCAATGAGCGCACGTACACATAAGCAAACTGTAAAATGCACGAACGGCCCTAGATATGACGAACATGCAGAGGTTGAGAGAAGGATAACGGAGCGTGGCGCCTCCAAGGTGATGGAATACTGCAGTTTTGTGATAGTGCCACAGTTCAGTAAGATACAGTATATAGCCGTATATTTTGTAAGCTTTCTAAAGCCGCACAATGAACAAATGTAGTCTGCTAAGTCTTCAATCACGATATGCCAGTATGAGGTTGGACATTCTAAAAGCTTGTAAGGGAAACAAAGAGAGCCATTGATGTAGTGAGCAGCAACAAGACAAAACGATGATTCTTTTTAGCCACAGAGGTTGGCAGCACTGGGCAGCGTCCCACTAGTGTTCTATGGGAACTTAGGCACAAAGAAGGGTCCAGACTGAGAGTGGGGGGCGCAGTCAATAAATTTGGTTGACCTGCTGTCAATGGACGCTCTGTAGCTACAGCGTGAGTGCACATAGTACATGTGTAGGGCTATTCAAGTGAGGCAGCTTGCTTATATAATTGATATAACAGCAGGAGATGGTCGGTATGTTTTTTTTGCAATATAGTGTATTCACAACTTTTTCACATTTTGCGTTTTTTTTTTTGGGTCCACCGCACAAATATAAAAATATATAAAAATATTTCTGTAGTAGTTAGCCATTTTTTGCGGTGTAGCACAAATATGAAAAAACTGTGACCGCAAAAAAACAGGCTAGTACTGTGAAAAATACTATGAAAATATTTCTGTAGTAGTTACCCGTTTTTTGTAGTGTAGCGCGAAATTTCAAAAATTGTGACTGCAAAAAAACAGGCTAATACTATGAAAAATATTACTGTAGCAGTTCTTCGTTTTTTTGTGGTGTAGCGCGAAAATGCAAAAACTGTGGCCGCAAAAACGGGCTATTACTGTGAAAAATATTACTGTAGTAGTTCTGTTTCACGCGGTGTTCCACGAAAATGCAAAAACCGGGAAACATAGTAAAACATATTTCTGCAGTAGTCCCCCGTTTTTGCCTTTTTATGTACTTCAATTAGAATATAAATATCTTCCTAGATACTTCTAACCTTATTTTTACCCAGTCCCATTATCCATATTCACCCCTTCCCGTAACCTAGTTCCATTCAGAGCATGGAAGCATTTCATTCCATCTGTACTTGTCAATTACATAAACATTTATACATATGTAATGGCCAGTAGCAAACAAGCATTTTGCCAACATCATGTTCTCCCAGTTGGTCCAGGATAATGAGTTCCACAGGCCACAGCTCAACACCAGAGAACCACTCACAAGATATGCAGTCCATATGCACATTCTGAGCCCGTCATTAGGGTTCAGGGTGTGGTGGGAGTACGTCCTAGCGCAACCAAAATAGAGCTCTGCTCTCTACTAATCCCAGATGAACAGGTGATTCTATTTCTAGGCCCAAATCCTCTCCAATCCACCCACTGGAATTCCATTGCTTTATCTGCTCTTCAACCATCAATGGACCTCAATCCAAAATCAAGACTTATTTGGACAAACTATATTCATGTATTGTATGATATGGAAGGTCCTGGAAAAAATATATTGCAACTACCATAAAGAACTTTGAGATACAATCAGTGTAGGTTTTAATTTCCAATTTATAAGAGATTTATCAATTTCTGCATGTAGAAAAACATTGAAAAATATGCGTATAGTTGCATTGGAGATGAAGGTTTGGATTTACCCTTGAAAGTTTCCTGAACCCCACGATTTAACCTTGAATAAGGAGTAGAAGATGGATAGAAGGAAGGAATGACAAATGGATTTCTGGATTGCTAGTCTGGTGATCAGCACCAGCCCTGAAAAACAATATCCTTCATAAAAGCAGCCTTGTTTGAACTCTACTCAATGCAACTTCCCCCTTGAGTCACACACTAATTTGTCTCGTTTCCAGCACCAGTGAGTTTCTCCATTCATCCTGACAGAAGCGCTCAAGGCGCAGTTTCAACATTTTCCCCCAAAAACGAGTAGGTCTTGATTTAGCTTGGATGCACATAGAATAATCACACTTCCCTATCACGATATAAATATGTGTGTGAGTAATAGAAGAGAAGCAGGCATACTGTAAATTCAGTTGTGGCAGTCCAAATGTTGTAAAAGTAGAAATAAGGTTGACTGAACCCTTAGGCTGATCTTTGAACTCAGCTATTCACACAAGCACAATCACAACCTTTCTGGATATGAATTTGGTCTTGTGGCTTTTATTGCCATGACAAAACTTTGGCTGAAACCAACCAGCAGCATTCAAAATCTCGAGAGAGAAAAAAGGCCAGGGGTGCTTGAGTGGTGGATGACGTTCCAAGGCAAGGACTATAAAGCTACTGTTTGCTTTTTTTTGCTTATCTTTCTTCAGTATAGCTTCTTGATGAACACAAAAAAATGATAAAAGGCCAAAATATAGAAAAGACAATAACATATTTTCACGACTATAAGGCGAACTTAAAAGTCTTACATTTTCTCCAAAATAGACAGTGCGCCTTATTATCCAGTGCGCCTTATATATGGAAAAAAAAACACAAACGCCTGAACTGAAACAATACTGTTAAATATGCAGATGCAATCTTAGTTTACAAAATCTTCCATCATATAGCTCCTCCCCCAACTGCAAGATTTTATACAAAAAAATCCAAAACATCAACAATGGCTGGCTCTAGAGGTGACTGTAAAGTAGTGAGTGCTACAATGGCTGGCTCTAGAGGTGACTGTAAAGTAGTGAGTGCTTCATACCTGGAAGTCAATAGCAATTACCGTATTTTCACGACTATAAGGCGCACTAAAAAGTCTTAAATTTTCTCCGAACATGGAAAAATGTCACTCATTGAGGGTGCACCTTATAATGTGGTCCGCCTTATAGTCGTGAACATACGGTACTGTTTTATGTGTGATGACTTCTCTAAAAATATCATTTTCACAATCTTTTTCCATCCATCTCTTATGCATAGAAAATTATACTACAAAGTATAAGTCACCTTTCTGCTATAATTGCTTTACTGTAAAGCGTTCAGTATTCATGGCATACTCTATTTTAGCTATTTTTAAAATCCATTCATTCAGGCTTGAAGCTGAGCTGCTTTCATAAACTACTCTTTTTTTGTGGAGGTGCAAAACAACTCCGTTTTACTCCAGGAAAAAGCCATGTACATTAAATCTAGAGTAAAAACTTACTACTTAAGTGGAAGTGTCAGTGTGTCTGCAGGCTTTGCACAACTGAGAGAAAATATCTTTGAAGTGAACTATTCCTGATCAGTTTGCAACCACCTGGTTGGGTTATAAATAACAGCTATGTGTACCTAAAAAAATGTCATTGGAGAACAATTTATCTTTCTGACTGAACGCTCTGCAATTTTTTTAAAGAGTTGGTGGCAGTAAAGATGAGGGGACTATTCTATTTGAGGTATTAATTGTTCCTCTTGCAGCCTCCAGCTCACGATGTCTTTGAAAGATTAATGGGAATCTGAATTAAATGCATATCCACATCATTAAACAGATCTCATCTCAAACATATTTGGGTGAATGATGGCTCTTGTTAAAGCCCATAGCTCATTTTGCAAATAATTTTAACTCTTTCCAGGCATAACATAGATCAAACTATGGAGTGTGGCTTGCTTTCATGGCTGACTGTATAGTTTTTATTTATTATAATCGTGTTCTGCAAAGGCTAGGTTGTTTAAATTGGTGAGGCATAGTGTGAGTTTACATGTTATCTTATTATGTTCTCCTCCACAACCAATAACATTGCTCATAATTGCCAAACACACGCAAAATATACATTATCCAAATAATTAGTGACATTTCTTTCCACTGTTACCCCCCCTATAGGCAACCTCAAGTCGCTTTTCTTGCTTAGCTTAGTTGAGTTCCTGCCAGGTCTTTAATTTTGTATGAATTTGAAATACCAAAAACCAGGAGTCCAACACATTCATTTTTCCGTCAACCAATCAGAGTAAAGAGTATTCCAATTAGATCCAAGTAGCAGCAAATTAATGATAAACTATACTTCCGCAAAAAAGACAAAAATGACCAACCAAAGTAACATAAAAAAATCCATTCTGAGCATTTTCAAAGCAAACCCGGTAAAATGCAATCCAACTTTAGAAAATGGAATGCAAAGCAAAAAAAATCAAACTTAAGTGCCACTTTAAAGCAGGCTGTCGAAACAGAAAGTCTCTTTCACTAGGCAACAAGTCTCTTTTTATTTAGCATAACCTCCAGGGAGTCTGGATTACCTTTCTCCCAAATTGCTCGTACGGCGTGAAGAAAATGAACGCTTCATGAAGAGGAAAGTTTTGCGTGCAGAAGTTTTTTGCCCGTAGAGGAGAAAAGCAGACGTTGAGTGCGCAATAGCCTTCAAAAACACCTTCAATTCAGTGAATGAATGGAGGTAGTATTAGTAGGCCGGATATTCAACCCGCTGTGGAAAATATAACAAACTGGCTTTAAAGTTGTGGGGGAGCACATTCTTGATTAATTAAATCAAACTACCATATTTTCACGACTATAAGGCGCACCCTCAATGAATGACATTTTTTCCATATATAAGGTGCACTGTATTATAAGGCGCAGTGTCTATTTTGGAGAAAATTTAAGACTTTTAAGTGTGCCTTATAGTCGTGAAAATACAGTAATTGCTATTGACTTCCAGGTATGAAGCACTCACTACACAGTCACCTCTAGAGCCAGCCATTGTTGATGTTTTGGATCTTGCAGTGGGGGAGGAGCTATATGATGGAAGATGTTGTAAACTAAGATGGCATCTGCATATTTAACAGTATTCTTTCAGTTCAGGCGTTTGTGTTTTTTTAAATATCCGACAGTGGTGGTTTTACGTTTTTGGGTTTCAGTTTTTTTTCATATATAAGGCGCACTGGATTATAAGGCACATTTTTTATTTTGAGGAAATTTTAGACTTTTAAGTGCGCCTTATAGTCGTGAAAATATGGTATGTCATTTTAAATGCTAAAATGAATAGAGTATGATCACCTTCAAAGGTTATAACCACTATTATAACCAAAAAACTGCATTATCGCAATGAGTGAGAAGAAATTCAATTCAGACTAAAGCTGAGGGGGAATTAGTATTTAATTGAACATTTCTTGAACCTATTTAGGATGGTTTCGTACACTGTTTGATGAACCACTATCTCGTCAGGTAAAGGAGAAATCTTAGCTTTCAATTGAAGGTTCAAATGGAGAAACACAAATCCTAGTAAAGCTTGTTTGAGTAGCTCATGCTCTTTGTTCAAATATGTGAAAAAGGACTATTAAATCCCTGCCATGAAAGCTAAAATGCCACATTAGGAGAATGGAGGTCACTTCTAAAAGCTTGATCTTTTTTTTTCTTCTCAATACAGCGAGAAAATGTCAGACAGTCATGCGAAACAGACCACTCATTAAAGTAGAAAAAGAAATGTAATGCTTGATGCACTTTAAGTAAAACACTAACAACTTAAGCCTGTTCAGTTTCAAAAGTTTTGAGACTTTCAACTGAATAAATGTCTATATATTTTAAATATATTGAAATCAAATTGGCTAAAGATACGTCTAAAACGTAAACAAAGCCTGATATCACATTTTCCTGACCAAGTACTACAAATAACTACATAGTAGTTACATGAGTACCACAACCGATATCTAAAATTTCCATCACAACATGTAATTAAGCTTAAACTGCTATGATATTGCCCAAAAACCTTCACATTCTTGAAGAAGTTTTATTAAAATATACCAACTTTTCATTGCAATCACATGTAAAATCGAACCAGAGAATTCAAACTAACAATCCTATTAATAGGCGATAACCTAACACACAAAGAACTGCATTTTTATTCCACCATGAACCCAAACATTCATGTAAATGTATATGTACTGCAGAACCATGTGAAGATTTAAACTCATAAAAATCCCAGCAGTTCCCTCTTTACAGCACTCTCTTATTGCAGCTGCAAAGAACAAAGACTAGCTGTCCACCCAGGACTGAAATATTTATAACTGCTAAATGTAAGAGGACCTTGTTCTATTTCAGTGAGACGGCTAAACTGTCATTCGGCAATATTTAACTGACACACATTCACCCACTTGCATTCAATGCAGCCGTTTTAGATCACACCACAAGAGGTGTTGCTAGCTAGTTTAAGACCCGTTCACTCTAAGAGTAACAAACTCATTCATCCATGCATTCAAAGTTCAACAACATCCAACACATTGATTTATTCTGGCCCTGTAATACAGTGGAAGAGTTCAATAATGCTAATATAATGACCAGCATATGACGCAAATGTGGCTGCCCACTGATGACTAATCAAGAGCTGCAGTACTTCAGGAGTAATTTGCGTTATAATGTTTGAAAAGGCGCACTTTCATGTTGTGGACTGATTGAATTAAACAAACAACTCTAAGATTCACAAGAAATCCAGGTTTAAGACATAATTTGCTCAATATGCGTACATTTTGTAATGCTTTGCCTACTCAGGCTCATTTCAAAACAAATGACAGTAGTTCTAAGCATATAATGTTGTACACACCAATGTAATGAAAGCACTTTCGAACAAACTAGTCAATTATAGCAAGCATCCAAAACCACTATATTCAATTATTTATTTATTCTTTATTGTCATTTCATTAACCTCCTAAGACCTAAGCTCTTGCAAGGCATGTAGTTTTATTTTCTCTTTAACATTTAGGCTAATTGGGATCTGATGAGTGTAGAAACAAAGAATATTTCTATCTTTTTACATGATATAGTCTCTGAGAAAAATTCTGTCCACTTCATAAGTGGACGCCAGGACATTGTAGTCCAAAATTTAACATTGTAGTCTTGAGAACCAGAAAAATGTGATGTCCACACTAGTGGACGCCAGGTCGTAGGAGGTTAAGTAATATTATATTTAACAAGTATGTTTCAGTATGGTGTTTTATTGTCTTTTTTTAAAAGAAACATTGAAACCATCCGGTTCAACTGTTTTGCTTGACAAAACACATCCACAATGACAAACGAAGACGACGCCCGGTTAAGCACTACTCCCTCCGGGTTCCCTGTATAGTGTGAGTCAACTTTTTCCATTTGGTGTCCCAATTATTTCACATGTGCTTCTTCTGACCATGCCGACCGATTTTGTGTCAAAATGACTGTGTTTGGATACAAAGGAAAATGAAACATAACAGTTCTTACTCATTGCTGACTATGCTTATGTTTTAGACCTAAAGTTCAACTCTGTCCAATGGATCAAACAAACAAAAGCACTTAGAAACAGCTACAACTCTTTGTTGTTATGTTGAGATGTTAGAGTCGGCAAAAAATAAACGTCAAACAAAAAAAACACATTGAAAACAAAAGGTATGTCATCAGGTTTGACTCTAACTCTGTCATTTTTTGACAAAAAGACTATTGTAGGGCCTATTTTGAACCAGAAAATGTCCTAATTCAAATGTTTCTGTAATTCAAGGACATGATAATCTCCTGCTAACACAGTGTCTGTCTGAATGTTGAAATATTCTAAAAAAAAAAAAAACGACAAGGTCATCTTCTTGTTCCTGCAGTTATTAACCCTTGGCAGCCACTTCCTACATACAATGCCTTTATTTCATTAAATTCAATATCCATATGCAAATTATGGTCTAAATCCAAACAAACTACAAAACTACACGCTCTAATCCAACCTTTTTACGCATCTAAACCAAACTCTACATCTCTTTGTACACCCTTCAAAAAAATTTGAAAAAAAGTCTTCCCACAATCCTCTTTCTAACAAACTAGAACATACAGGTGTAACTTAGTTTCTGCCAACAAAAAAAAAAAGATACAGAACGTGCAAGTTTTTTTTGCCAAGATAAACTTCTAAATGTGCCTGGCAAACATTTCAAAAGTATTAATGAGTTTTTTTTAGGAACCCTAAGGGAAGGATGTAGTACAACTTTGTGTGTAGTTCCAGATAGACAACCAATTCCAAGTTGTGCCTTGTATCTCATTCAAATGAGCCTTTAGTACTGTGCTCCAGTTACGGTGGAGGGAGTAGTGGGGGAGTTTAAAAATAGGCCTCAGTGACCATCAGTCACCACTTAGTCGGCCAATGTGGAGAGCAGATTGTAAATGAACACACTGAAGCGCTTGAATAGTGGCCCTTGTCGACTGCCCACACAAAGTCAATGTAAAGCACTAACACACACACTTGTGCCATAGACATCACACTTTAAGAGCTTGCATGCAGTGCAGATAAGGACAGCAGTTTTAGTAAATAGCTTGAGGTTCTTACAATCTGATTCGCCAATGAAACATTGGACACTTTGGAGATTTTTTGACTTTCTTGTCTTGAAGTTGAAGTGATGAAGACAACCTGTCACTCTCTGTAATCGTGTTTGACAGATGACGCAAAACTAAAGAGATGGTGAATAGCTAGCAGCTATTTTCACAGTCTGTGGAAAACAAGTTGTTTTTTATGTTATTCTTAATTAATTTCAGATTAAGGAAACTGATTATTTTCTGTGCTAAAGTCGTGAACTACTATGAACATTTGGAGCCATTATACTGCATATACAAGTACCTACAGTCAGATTGAACATCTATTGATTAGCTGTTGGTTGTGTTAACCAAGATAAGCAGAATGGAAAATGAACGAATGAAAAGTCAGTCGAACTTTTGACCGAGGCCAATGTTTTTTTTTTTTTAGTGACCTGAAGTGCAATTACTCATTGAGTGAATTGTAAATGGCTAATAAAACTCACAAATCCCATTTGACAGATAGAGGTGTTGCAAGGACATGACCTCCATCTGCCAGCTGCCACTACACCTCAACCCACGCCACTTGGAAGTATGTGTGCAGCTGCCATCACATCTCCAAAACCACCTCCATCTGATGTTGTCCTTTTGCCATCTACAACAACGTCCATCCAGCGTCCATCCCTGTCAGAGGTGAGCTGAGATTTTGCCAAATTCGCCTCGACATTCAAGCAACACCGTTGACACTCATTTTGAATTACAACTCGTTGACAGCACTATTGCCCGACAGCCAATACCAATCTCAACAATTGTTTTCATTGGGGTTCATAGGCAGCAGACATTTCTTGACCGTCAGCATGACTTAACCACAGCTCATCTGCCGTGGGAAACTGTTAAACTCAGCTTCCCATTTTGCTTTCCCACATTGACTGACTTATTTGAAAAATCACACTGCAAAGTCTCGTGTTATATGGAACTAATAAATCTTAGCCAACCCACAAACACATTGGTTTTTACCAAGTAGAACCAAATGGAGGTCTTAGCAGCACTAATAACATCCAGCATACATTCTTAGGGAGTGTATCTCAATTCCCGGTATGTATCACATGAGTGCGAGGAGGGATGTACTTAGGAGCATTGGCAGATAAGCACCTTGAATGATTATCTTATCATAAAATGGGCTAAATTATGCAAGACATAATAAACCTGGAAGCGTGTATCAGACTAGTGCTAGTATGGGATCGTAACAAGGTGTTGACATTTATATATTTCCAGAAAACAAGTGCATGCCACGACCGTGAAGCAGAACCAAAACCAAAATCGTGAGAACCGACATGATGTGAAAATGTTTCTTGCAAGGTTTTCTGCACTGTAGCATTGATCTCAAATTCATGGTAGAGGACACAGAGTGGAAAATGAGTGCAGAGCTGTGTGATAAAAGTCAATACTTCAAGTTGTTGGAGATTCACAATAGCCTGCCTGATAGTAAATGATGCTAAACGCTAACATGCTTTTATCATAAACTATACAGGCTGCATTATTTACGAAGCTCCAGGAGAGATTGCGCAATTTAAAATGATGGAAGCAGCCAAATTCAAAGCAGAACAATTTAACAGTTCCCTATTGTTTATGGAGACTCAAAGACTCCTCAAAGAGGACTTGTCATCATTAGGGTGACGATGGGTGGTGCTGTCTTGCGGGATGCTGAAATGAGTCATGAAATTATCATTGTATGAAACTGGTGCTCGGACATTTGGTCGCCTGTTCTTTTGGCCGCCTGTTCTTTTGGAGAGTTTATTATCTAAGTACTGTTTAATATTTAGGTATTGTTTAATATCTAAGTACTGTTTAATATCTAAGTACTGTTTAATATCTAAGTACTGTTTAATATCTAAGTACTGTTTAATATCTAAGTACTATTTAATATCTAAGTACTGTTTAATATCCAAGTACATTTGACCAGGGACCAAAAGATCGGCGACCAAACGTCCGGTCACGTATCAAAATGTGCTATTTGTAGTAAATCAACTTGGCACTGGGCCAATTTATAAAGCAGCATTAAATCATTGAGGTTGAGAAGGAGCATGGTTTTATTGTTTTTAGCAATGTAAAAGATAATCGGGAGAATATCTGCAGTCATGAGAAGACACTGAATCATATTGATGAATACACATTTACTCTTGTAATTTACATTTGTGTACTTCACGGAGAGAAAATTAAGCATGGCAGATCTCTCTGTGCTTAGCCAAATTTGTTAAGCTCTGACTGACTAATTCATGCTTGTGGGCGTTAAAAAAAAAACGGTAAATACCCTTATGACAGAGACTAAATAAACTGAAAACAACGTTACCGTGAAAACGGCTAGAGAGTTCTCACACGTAAAGATTGATTTTTGGAAATTCCACACATTGTAGTCTGCCAACATTGACATATGGGTCTTAAACATAGCCTTTAAAGTTTATTGTTCCATAAAACGCAAATATTTCAAGCCAAAAACATGCCCAACTGTGATTCTCCCAAGTATTTTTATTTTTTATTTTTTTATAGAAAGAACTTTGTATTCTATTGAAGATTAGTTTTTCAAGAATTTTTCAGTGGCAGCTTACTTCAACACATTGTACTTACTGGTCGACTCTCGTTACAAACACCAGTACAAGCTCATAATTATACTAAGATTATCAGGGGACTAGTAATTATTTCACACTTAAATATCTGAATTCCAACTATTGTGCCAAACTCTTATCAGAAGGGAAAAGTAACATTTCCAAAGATTAAATTGATTTTTCGGTACTATATTCAAAGAGCATCAATTAATCAGATGTTTCATAGCTTAAATCAGTGTAAAATATACCATGGCTTCACATAGGATAACTTCATTAAATGAACAAATTCACATTAAGAAAATCCAAAAATATTCAACAGATCAAATGTTCATTTTGTACTTTTATAAAACTCCTTTGAACATTTTAATTGAATTATAATCCATATCGGCCTGGGTCTAAGTACTTAGACACCTCGCAGTAAGTAGTGTTAGGCTGTAGAGTCCCAACTAGTTCTTGCCAGTTGCTCTATGAAAAACAGCGTTAGGGGAAACAGGGTGGGGATAGGCTGGAAGTCTAAATGACTACCACATGTTCACCAAAAACAAAAAAAGACACTTTCCAGGTGGCCTCAGTCTACAAACTTGCTGGGGAGGAAAGCACCTCGTTGGACTTTCCTGCACTTGGCCCACACATTGCTATGCACAGACTCCACATGGATCTATTTACAGAACCAAAAGGAATAACTGGAATAATGTACAGCATGTAAAACCTTACCCAAAGTTGGATATCATACTGTACTTTAAGACAAAGATCAATATATAATTTTCTAGCTGTTGATGATTTGCTGTCTACTAAAATTAAAATCAAAGAGCAAAACACACCATCTAATTGTACCAAACTTGTAATTGTAGTTGCAGTCTGCATAGGGTAGCAAGAACCGGATTTGGGGGGCTATCTCAAACTTCACCCTCAGGTTTTTATCTTCACCTAGCTGAGAAGCAGTGACATAATAGCTGGAAAGGAGATTAGAAAGATTTTCTTTTTATTCACTGAGCTCCTTTTCACGCAAGACTAGCAACATGGCTTGATTGCTGTGATTGCAGTACAGCTTCACCAGTGGAATGTTTTTACTTGAGCCTTGCCTCAGGTTGACTTTTTTGCAATTTAGTGTTGTCTTCACAAAGCCCCAGAGATAACGGTTCCCTCATGAATACACTATAATTGCATTATATACACGTATATGTATGTGTATATATGCATATGTATGTGTATATATGTATATGTATGTGAATATATGTATATGTATGTGTATATATGTATATGTATGTGTATATATGTATATGTATGTGTATATATGTATGTGTATATATGTATGTGTATATATGTATGTATATATGTATGTGTATATATGTATGTGTATATATGTATGTGTATATATGTATGTGTATATATGTATGTGTATATATGTATGTGTATATATGTATGTGTATATATGTATGTGTATATATGTATGTGTATATATGTATGCAGTGTTCTCGTTACCTCTGCGTCCTGCGTCTGATACGCACAGCTTTTCTTCCAGACGCACAATTTCAAGTAATGTGCTTTTTTCGGACGCAAAGAAATTTTTATCAAAAAAAAAAACCAAAACACATATATCCGATAGCAAACCAATTTATTCCACATAATCTTTGCGAAATAATTCTCGCGAGACTAGCAGACACTAGCAGACGAAGGAGAGAAAGCGATAGCAAGAGTTTCGTAATAGTGTAAGAAAGATAAAAAATGTTTCAGAAAAAGCAAAACAGTCTGGATAGTTATTTCGCAGTTAAAAATACAACTAGTAAGAAAAGAACTGCAGAAGATTCGATCGATGATCATGAAGCAAAACGGGGGCGGCAAGGAAAAATACGCACATTTCAAAAGACTTTTGGCTGCAAAGAGAGGAGGATCTACGAGCTGAAAGACTAGTACAATGATAAATAAACCCTAACCCTAAACCATATAATAAATAAATTAAATCTGAATGTTTATATATCGTTGTTTATGTTTTATTTGCATCCGTAGTATGTTGGGACTCGTGACAAGTTTCCTGGGACGCACAGTTTTCAGACAAGCGAATCCCTGGGACTCGCAGTGTGCCAATTGTAAAATTATCACTGTGTATGTGTATATATGTATGTGTATATATGTATATATATCATGCAAAATGTGTATCTATTTACTTATTTATTACTTATGTATTTAGGTCTATAGTGTCTTTTTCTGTGTCTGTATTCTCACCCTCTAGCTACTATGACAGTGAAATTCCACGAATACGGGATGAATAAAGTTGTTTAATCTAATCTAATCTAAATTATGCTCTTCTAGTGCAGCTAATCTGGAAATAAATAGCGTGAAGGCAACATTGGATGACTTCTTGAACCTTTAAATGTACAATAAAAGACCAAAAAATCCAAAACCTCATTAAAAACGCATGATTGTGAGAGTCAATGTGTAGCAGGCCTAAAGTTCAATGACATTGAGTAAACAATGTTTTGTACCACCATAGGCTTCACATGCAACATTCCTCTCTGTTTTGCTACAATGTTCGATTCAAAAATAACACTGCTAAAGCTACTTTTTATTTCCGTGTATTTTTTTAATAGAAACTATGCAGTCCCTTTTAAAACATCCCTAAAAAAACACATCTGAACATGTTTGTAATTCCTTTTACAGTCAACAGATGCTTCAACTAAAGTGAAACTCTAAATAGTTCCACATCAACAAATCCACATCAAAGTAGAGGAAAACTTTCCCAAAAGTTCAGTACAAGTGAAATGCAGTTTAACGACAAAAGAAATGGGATTTATTACAACCACTCTGCAGTCAGTCCAACTACTATGCCGGACATACCTACAAGATTAAGACTCTAGACCAGATTCAAGGCCAAACAATGCTTTTTGCAGGACCTGAATGAAGAAGTGTGGGTGAATGGACGTGCTTTGAAAGGGAGGAAACAGATGTGGAAGCTGAAGATTAGATCCCTGTCAAGACTGCTTCTGCACAGTACTTCTCCAAAGCTCAAATTGACTGGTACGACAGCAGGCAATGCCAACACTTACTCCCGTTTTCATAATTCAAAAACAGACTGCAAGTGGTGCTCCACAAAGTTATTACTCGATGATGAATTTAGAGTTTCCAGGCAGAAAACAACCACTACGGTTGCCCTTAAACTGTTGCTACACGACTTAGAAACAGACGACAACATAACAACGTTTCTATTTCCAACAAAAGGACTTTCAAGGAGTAGTGATAAATAATATATTAAGCAAGTTTTTTCTATTATGAGATAGAATCCGGTTTTAGATGCAGATAAAAACCCTAGATGGTATTATCCCAATATAACCTCGACCAGATTTTTTTCTGCTATGGTTGCTATCAGAAAAATTAAAGGATAAAAATAAAATTGTTTTGCGTTCATTTGGTAAGGAGAGGATTGGAATGGTGTATTTAATAATAATAATAGTGTATTTTTAATTGAACAAATTGGATTGGGTGTCTGTTGAGGTCATTGGCGGTAAAAATATTCAAGGCCAGCATTCCTATTTAAATGGATTTTATGTCTATAACTATAGTGAATAATTTAAGGTTTATGGGGAACTAAATAATGTAAAATATATATACATTTTTTGCATTTAAAACATTAATAAAAGATTAATCAGGGGTAACGCAGGATTTATTTCGATTGACATTTTTAATTTTTTGACAGCAGCAATTTTTTTTACAAAGACTGAAACAGTTTCCAGAAAAAAAGACAAAAAAGTCAAGAAAATCACAACCAACATAGCTCAAATTGCATTATTTGTTTTAATATAGTAAATGTATATTCAATATAAAAATAATAATAATAAGTACTAAAATGGCCTGCCTTTAATTATCACCATTTCATTGTCATGCATGCAAAACATTCTAAATAAATCTGCTCTAATGTGTGTTAATCTCAGTAGAAAACACAAGCTGTTAGAAAGCCAAATACACAACCACCATGAAAAGTATTGCATGTGCCAAAAAAATGGTCTCAATTCTCACTCCATTGCTGGCAACTGTAAAATAACACACTCTCATCCAAAAAAAAATGTTTATTTTGATTGTCCCATATGCCTTGTGCCTTCTTTTTTTTAATTTAGTTTACAATTTAAATAATGAACTCCCTTGTATTATGGAAGACTAAATTTATTCAAGACATGACGAGTCCCGGATCAGCATAATAGTCTCTTATGTGTATTTGACAGTAGTGGGACATGCCCTAGTTTGGATGTATGCGACTCCCCAGGGAGTTCCATTATGCTCAAATCAATCCTTTAGGCCTTTAACTGCAAAATGAAGGAGTAACCGAGTAAAGTCTTAATTCTCACCCTTGAACCATCTGCTATGGGACCAACCTTTGTGAACACTTAAAGTGATCGACACAATTCTTGTACTGTACTGAAATGCCTTTAGATGTACTAAATTCCTTTTTAAGACAGGCAGAAATTGTGAATTTATGTTTTATCTGAATACAAATGTGTGTTAGGTTGCCCATTTGATTTTGCAAAGTAGGTTATTTGCCTATGCAAAGCTAAAACAAGACTTTTAAAGCTGGAGTCCAAGTGGCCTATAGAAGCCGCAAACACCATATGTTTGCTTCAATCTCAAGCATTGAGCTTAAGAGTACAAAATAGGATTGCAGACCACGTATGGTCACTTTAATAGTTAAATTGCGTCAAGATGTAAGTCAAAAACATCCTATTGGATAAATTTTTTTTTGAATTGATTCTAATTCATAATTTAGCAGAAAAAGTACCAAATATTAAGAAATCAGAATGTAACCATATATTATACATGTAAAGATAAATATTAAATGCTTAATGTACAACTACACCAGTCAACTACGTCTAAATCCCACCGAAAGATGATAGAAACGTGATCCTAAACGGATAGAACTCCAGAAATGACCACCATAATAAACACATCGTTACCCTCAATGTTCTTTAATTGGACATTAGAAAATTGCATTGTAGTAAAATAGAAAAAGTGTATAATTTGGGGGGTGGTCTCATCAGATGTCATCAATTTCAACACAGTCATCTCCATCCTTGATTTACAGTGACTCCTCTAAAACTACGTTTCAAATCCATACACCCATTCATTATAATATCCAACATTGCCTGACCGTCACTAGGACTCTTCAAACACTGTTAGGTGACCATGGCAACCATTCTAAATATGTATTAAACGAGATGGCCTGTTCAAAGATCAAATAAAGCTGTTGATGAGTCAGTTTGGGGGGCCTACGTAGACCATGCAACTGATGAAACTGATGCCTAATACCATAGTTACACTCTTTAACTAGTTTTTTTTTTTTTAACAATAAAGCAAGCTCATCTCCCACATGCAATATGAAGGCGACTGAATGTCCACTGGGCTCTCGTGCAAAACCCCTTTCAATGGCAGATTCCAAAATCCAATGAGTTATTAACCTAAATCCGAGCCTGCAAACCTCGAAAAGACCAAGGCAATGTGCAACTTACGTGAAAACGAAAAATAAAGTGGTCGATCCCACAAGAAGAGTGGCAGCTGTAGATACCGGGATGTATTTGCTGGGTTTAAATCTCTTTCCGGCGCTGGTGGGCATTCTGTAATTTCCACATTCCTTAATTGTTAATCCCGGGTGCTATGGCATGTGGAGAAGAAAAAAAATGGATCCAGGATTGTATTTCTACTGCGATTTAGAGTCGGTCCGCTCTTTGCTAGCGTTGAAGCGGAATAGATTCTTGCAGGCAGGAATAGGAATAGCTCTGTGACTGAAAACCTGGAAATCCCACCCTTCCAATCCAGCCCACTGCTGAGGTCACTGGGCCGTTAGAAAAGAAAAAAATACTCCGTGCAAGTGTCTTTGGGGAATGAAGATGAGGAATCATTGCATTTTTATTATTTTTTTAGGCTGGGATGAGAAAAGTTGCTTATTTTTTTCAAAGTAAAACACCTGACTATATTCAGAAGCGAATGGCAGTTGTGCACCGTGATTTGAATGTTATTTCATCGTAAACGGGAGATCTTTAGTGTTGGTGTGGTTGGATTTTTGTTGAAATGAGGGTTGATCGTTTGTGGTTAGTATACGTAAATCAGATGGTAGTTGAATATTTTTTTAAGAGAAAGCAGAGTATGATTGCTATTAGTGGTGTGTATCATTTAGTTGAGTGCGCCCTCGTGTGGTGACTTTAAATATTTATTTGTTTGTGTCGGGCAGAGATGTTCAAGTCGTTTTTTTGACTAACAAATTTATCATTTATATAAATTACAAATTGTCCAAAAACTCATTAGGGCTTTTTAATCAAATTTTTTAATTATTTACATTTTATAGTTAGAAGAGGGGGAGAAACATTAGATATGTATGGGACACACGGAATTGGTGGCCAGCCAAACACAGTTTGAATAACAACATTATCATTTATTTGAAAATGAATTTTACATAAGTAATGTTGGTATTATTGTTGATTGATTCAGCCTTCTTCACAAGTGTGTTTGGGTTTTGTGCTTGAATATACATTTATGACTCCATTATTAAAATAATGCATTATTATGTAAGGCAGTGATTTTCATATTTCATATTTTTTCACGTTTAGCTTTCAAATCGTTCCAACTACTACACCCAAAATTTAGCAATCTATATTTTTTTTGCAATTTTTCATCGGCTGTCTATGAAATGCGACCTAACTCGGCCACCGTAGTACGTAAACAATTTGCTAAAGATTAGCTTTTCAATCCTGTATGCCTGGTTTATCTTCAGTTCCTGGGGCACGACTATCACCTGGGTAGTATTCAAGTGTTGTGTTTATACTTCGGATGGTTTTAACTTAAAACCAACCAGTGTGTTTTCGACTAAAGTCTTTCATAGTCGTAGCCAAACATTTGGCATATTTTGAAAGCAACACTCTTTCGGTCAAGCTAATTTGTTAGCATTCAACAGCCGGTAGGCAGGCAGGCTAACGCTAAGGCTAAAGCTAACGCGATGTCTTCCAGGAAAACTCTCAAACTAATATGCGCTTTTGCCACTGGTTCAGCCGCTGTGGCTTTAGTGGCCGCCGCCGACTCTCGCGGCTATTTCGGCCAAAATAGAAGCGAGACGGCCGTACGCTTATCCCGACTGTCCGTGCTCGAAGCCGCACAGCCAGCATGGACGGCGGCCAGCATCACACCAGTCCCGACGGGTCACTTGTGGGACACCAACTGGGACAAGTAAGATAATATCTGATGTTTTATCCTAATATATATATTGTGTATCTGTCAATACTGTGGATACCTATGCCATTTAATGTTTAAATGTTTATCGAGGTGTCAGAAATGAACCGAAACTACGAGAATGAAAAAGTAACTTGGACGTTTGGTCGCCGCTCTTTTCGTCGCCGGTCAAATGTACTTAATTATTAAACAGTACTTAGATATTCAACTTTCTCATGAATGTAATGCATGCACCCGTGTAGGACAAAAAAAAAAATCGGGTCAAATAGACATTTACAAATGTGAAACGCCAATACATGACCTGCCATATGTTGACACAACAATCAATCTGGATCAATATATTCATTTGTTAAGCACAATGAAATCTAAGCTGATTATAGTGTCAATATTTCCTTCTTGATAAAGAACAAAATAACACTTGTGATTCTAAATGTATCCCTCTTTGCAGGAGAGACCATTCTAGCCTTTCTAATGGCAAAAAAAAGGAAAGTACGACGGAAGATCCCAGCTCGGAGCAGGACAATGGTAAACCCAAAGCCACGCGCAACATTCTTCTCATCCGCCATTCTCAGTACAACCTGAGCGGGAGCAGCGACAAAGAGCGCATCCTCACCCCTTTGGGTACGTCTCTCTGCGTCATAATGATTTTTTTGTGTTTCGGTGAAGCAAATATCCATATTTCCTGCAAGTCAGTTCCTATCCTGACAGCCCTGTGTTGTGTTTCCTCAGGACGAGAGCAGGCGGAGTTGACGGGTCATCGCCTTGCGGCCTTGGGATTGAAATACGATGTCCTAGTCCACTCCAGCATGTCCAGAGCCACAGAGACGGCACACATCATCAGTAAACACCTTCCAGGTATCGTTGTAGCTTTCTAGATCAAGGGTGTCAGACTTGGGTTAGTTCGCTGGCCGCTTTCACGTCAACTCGATTTCACGTGGCCCGGACCATTTTAGATATACTATTTGGACTTTTGTTTTTCTTTATAAAAGGATTAAGAGAACATTGAATATTCCGTTTTTTAAAACGCTCTAAAACAATGTTTATTTTAGCTTTTTTTAGAATATATTTTTAGATTTTACAAAATTAATTTTATTGATTTAAAAATGACAATTTATTTATTATATATATATATATTTTTAACCCATGGTTTAAAGGAACTGGATTAAAATCCCTGAATATTCAGTTTTTTTATAGATGTAAAACAATGTTTATTCAAGTTTTTTTAAATATATTTTTAGATTTTACAAAATTATTTTTGAACTAAAAACACAAAAAAATGATTAAAACATTACAATTATTAATTTAAAAAGGGGAAAATTGGGAAATGTAACATACATCTATATCTCATTTTAATTTGATCCTAGAACAGAAAGTTGGCACTCAATTTACTTTCTCGGGCCACACAAAATGATGCGGCGGCCCAGATTTGGCCCTCGGGCCGCCACTTTGACACGTGTTCTAGATACTAGTCCCGATCAATGTGGATGCCATTTGACAATTGGTTCACCTCATTTTGTGTTTTTCAGGGGTGGAGCTTTTGAGTTGCGACTTGCTCCGAGAGGGCGCCCCCATCGAACCCGTCCCGCCTGTCACTCATTGGAAGCCTGACGCTGTGGTGAGAATTAAAATTGCCCTCTCTTGTGCGACTTTTACATTACCAAAGAACACACCCGTCATATAATACGTCACTGTCGCTTTCACCCGACCGTCCTCTAGCAGTACCACGAAGACGGGGCACGCATCGAAGCGGCCTTCCGACGCTACATCCACCGGGCGGAACCCAAGCAGAAGGAGGACAGCTACGAGATCATCGTGTGTCACGCCAACGTCATCCGCTATTTCGTCTGCCGGTTTGTACTCCTCTTAATCCAAATTCTTAGCAAGAACAATGTTGCTGGCAAAATTCCATCCTCAAATTAGTCAGCCAAAAATTGCATTAGTTGTTGCAGCCTTGATATACAACATGGGTGTCAAAGTGGCGGCCCGGGGGCCAAATCTGGCCCGCTGCATCATTTTGTGCGGCCCGAGAAAGTAAATGATGAGTGCTGACTTTCTGTTTTAGGATCAAATTAGAATGAAGAGTATAGATGTATATCACATTTTCTTAATTTCCCCCCTTTTAAATCAATAATTGTCATTTTTTAATCTTTTTTTTGTTTTTAGTTCAAAAATCATTTTGTAAAACCTAAAGATATATTTAAAAAAGCTAAAATTAACATAGTTTTAGATCTATAAAACGGGAATATTTAAGGCTTTTAATCCATTTATATAAAAAAAATTCTAAATATTATATCTAAAATGGTCCAGCCAAATTAAGATGAAGAGTATAGATGTGTATTCAATGTCCTGATTTTCCCCCTTTTCAGTCAATAATTGTAATTCTTAATCCATTTTTTTTTTTTGTTTTCAGTTCAAAAACCCTTTTGTAAAATCTAAAAATATATCTTAAAAAAGCTAAAATAAACATTGTTTTAGATTTATCAAAAATGGAATATTCAGGGATTTTAATCCAATTCTTATAATCAATTTATATAAAAAAAATCTAAATATTACATTGAAAATGGTCCGTTAATGCAGCCCCGGAACCAACTCCAAGTTTGACACCCCTGATACAATGTTTTAAGATATCACTTTTTTTTAGGAGTGTGTATCCCACTAATTAAAATGTATTTTTTTTGTGTTTTTGTTTGTTTTCATCAGGGCCCTGCAGTTTCCACCTGAGGGCTGGTTACGTATGGGGTTAAACAATGGAAGCATCACATGGCTCACAATTCGTCCCAGTGGCCGGGTGGCCCTAAGAACTCTGGGAGATGCAGGATTCATGCCCCCGGATAAACTAACGCGAACCTGATCGGCCAGCGTGATATCCTTCCGGAATCGTAGTTGGGATGACGGACTGGTCTGCAGGGGTCAGTGATAATGAGTTTTCTCTTTCGTCTCACGTCCAAATGTTTGTTTAATTGGCACGGGGCGCTTGGGTGGGTGATAAGATTGGGATTGCGTCCACAGCCAACAACAGATTGTCATTCAGGATTTTTATATGAGAGAAGTTCCTAAGCAAAAAAAAGTTAGTGTAACTGTTAATATGAATAGGATAGGAAGGAAGCCTTGTTTCCAGAAGAGAAATTAGGATTGACTGTGCAGATTGATTGGTTGGTCTGTTGTTTAAAAAAAAAAAAAATCATTTCAAAAGTAGTCCATTTGTAAGTGCTTTGCGATATCGTCAGCCATCTTTATGTGGTGTCAGCATTCACTCCAGCCTGGAAAAAAAAACACTTAGCAAGTATTTGTACTGTTTTGAGCCATGTCTGCTGCACCTTTTATTATCAATAAAGGTGACAAAAAACACTTGTCCGAGTTATGATTTATTAAGAGCCATAGCATATCTATATGACAAGGAAATGCGAGAGAGGAATTTGAGCTAGAATAACCACTTTAGCGTTTGTATGTTTGCACTGGGGTTTTAAGGTTTTGTTTTTCTTTCGTTCGGTAGTGTGGCGTCAATTTAATGAGTTGATAAATACAAAACGGCATAGTAAAGTAAAGTTTTTTTTCTTTGAAAAAAACGACATAATATAGTAAGGCTTAAAAAAATGACATAGTATAGTAAGGCTTCTTTGCTAAAAAATGACTTAGTATAATATGGCACTGTGGTGTAGAGGTTAACTCATTTGTCTCTCGTCTAGGTGGCCCTGGTTCAAATCCCGGTTGGGACACATTTTCACTTAGTTGTTTCTGTGTATTTGTAGTCAAGATACTCAAATGACTACTAAGGAAAGTATAGCTACTTGGTGGCGCAGAGGTTAGTGCACCGGACTCCCGTCGGGGAGACCCGGGTTCGCTTCCCGCTGTCGGCATTTGGTTGATCACCAAACCATGGAGTTCAGTAAATGGAATAAGAAGAAGAAAAAAAAAAGAAAAATATTTTTAATTTTTATTAAACACTTAGTCATACTTTTCAGCAAAAGGTTATATTCCGAACTGCCTTCGGCAGTTCGGAAGACACTTGATGGACCTGTCTGTGCGAAAGGCGTTCTCGGGTCGGCCTTCGGCCGACCCTCGACCGCTTGCTTGGTCAGTGAACCGCCGACACCGGGAAGCGAACTCACGTTCTCTCCGTGCAAAGGCGAGTGTGCAACCCACTACACCAACTCGTGCCCCACTTATACATGGGTGTTGAAACGTTTTATCCAAGGAAATGGGGTGAAACACTTAGTCATTTTTTTCACAAAATCTTTCATCCATACTTTATACAGTTAAACACTTAGGCATTAGAACTTATTCTTTTAACTGAATAATATTGTGAAAATCTTTGCCCGCACTGGGATTTGAACCCAGGACCTCAGAGGTGGCAGACTGATGACTTAACCATTGGGCCACCACTCTGTGAGAGAAGGTAGTAATACTTATACTTTTATCTCATTCATTAACCTGAATAATATTTGGAAAATCTTTGCAGGCACCGGGATTTGAACCCAGGACCACAGAGGTGGCATACTGATGACTTAGCCACTGGGCCACCACTCTGTGAGAGAAGGTAGTAATACTTATACTTTTATCTCATTCATTTACCTGAATAATATATTGGGAAAATATTTGCAGGCACTGGGATTTGAACCCAGGACCACAGAGGTGAAAGACTGATGACTTGGCCACTGGGCCACCACTCTGTGAGAGAAGGTAGTAATACTTATACTTTTATCTCATTCATTTACCTGAATAATATTTGGAAAATCTTTGCAGGCACCGGGATTTGAACCCAGGACCACAGAGGTGGAAGACTGATGACTTGGCCACTGGGCCACCACTCTGTGAGAGAAGGCAGTAATACTTATACTTTTATCTCATTCATTTACCTGAATAATATATTGGGAAAATCTTTGCATGCACTTGGGTTTGAACCCAAGACCAGTGAAGTGGGAAACTGATGACTTAACCATTGTGCCACCACTCTTCAAGATTAAATAGTAGTATTTGTTGTTTTGTCTCTTTTCATTCCCAGAATCATACTTAGTACTTTGTGGTACCTTTCAGTGGGAAAAGTTAGCAGGATTTGAACCCAGGTTTTTTCTTCTTATTTCAATTACTTCAAAAATCGACATAGTATAGTAAGGCTTTTTTTTTTTTCAAAAAACGACATAGTATAGTAAGGCTTTTTTTCTTCAAAAAACGACATAGTATAGTAAGGCTTTTTTCTTCAAAAAAACGACATAGTATAGTAAGGCTTTTTTCTTCAAAAAACGACATAGTATAGTAAGGCTTATTTCTTCAAAAAATGACATAGTATAGTAAGGCTTTTTATCGCAAAAAAACGACAGAAAAGTAAGGCTTTTTTCTTCAAAAAACGACATAGTATAGTAAGGCTTTTTATCGCAAAAAAACGACATAGTATAGTAAGGCTTTTTATCGCAAAAAAACGACATAGTATAGTAAGGCTTTTTATCGCAAAAGAACGACATAGTATAGTAAGGCTTTTTTCTTCAAAAAACGACATAGTATAGAAAGGCTTTTTTCTTCAAAAAACGACATAGTATAGTAAGGCTTTTTTCTTCAAAAAACGACATAGTATAGTAAGGCTTATTTCTTCAAAAAACGACATAGTATAGTAAGGCTTTTTATCGCAAAAAAACGACATAGTATAGTAAGGCTTTTTATCGCAAAAAAAAACCACATAGTATAGTAAGGCTTTTTTCTTCAAAAAACGACATAGTATAGTAAAGCTTTTTTCTTCAAAAATCGACATAGTATAGTAAGGCTTTTTTCTTCAAAAAACGACATAGTATAGTAAGGCTTTTTATCGCAAAAAAACGACATAGTATAGTAAGGCTTTTCATCGCAAAAAAAACGACATAGTATAGTAAGGCTTTTTATCGCAAAAAAATGACATAGTATAGTAAGGCTTTTTTCTTCAAAAAACGACATAGTATAGTAAAGCTTTTTATCGCAAAAAAAACGACATAGTATAGTAAGGCTTTTTATCGCAAAAAAACGACATAGTATAGTAAGGCTTTTTATCGCAAAAAAACGACATAGTATAGTAAGGCTTTTTTCTTCAAAAAACGACATAGTATAGTAAGGCTTTTTATCGCAAAAAACAACATAGTATAGTAAGGCTTTTTATCGCAAAAAAACGACAGTATAGTAAGGCTTTTTTCTTCAAAAAACGACATAGTATAGTAAGGCTTTTTCTTCAAAAAAACGACAGTATAGTAAGGCTTTTTTCTTCAAAAAACGACATAGTATAGTAAGGCTTTTTTTTTTTTCAAAAAAACGACATAGTATAGTAAGGCTTTTTTCTTCAAAAAATGACATAGTATAGTAAGGCTTTTTATCGCAAAAAAAACGACATAGTATAGTAAGGCTTTTTTTTTTTCAAAAAAACGACATAGTATAGTAAGGCTTTTTTCTTCAAAAAATGACATAGTATAGTAAGGCTTTTTTCTTCAAAAAACGACATAGTATAGTAAGGCTTTTTATCGCAAAAAAACGACATAGTATAGTAAGGCTTTTTATCGCAAAAAAACGACATAGTATAGTAAGGCTTTTTTCTTCAAAAAACGACATAGTATAGTAAGGCTTTTTATCGCAAAAAACGACATAGTATAGTAAGGCTTTTTATCGCAAAAAAACGACATAGTATAGTAAGGTTTTTTATCGCAAAAAAACGACATAGTATAGTAAGGCTTTTTATCGCAAAAGAACGGCATAGTATAGTAAGGCTTTTTTCTTCAAAAAACGACATAGTATAGTAAGGCTTTTTTCTTCAAAAAACGACATAGTATAGTAAGGCTTTTTTCTTCAAAAAACGACATAGTATAGTAAGGCTTTTTTCTTCAAAAAAACGACATAGTATAGTAAGGCTTTTTTCTTCAAAAGACGACATAGTATAGTAAGGCTTTTTTCTTCAAAAAACGACATAGTATAGTAAGGCTTATCGGAAAAAAAACGACATAGTATAGTAAGGCTTTTTATCGCAAAAAAACGACATAGTATAGTAAGGCTTTTTATCGCAAAAAAACGACATAGTATAGTAAGGCTTTTTATCGCAAAAGAACGACATAGTATAGTAAGGCATTTTTCTTCAAAAAACGACATAGTATAGTAAGGCTTTTTTCTTCAAAAAACGACATAGTATAGTAAGGCTTTTTTCTTCAAAAAACGACATAGTATAGTAAGGCTTTTTTCTTCAAAAAACGACATAGTATAGTGAGGCTTTTTATCGCAAAAAAACGACATAGTATAGTAAGGCTTTTTTCTTCAAAAAACGACATAGTATAGTAAGGCTTTTTATCGCAAAAAACGACATAGTATAGTAAGGCTTTTTTCTTCAAAAAACGACATAGTATAGTAAGGCTTTTTATCGCAAAAAAACGACATAGTATAGTAAGGCTTTTTATCGCAAAAGAACGGCATAGTATAGTAAGGCTTTTTTCTTCAAAAAACGACATAGTATAGTAAGGCTTTTTTCTTCAAAAAACGACATAGTATAGTAAGGCTTTTTTCTTCAAAAAACGACATAGTATAGTAAGGCTTATTTCTTCAAAAAACGACATAGTATAGTAAGGCTTTTTATCGCAAAAAAACGACATAGTATAGTAAGGCTTTTTATCGCAAAAAAACGACATAGTATAGTAAGGCTTTTTATCGCAAAAAAACGACATAGTATAGTAAGGCTTTTTATCGCAAAAGAACGACATAGTATAGTAAGGCTTTTTTCTTCAAAAAACGACACAGTATAGTAAGGCTTTTTATCGCAAAAAAACGACATAGTATAGTAAGGCTTTTTATCGCAAAAGAACGACATAGTATAGTAAGGCATTTTTCTTCAAAAAACGACATAGTATAGTAAGGCTTTTTTCTTCAAAAAAACGACATAGTATAGTAAGGCTTTTTTCTTCAAAAAACGACATAGTATAGTAGGGCTTTTTATCGGAAAAAAAACGACATAGTATAGTAAGGCTTTTTATCGCAAAAAAACGACATAGTATAGTAAGGCTTTTTATCGCAAAAAAACGACATAGTATAGTAAGGCTTTTTATCGGAAAAAAAACGACATAGTATAGTAAGGCTTTTTATCGCAAAAAAACGACATAGTATAGTAAGGCTTTTTATCGCAAAAAAACGACATAGTATAGTAAGGCTTTTTATCGCAAAAGAACGACATAGTATAGTAAGGCTTTTTTCTTCAAAAAACGACATAGTATAGTAAGGCTTTTTATCGCAAAAAAACGACATAGTATAGTAAGGCTTTTTATCGCAAAAAAACGACATAGTATAGTAAGGCTTTTTTCTTCAAAAAACGACATAGTATAGTAAGGCTTTTTTCTTCAAAAATGACATAGTATAGTAAGGCTTTTTTTTTCAAAAAACGACATAGTATAGTAAGGCTTTTTTCTTCAAAAAATGACATAGTATAGTAAGGCTTTTTTCTTCAAAAAACGACATAGTATAGTAAGGCTTTTTATCGCAAAAAAACGACATAGTATAGTAAGGCTTTTTATCGCAAAAAAAAACGACATAGTATAGTTAGGCTTTTTATCGCAAAAAAACGACATAGTATAGTAAGGCTTTTTATCGCAAAAAAACGACATAGTATAGTAAGGCTTTTCTCTAAAAACGACATAGTATAGTTAGGCTTTTTATCGCAAAAACGACATAGTATAGTAAGGCTTTTTTCTATAGTAAGAAAAGCCTTACTATAGATGGTCTGTAGTCCCTTCAGGGTTTGCCCATAGTTGACTGGGATAGGTGACAGCACCCCTGCAACAAAAACACAAGAAGGATCAAAAACCAAAGTATGACGGATGTTTTATTGACTACTTGAAAGCAGACAAGCTGTTGACTGACATACAGGAAGAGAATTGATCAAGAATTTTCAAAAAGCACAAGAAGCAGGACCAAAAGTTTTCCTTTGGGGGGCACTTTTGCCAAGCTCCGCACATTCAGAAACATTCAAAAGAGCAAAATATTTTCTCTTCGAACCTGAGAGAGCACAAGCGTGTGAAGACAATCTCCTCAGCAAAGTTGTTTGTGCTCTCTGAGAAAGGTTGAATTCACTCAAAAAATTACATTCAGAACAGATCAAGTGTATTCGGAAATTGATTTCTATCAAAAACTTTGTCCTTTTTCAAATGTCTTACCGTTCAATTATTTGTAACTTTCCTCCGTGACGTTCAATGAATGTAAAAATCCAAATTTGTCTTTGAAAAACAAAAAAAAAAAATGAAATGTTTTGAAATAATCCTTACCCTCAATTTGTGCATATTTTCCTTGTGCATTCTAATTGCAGTTTAACACTTTCCTTCAATGGAAGTGGCTTAAAACCTCCAAAAAATTCAAAACATCTCCGATCCACTGAAAAGACGTAAAATCCACATTGTTTATTAAACCAAATAAAATCATTGCAGATTTAAACATTAAAAATTTCTAAACAAATATTTAAAAGATAGACTTCTCCTGTATATTTTCTTGTATTTATAATACTGAAGCTTATACGGTTATCTGAGAATAAAAGCCCAAACTACCATAACGCATGTGTAACTTCATAAAATTAAGGCAAGTACTGAACAGAGGAAAAAGCAGTAAATGGTAGTCAGTTTTCTTTGATAATAAAAAACATTGTTGTGCTACTGACCAACATACAAAAAAAAAATCTTAAAATAGTCTTTTTACCCCCCAATTTAAGAACAGGATAAGTACTGAGAACCTTATGTTTAAAAGTGTTTTTTTAACAGACTTTGAGTAGTTGTTGTTGTATTCACAATATCCAAAAAATGTTGATCAGGGCTATAATACAGGTGTTGCACACGAATAATATCACCGCCAAATTACACGGATGAAGTACATACGTCACTGAGGATCATTTTTTTTTCTTTCTTCTTGAATCCCACGAAAAGGAAGCCTCGGCGTCTTTAATTAACGATTGTTCCCGTAGGTCTCGTACGATTGGACCCTCTAAATCGACGACTCGTTCAAACGATTGAGACGAATGCGTTGGATGTAACTCACATTGGCGGGGCTGAAGCGGCTGGGGGTGTAATCCGGCGAGGCGGCGTGGCGGGCTGGGCTGAAGCGACCCGATGGCGACGCAGGGAAGCCGGACGGAGAGCCGGGGGTCTGATGTTGTGTTCCGACTTGCCGTTTTGGTACCGCAGGGCTTGGCCAGCTGGAGGCGGGGGCGATAATTGTTTTAGTTTGAGTAGCGTGGACTGTTTTAAGGAAAGGTGTTTTTCGAGTATACTTACGAACCTTTGAATGTCTGAGGAAGAGTAGGACTTGATTGTGCTCATCCATTTGTGAACGCTGGGATATTTTTGGATGTCCACTTCGACGTCTCCAATTGCTGTCAACACATCGCAGTCCAACTTGGTAGGAGAATCCCTAAAAAAAAAAAAGAAACTTTTATATATTTGAATAATTAGTTTTCCTCGAAGTAAAACCAACATTTGTGATACAGACGCTCCCTTACAAAATAACTGGGTTAAAAGCTCTGAATATTCAGTTTTTTATAGATTCAAATCAATGTTTACTTTAGCATTTTTTTCCAATATATGTTTAGATTTTACAAAATTATTTTCGAACTAAAAACAGAAAAAAATGATTAAAAAAATGACAATAATTGATTTAAAAGGGGGAAAAAAATCAGGAAATGTAATATACATCTGTACTCTTCATTTGAATTTGATCCTAAAACAGAAAGTCGGCACTCATGATTTACTTTTCCGTGCCACACAAAATGATGCGGCGGGCCAGATTTGGCCCGCGAGCCGCCACTTTGACATACGTCATGTACCGCAAAGCTTGGTACTCACCCATCAATAAAGAGTCGTCTATAGGACGATGCCGACGAGCCCGAACTACTCAAATCTTTCCCTCCGTGATCCCACGATTTGGACCTGGCGCACAAGTTGCGCACTCCCAAAGCCGTCCTGCTCGTCCTATCCGGGCTGTCGTCGTCATCGTCCCGGAAGAACTCTTGTGAGCTTCCTCCGCCGAATCCCTCCCCCATGTCTTCTCCCACCAAAGTCTGGCCGATGGACAGCTGCTTCAACCCGCTGCTCAGGTCGGCCCCCATCGGAGGAGCCCACGCACTCGTTGCTCCGAGACCACTCCTCCTCTCCTTACATCCGTCGGGGCTATCGGGCGTATCTTGAAGCGACATGCGCTCAAACTCCGCCTCGAGGTTGGCGACGGGGGAGCGTAGGCCGGAAGACGGGGAGCAGCGTAAAGGTGGCGCTTTATCTCCATTGGGAATCCCTTCTCGGGAGGATCCCAAGCCGTTTTTGCAGACGTCGGGCGATAGCAGTTCGTGCTCGGCCGCCATTTCGATGAGGTCGTCGCCCCGATATTTCAGTGCCATTGGCATGATGTGAAGGTCGTGACCTCCCACGGCGCCCTTGAGGTTTTCCATGGATGATGCGGAGGAGGTGATGCTGGTGAGTGCGGCGTTTTGCCTATTTTTCATCTCCTCAAGGCTGATGTCCTCACTTTCATCCAAAAAGGCACCGACAGAGATGGAGTTGCAGAACTTCTTGGGCTTGCCTGCAATGGCGGATGTTGGATTAGAGCAGGGGTGTCAGACGGAGTCAGTTTGGTTCGCGGGCCACATTCATGCCGATTAGATCTCGTGTGGGCCTGACTATTTTAGATATAATATTTCGATTTTTTTTTTATAAATGGATTTATTGAACTGGATTAAAAGCCCAGAATATTCAGTTTTTTATAGATCTAAAACAATGCTTATTTTAGCTATTTTAAGATTTTACAAAATGATTTTTGAACTAAAAAAACTGAAAAGATGGATTAAAAAATTACAATTATTGATTTAAAAGGGGAAAATCAGGAAATGTAAAATACATATTTACTCTTCATTTGAATTTGGTTCTTAAACAGAAAGTTGATGATTTACTTTCCCGGGCCACAAAAAATGATGTGGCGGGCCAGATTTGGCCCCCGGGCCACCACTTTGACACACATGTGGCTTCCACAGACTGCCCCCTTGTCAATTTCCCGTAAAATATATACGAGACCTGTTGCCACCGCAAATTTTTCCTATATTGTCTCATACACTGCACATTGCTTAATCTAGCAATATAAAAGTGAAATACCAAAGTACCTGGTGAAGGAGTTCTAAATCTGTTGCTGGTCTCATTTTCCCCCTCTTCACAAGTCCGTGACACTAAATCCCTCTTGCTCAGGTACTCTTCAAGTTGTTTAAGTCCCTTGGTTGACGACAGATCTGCAAAATCGCCAAGGAAATCCCAGTATTCTGCCCATGGGCAGCCCATCTCATGGGCCAAATCTCTATGGGATAAATATGAATGAAGATAAAACAATTGAGAAGGATATTAAACATGTGTAGTTTGATTAAAGTGTAGAAAAGTGGTGTATATGCCACAATTACCGTATACTTTGTATTGTAAGTGAATTTAAGTAAGTATTTATAGCACTACTAATAAGAACGTTGCATATAATTTTGGCGATACACATCATGTTATCATAGAGCACTTGCAAGTAGTTTTTAGAATTACCTGCCAATGCGCTCTGCGCCACGTTCAGGGTCTGATTTAAGGACGTTATGGAAGTGCTTTGCTTGATTCCGAGGAGGCGTCTTCCAGGAATGGCGAAAACCTCCTGCCTGAAAGGAAAAAAAAAGACTGATGAGAGTTGTTGAACTTCTATTTGGTAAAAATGCCCAATGCAACATCATTGAATAATCTCGCCAAAATAAAATCAACGAAATGCGAACAAAGCTCTTACTTTTGAAGGGCTGAGTGGACCGGCAAAAGCCGTTACAGTCATTAGTGGATCCAAAGGGCTTTTTGCATGCCGTTGGATCAGTGAGAGACTTTCCGAGGCTTCCGGTGACCAGGGAGCACCAATGATGGGCTGGCAGGTGTTGTCAGCTGCTCTGAGCAATGGGATGTAGCAGCGATCTGTAGGCAAGCATTGACATGTGGTTACACAGACAAATCTAATTTTCTTGTCCATATAGAACAGGGGTGGGCAAACTTTTGGGCCCGGGGGGGTCACATTGACTTTAAAAAATTGACAGATGGGCGGGGTCAGCACAAGATACGATACATATAAAAAAGTGCATCCGTTAACAGTACATATGAAACATAAACAGAAAAAAAGGACTAAAGTATTAACGTACTCATCACTCATCATTAAAGTAAAATGTATAAAGTACAAAGTCAAGTAAAAAGGAATGTTTTAAAAAATATTAAAATGTAAAAAATAGATAGAGGGGCTGTAAAACACAAAAAAAAAAAACAAATAAGAGTGGACAGAGATACTGCCACTGGCTTCTGCATGACGGCGCCATCTTGGAGAAAAAATATATATATTTTGGACAACGTCGGCGGGCCGGATTAAAACGCCTAATGGACCATATGTGGCCCGCGGGCCGTAGTTTGCCCGTGTCTGATATAGAAGGTTTCCAAGTTTTGCTTTGTCCTTACCTTCCAAATAGTTCATTATTTTCTGTTTGACTTCAGGTGTTGTGTCCTTTCTGCTACAAATGATCTATGAAAAGAGTCAATCACACACACACACACACACACACACACACACACATCATATATCCAGCTGTCACAATCCAACTGTTACCGGGATTAGCAGGGGAAGGAATGTGCTTATGCTCATCTAAATTTAGCCTACAATGGGCATCGAAAGATTGCAACCAAAAGTTTGGAGAAGCTAGTCGAAAGGTCACAACTTCTTAAAAACTCAGACAAATTATACACCAGGTTGTTTCTCCTAAAATTTAGCACACAACATGTCATTTTCATTTCGCTTTGGGTCATAATTAACGTCTAAAGACTATTTTACCATGACACCACAATCTGGGCACACACATTTGATCTGATTATCTTGAAGTATGCATTAAAGTACATCTTGAATGAGATGTAATAAAGTCAAATATAAAAGAAGAATGTCTGTAGCAGAAAAAAAAAATCTGTCTCGACTTCCTAATAGTTTTGTTGTTATTAAAACCAGGAGAAGATTTTGCTAAAAATAAAAAGACGTACATCACATGGTTTCTCGCCATTACTGTTTTTGCGGTTCTTGTCTGTGACAGGATGCGAACATAATACATTGACCACATCTGGACATCCAAACTTGCAGGCAAAGTGTAGTGGTGTTTCATAACCCTGTCAAATATTAAAAAGAAAAGTCCAAAATGAATGATTTGATTGATCAAACCTATTTTTCTAACCACAAAAAAACGGAAAAACTTACGGCCTTATCTGGAGTGTTGAGGTAAAGATCGACAATATAACGGATACGCTTCTGCAACACGTCTTCTTGGTCATCCGGGTACATCAGACGCAGAAACGCTGGGTTTTCCAAAGTATTCAGTAGAAGTTGGACGATGCCTGCTTGGTTTTCCTTGGAAGCAACGTGCATTACGTTGTACCTGCAGGCCACCTGAGCACACATTGAAATGCAACAGCTGGAAGAAAATCTCTTTTTTAACAGTGAATTGTTCCTAATAAAAAAGTGGCTTTAAATTGTCGTGGGACACAGCAATTAAGATTACAGTTATCAAAACAATTGTAATTCCTCATTGTTTTGCAACATCTTAGTCAATTATTATCCTTCCATTCTTTTTGGTAACCTGGCTTCTACTAGAGGCCTACTAATACTACAACAACTTGACCTCTCTGACTGATCTGAAGCCCCCAAACCACATTTTAGGATAAACTAGAACCAGGAGAACCTGCAAACTCTACATATAAAGTCCTAATCTGAGATTTCTGAGTAGGGAGACATCTGTGCTAACCAACTTGACCCATCACAAGCCAGTTCTTTACCAAATATGGTAATGAAGTTACATTAATGTTTTCAAAGGCTAAGAATAACCATCCAGGGCCACCAATATAACATTCTACTGCTTCCTTAATTCGCTTCATCCTAAAAATAGACATTTAAAATGTTCTTATCCTAACAAAGGTCGCAGGGGTGCTAGATATAGCCTGCCCCAACCATCTATGGGCAGTATTTATCTTAAATTGGCCACCGTGTCGCCCTAAAATTGACATAATCCAGTCATTCGGTATCAAAAGAAATGTTGTACAATTTCACCTGCACAATTGTAGGGTTATCCCCTGAGCCAATGAGATAGCGTGGGTTGTTCCAGACTATCTTACTGAAGGCTGCTTCATCTCCTTTCTCCACCGATTCTCTTAGTTTTGTCGTCAGGTCCTGGGTGTGTGGGCTCTTGTGACTGTTGGCCCGCTCGCTGTTAGTGGTATCCACCTCCATGACGTCTAGTGTGTGTAAGAAAGACAAAAAAGTAACAGTGAGGACAATGCCTAGGTCCAAGGAGCAGTTAATACCTTTACATAACTCATTTCTAATTTCAACATGAACATTGTCTGCTAAAAAAAAGAAATATTGTATAGAAAAATTAACAACACAGCAAGACACTAATACAATAATCGAGTTAGTATTAAAAGAAAAAAAAAAAACCCTGAGCAATGTTCCCTCTAAGCTGCGCACATGCGCAATTGCGCACTACTCTCGTCTTCTCTGCGCAGCAGCAATCATATGGCGCGTAGTAAATAAAATCCAAACGTTTTTTTTAGCCCTTTCCCCATGATGGCGCTGTTTACACGGCAGCCAGTGGCAGTAGCTCTGTCCACTCTTATTTTTTCGTGTTTTAAAGCATGTTTTACATGAAAAATTAGAGGGAACATTGCCCCTGAGTTATTTAAGCCATTTCTAAAGCATTCTGTGAAATATAAAGCTTTGAATACTGTACCTTTAGATGTAGATACACAGGGCATAGATTTGCTGGGAGAGAGAAAACATTCAGACATCCCCTTCGCAAACTTTTCCGCATCCTCACGGTTGGAAAAACGATTGAAGCGTGATCCTTTCATTTCTTTGATAGCTTGAAGGGCATCCTTCTGATCTGTATACACAAGTACTCTTTCTACAAAAAAGAAAAACAATAATCCGAGTAAGTCCTTGTACCGATTTTGACAAGTGAGTATTTTCTTTCCAATGAGTTCTTACCATTCCGACACAAAATGTCTTCCAATTGAACCCCATAGTAAAAAGATGGGGATACTTGCTCCACTTTTGAAAGAGTTTTCTTTTTGCATTGAGACTTACATATCTCCTCTTCTTCGGGTGGGTTAAGTCCCACGCCATAGCCAAAATCCGGCTCCTCAATCGGACCGCCACTTTCTCCAGCGGTCGTGTTGGCACACAGTGAAGGTTTGACATGTTCGACCACCTTATCGACACCGTCTCCATCCCGTGCCGAGGGACCGTTGTTGTCTGCTCCGGCGGCGGGGTTGCTGCTCTCTGACCCAGCAAGCTTCCGCGCCAACTTCTTTTCAAGAAGAGATCGGGTAGTGGCTGTGATGGCGACGCACTTGAGGTCTGCCTTGGCAATTTCCTCACGCAGCTCATCGGCAGTTAGGCCCTTCAACCGGATCAAAACTGCCTCCATTCTCTAGCTCCTTGGGGAACACCAGAATACACAAAATCATTTGAGATACTCTCTGCTTTTGGCAATAGTATTGAAAAATCTAGGGTAGTATTTCTTAAAACAATTCAACTAGTGCTGGAGAGCAATTGGATTTTTTTTAAAATAAATATGCACTCATTTTCTCCCTACATAGTAATAGTTAAGGCTTGCTACGACAAAGCGCCTATTATTACTTAACATTGTAGATGTAACCAACCTATAAACAGTCGAAAAATAAACAAATACATGTAGAGCTGGCTAACCCGGTGATAAGTGTAGCTAGCATAGCACATCGGTTTTGATGAAATCCTGCCTATTACAAAGAAGCAGAAGCAAATTCAAACAAACTGTATCCATATTGTGCATGAAACACATCATATAAATATAGATATTTGTTGATGCATACGATCGTATTAGTCGATTCACCGCATGCTGTCACACCCAACTGTCATTTAAGGTGGGTTCTTAGGCTCCGACATACAAACGTCTTCCGGGTGGTGATGCCGATTGAAAAATTACAAAATATAAAAGTGCATCTGTTGACAACTTGGAACGAATGAGTAGTGATACTCACAGAGCACCATGTTTTGTATTTTACGACGAGGTTTGGCAGGTCCTTGTTAGTTTTATACTCAAAGTGTTGCACAGACAAAAAGCTGGGGACGGTCTGATAGTCTCGTCTCATTGTTTACAACGTATTCTGCGCATGCTCAGTTTGGGAGTGCGAATGGTACGTTCATTTGCCGTGGGATTTTTTAGGTTTAGGCAAGCAACTCATATTAATATACTCATAATTAAAATGGGATATATGCATACGGGTGCTAATAATTGTACTTAGTGTATGTATGTAGTTTAACATATGCATTTTAATTGTATATTCAATTCATGAGTCTCGTTGTTCTCGTCTTAGAACTTCACTTAGTGGTGAAACGTGTTACTCTTAGACTGATTCGTACTCAGCAAAAAGTACACATCTCCAAATTTTACTCGAAGGACAAATAAGAAAAGTGGCAATAAACGCCAACGATCAAAAGCTCAAACGAAAGTAAAATGGAGCCTGTATCTGACAGATGATCATAACAATAACAATAATACAAATAAATCTGGCTCACCCCGATACAAAATAACTGAAAAGCGTGTTGGGTATACGTGTTTGAGGCTCTCGTACAAACGTTAGCGTCTTTACAAGATAACGTTTGACCTAGTATTACCCACGCTAATTGTGTCGTGTATTGGTATTGTTCTTTGAACAATAATCACATGGGAAATGTTGGATGATACAGTGTAAAAATATTAAAGACCATGCCCACCTCCGCCTCTCCTCGGCTGCTTGCTGCCAGATGGTTTTGAAATACAGATAAAAAGGACCCAACGTTGTCCAACAAAGTGCCTGAGCAAAAATGACGCTGATTAAAAAATGGGCGTTACCACCAAAGTTAGATCAAATACATTTTTATGGCAGGTGATGATTGCAATATTTGATATGTTAAAAGAACATTTACATTTTTAATTCTAGTAATGCTTAATGACAATGAAAATTCATAAAGAAATTAAATTTGAAACCAGTTCCTTTAAAATACTCAAGCGCTGTTACATATCTTAAATTAACTTATACACCCTGAACTTACAGCAACAAAAAACATCCTCATTGTCAGATGTTTAAAATTGTACTGCAAAAAAACATCTGTAACAGAAAGAATAGTATAGAACGTGTCGAAATAATGTTTCATTACTTTTTTGTCTTTACACAATTAAACATGTACTGTTAATTTACAATCACACAAAAAGAAATATATATTAAACTCTGGAAACAGTTCACTTATCCAGCAGTCATACAACAAGATTAGTATATATAACTCCAGTCACCTTTTATCACCAAGTACACAAATAACACCATAAACACCAGTTTTTGTTGGTAACCATTTTTGCAACATGCAACTTGCTTTCTTCCATTTAGATTTCAATCAACAGGCATGCTGTTAGTTAGACATAAGCCCTCTGATTGACAGATTTTCCACACTCAAAATATATTACATTTTGCACAGACCCTTATCAAAACACTACACTCATTCAACCAGATTCAGTTTCATTACAGCATTGTAAAGGCAGCACAATAAGGCTTTTTCCATATACAAATGACAGCAGCCCAGGCTAGACAAGACAACCAAAACTTAAGAAAAATTGTAATTGTAGCGCTAAAGAACTTCTGGTTGAACGGTTACAACAAAAATGAAGACCTACTGCATTCTTTTTTTTAAAAAGGCAACTAAAGTGTTTTAGTGTGCATGACCTCATGACAAGGTGCAATGATGTCCCACCACCAGCTGCTGCAAAGAGTAACCCTGTTAGTGAAATCTTAACTGTCATAAGCCAGAAATAATAAAAAAAAAAAAAACATTCAAGCCATTGTGGCTTACTCACAAAACCTTACATATTTAAATCTTGTCAGTCGATCATTAAATTATTAGGAAAGGCGTACTAAAAACCTTGAGACCAAATATGAACATGTGACAGGACAAATAATAATAATAATAATCACCCGAAATTATTACACAGAAGGGATTGTGTGTCGTGCTACCGAAAGTTCAGAGTGCCTTAAATTTTAACAAATTAGAATATCAGGGGTTGTCTTTATGTGGTCGTATATTTCTTTTAAACTCTTAATAAATAATACAGTATAAAAAGCTCGAATCAAGAATAAAGCTGCGGTATAATATGTATGACTCTGGTAATTGCTGCAAAGACTGAAAAACAAGGTCAAATGTTGATAGCCATTGTTGAAAACTGGAATAAATGGCTAACAATGCTTTTGTGGATAAAACTCCACTGTTATTATACCCCAACAAAAGGTTTGCTTTTAGGGCTGCTGCTGTTCTACTTCATTATTATTTTTCACCACGTTGTTGTCCAGTGACCCCGATGTATTAGAGATGTCATTTGGAAGTCCCAGTTGAGCTAGACCTTCCTCTGTGTTTGGCCATGAGCTCATTGACTCGTGCACTGTTACCGTGTGCTCCTCCATCTGCTTTTGGAGGCTGTCCATCTCCTCCCTAAAACCCCCGAAAAAATAATAAAAAGGTCAACACATTCCTATGTTAGCATTAGAAAACGTATTTCAAATGACCAATGTCTTACTTGAGCTGCCGTAAGCAGTTGTGCAAGTTGTTGAGGGGCTCCTTATTGACCGAAGTTGATGGTTTGAGCAACTCATCCAGCAGGGAAGCTGGAACTGGGCAGTCTGGGATCTTTACTGGCGTTACTGGATTGGATGGGGTCCCTTCAGTCTTCAGCTCCACCCATTGCTGTTGAAACAATACCCCAATTTTAGGGAGATAATTATAATATAATTTAGCTTTCTTAACACTTTGGCTGCTCAATGCTGGGAGGATTTATACTTCCCAAAAATTGCACTGGGCATATATGAAGGTACTATAGGGGTTAAAGAAATGAATGTGTCTTTTTTGCATCACCTTCCTGAGACGGTTCTGCTTGAGATCCTGCTTCAGTTGCTGGTTTTGTAACAGAAGGGTCTTCATGCTGTTTTTCAGTTCCCCTACTTTAGCTTGTAGCATAAACTTGTCTTTCCTTGTACCACCCAACTCCTCCTGGATGGTCTCCAACTCTATCTTTATATTCTGTGACAGAAAAGCTTCAAATAAATCCACTCATTGGGGAAAAAAAACATTAAAAATGTCTGCTTTGCTCACCGAGCTGTTTTTTGTTTATTTTGTTTTAATAAACACTTACTTGCAAAGCTGTTTGTAGGCTATCCAGTTCTTTTTTCTGGCACTCCTCCATCATTTCCAACTGTTGCTTCTGAGTTTCAATCTCCCTTTGTCTCTGTTCCACCTCCCACTTAAGGTCCTCAACCTGTGAATTGTCAGCATTTGAATTTGTTTGATTTTAAGTGGGGTAAAAATATAAAAATATCATTCAACAGCAACACTTTATTATTCAAAACCTAACAACTCCAACCCTATACCGACAGTCTTATCCAAGCTAATGACGACAGTCCCTTAAATTGTATGTAAATAACGATAAAAGTCTCCACACCTCTTGGTTAGTGAGGGGCTTTTTGGACAACTCTTCATCTAACTGTTTCTGGAGGATTTGAAGTTGGGAATGGGCTTCAGCTAACTCTTCTTGGAAAATGGAGACCTCTTGAGCATGTTTCTCATCCTGGGATCTGTGGATAAAAGTAAAAAAAATAGTAAAAAAAAAATATATATATATCTAATATGTAGCTTGCTAAATTCCCCCAAAAATGAAATAGAAAATCAGTTTACCAAGACATTGTGTAAAAAATGCCTTATATTTTTGCTAAGCAAATTTATCAACCAGCACATAATATATATGAATATTTTAATATCTGTATTCTTCCCTATATTGTATGCTGTATTCTTAAACAATGTAGTTTGCTTACTGTAACTTGTTGGCTTCATGTTGCAGCGCTTTGACCAAGTCTTCTTTGGCCTGCAGGTCTTTCTTAATCTCAGAAAGTTCCAACATGGCAGCCCTGTAGTGTCTCCTATTGTGTGCTGCTTCAGCTTTTGCTGTTGCCACCTACATAGAAACGTAAAATCAATGATTAGCAACCAAAAAGTCATAGTAAAACAACCAAAACTGAGAATTCATACCTGTTCTTTAAGATCTTTAACTTTGTTTTTTTCTTTTTCCAAGGCAAGCTGTAGACTTTGCACCACCTGCTTCATTTGCTGGTCCTCCTCCTCTTTCCGTTTCAGAACAGCTTGAACCTGAATAAGCAGATATTTAAAAGAACTACTTCACTATTAAGATGGTCCTTCACAATTCTGCAATTTCAAAAAAAACTACACAGATGACAATTCCATCCCTACTTGTAACACCGACCTGCAAATTGAGTTGTACAAGATCAGCCTCTCGTTTTGCTAAAGCAGATTCCAAAATATTGGCATGTTCCCGCAATGTACCATTGGACTGTGTTAGTCCAGCCAATTTCCCTTTTTCATGTTCCAGTTCAAGCGCTAACTTCTTGTTGGCGTCTTCTAGTTTTCGAATACGCTTCTTGAAGCATCGGGACTCTTGAAGCTTTGAAAAGAAAGATAGCATTGGTTTATTATTGTTCTACCCCGACGTAAACATAGGACTCAACAAGGAAGGTTATGGTAGTCCACATAGTTGATGGCACACCTCATCTTCTAACTCCATAACCTTCTCTTGGTACTCCTCTAACTCAGTGGAAGTGAGGGAAATAACTTCCTCAAGCTCCTTTTCTAACATTGCTTTACTTTTGGCCACAGCATGCAGCTCCGTCTGAAGCGATTCAATCTTCTCCTGCGTAACACACACAAAGAGTTGGTTCTTATCAGTATCCTATTGCTTGTATTTTCCATTAATTTCACTTTTACGAAACAGAAAACAATTCTGCAAATGTAAATACAGTGTTCCCACGCTACTTCGCGCTTCAGTTAACGCGGACGCAGAGCTTCGCGGATTTTCTTTTGGAAAAAAAAATACAAATATTACATTGAAACAACATATTTTACAGTTTTTTTGTTATAACATGAATTTCACTCTCTCTACCCGTATTCTATATGGTGTACTGTATACAGGCGGGTAAAAAAAATAAAATAAAAATAAATAAAAAAAATAAAAAAATGAAATTAAATTCAAATTAAGCATTTTGGAAGGGGAATCCCTACTTCGCGGAAATGCACTTATCGCGGGTTGTCCCGGTCCCCATTAACCGCGATAAGCGAGGGAACACTGTATATCATATGCTTACATCCTTAAATAAGTTTTGCTTTCAAAACCAGTACTCAAACTCAGAATCCCAAAAATATTTTAACACTATTTGCAAAACAAACATACCTTTAATATTCCACTGCAATAATAAAGTGTTATAGATGAAAACTATTAGTGTGATCAGGCACCTGCAATATGTGGTCGTTTCCTCCATCTGATACCAGAGCCTTGAGCTTGACTAATTCAGCCTCAGTGGTCTCCTTGTCAGTCAAGGCCTCTTGCAGCCTCCTACTTAGGATGCTGACAGCATTCTCATACGCCTTGTGTTTGACCTTCATCTCTTTCTGAGCGCTGGTTAAATCAGTCCCCAGGCGCTTCATGCGTACTTTTTGCTCCGAAATGGCTCTGTTTCAAGCAAAGGATAACATTGAATTTCAATAAAGGACAAGCTTCTATTAATCGCAAGCAAAATTTTGTAGTATCACGAATCGGGTTGAAACCCCACTAAAATGCCAATTTTGGTCATGAATCATATCTATAATTCTACAAATAAACCTGAAAAATATGATCATAAATAAAATCAAACAGGTAGAAGTTATTTAAGTGTCATTTGCTTAATCAGGAGTAGGACTCACTTTTTAGCTTCAGTTTCCATTTTCTCCACTTGTTTCCTAAGAGTTTCATTATCTTTTGTTACAGCCACAAGCTGACTTTGATCAAACTGCAAAGACTGTAAAATAGGGGAAGAAAATAAAAATCAGCACCAATTTCCCTAAACTTAACACAATTTAAAGTGCTTCCAATGACCTGAATCTGTTTTTCAAGTTGGTCTCGTTCTCCCTGAATGTCCTGCAGATGACTTTCCATGTTATTCATCTGTTGTTGGACTCTGAGAACTTCTTTTTGCAGCCGTGCCTGTTCCAATTCAGCCTTTTGTTTCTCTCCCTGAACCTCCTGAAGTTCTTGTTTTAGATCCTTCACTTCTGCGAGAAGACGTTTTTTGGTAGATTTGAGCTCACTGATCAACTGATCTTTGGAATTAGCATCCCTCCGGTATGCTTCCACCATGACCTGTGAAAGATGTTGCATTATTTGTGAGATTTTTATCTGTATACCACAGAAAAGTTACTTTACTAATTATATAATAACCTTATACATGTACAAATAACCACTCTTCTTTGTCACAGCTTTTTATTACAAATTAAGCAGCATCCATCATTTCTAAAAGTCATTTTATTCTAGACATGACAGTAATTCAGCTCCACAATAGACATGTCCTCCCACAAAATCAAAAGGACTGGCAAGATGGAAGACGTGCATTATAATGATATAAGAAAATGCAAATTTTGCTTCTGGTCCATCAATTTTACTGACATTTTTTTGGATTTGCAGACAACTATAGTGCTTGAAATTTTGTTTGCAATAATATTACAAGAAGGGGCTTATTATAATATAGTTTGTATTTCTTTTTCGTAAAATTAAGAGTGTGCTTGCCATTTTTTTTTAAAAAGAAATAAAATCCAGATTTACCTTTTGTTGTTGGTACTGTTCCTTCAATTTTTGAGCTTGTTTTTTCAGAGAGCCATTTTCTTGCTGCAGGTTTTCAATCTAAAACAAAGTAAATGCTATAGCACTTAAATTCAAAAACAAAAATACATATTAAAACAGCTACCGTATTTTCAGGACTATAAGGGACACCGCATTATAAGGCGCAACCTCAATGAATGACATTTCAATTTTTTCTCATATATAAGGCGCACTGGATTATAAGGCCCTGTCTATTTTGGAGAAAATCTAAGACTTTTAAGTGTGCCTTATAGTCGTGAAAATATGGTACACATTTAATTATTAAACCTAAAAAAAAATACAATCATAGTCAACTAAAAGTCCAATTGTAAGTTCAATCACAATTTAATGTAGGACTGCTTAAATAAGATCTTTCTTGAGGAAAGAATTCACATAACATTAACATTTCGTACCTGGTTGGTTTTGACCTGAACCTCCTGTTTGAGTTGATCCAACACATCAGATGCCACCAAGACATCTTCTCCAAGCCTTTCAGCATTTTCATCAAGTATGTTCTTATCAGCTCGGGCAGTCTGCAAAGCTACTTCAAGAACTATCTTCTCATTCTGGAGGTATTGGATAGTGTCGTCTTTGTTATTGCTTTCTGCCTGAAGCTCAGCCAATTGGCTTTCCAGTTCTAGGTATCGAGCCTCGAGATGATTGATTGACTGCTCTTTGGTATGTAAATTCTCCTGAGTTGTGGTCAACTGTCGCATCAGCTCCAGATGTTCTTTCTGGAGAGACTGCAGCTGGATGTCCTTCTGAGAAAGGTTCAACTTGATCTAATGAACGCAAAAAAATGTCATTGTTTGGGACTGATGCGTAAAAGATAGTGGTTGGCGGTAAAGTTATTGGAAAAAATTGAAATGACAGAAGAATATCTACCTGTTCAAGTTCCATTTCCAAATCACTGGCTGCATTGGCTAACTTTATTAAGCGCTCCCTTTCTTCTTCATACTGTTCTAATTTGTGTTGGAGATCATCCTCCACCAAAGTCTTGGCATCTTGGATCTGCTTGTAAGCAGCTTCTTGAGTCATCATGTCTGCCTATATCACATGGAGCAGAAGATGCACAGTATTAAAAATACGGTCTTTAGTTTAAACTAATTTTCAGACCTGCATAATCAAGTTAAGTACAATTTGTTTGCTATAGAATGGACGCTAATTTGTAAAAAGCAAAGAAACAATATAAGTACGTGCTAGGCACAGAAAAATATAAATAATATTGCAATAAATTTGAAATAAAAGCAGAATACTTGATAATATACCTCAATACTCTGCAGCTGAACCGCAATACGTTCTTTTTCTTTAATTGAACGGTGTTGCGTCTCAGTCAGTTGATGGGACAGGGTTACATTCTCAAGCTTGAGATGTTCAAGAACACCAGTCTGGGTCATTTTTCCAGCCTAAATTGAAAGGAAAAAATGTGAGAACCATTCTATGATGTACATGTCATAATAAAATAAATCAAACCCAATGTACCTGCATGTCAGCCATTTCATTTTGCAGTCTCAACCGGGCCTCCTGAGCCAAACCGAGCTGTTGCTGGTACCACTGCCTGACCTGCTTGAGTGAGTCAATTTCTGCCTGGGATGTTTTCAGTCGACTTTGCAAAGTACTGCGTTCAAGCTGGACTTGTTGTAGTTGACTCTGAATACCAGCCATTTGCAGTCGCATTTCCTGAACTGTACATAAATAAATACATATTACATAAGAATAAAAGTCATTTTTTGGGCTAGGAATGATGAATAGGATTATGAAGTTGACTCAGTGTCACCTATATTGTCCCTTGACGTGAGATTCTTTTGTAATTCCTCCACTTTGCCCATCAGTCTATTGTACTGGTCTTCAGCCACTTTTAGGTCATTGCAGAGTGATGCCAGGCTGGCATTTTTGCTTTCCAAATTACCCTGGAGCTCCATCATTGCCTTCTCTAGTTGGCTGCAATTGTGCCGGAGACTGCCAACTTCTGTCTTGAGGACATTCTGCTTTTCTTGGCTAAATTGAACCTCTGCTTTCTGAGCCTGCATCTGAGCGTTGACAGTGGCAAGTTGAGCCTGGAGCTCTGTTTTCTCCTTCAGGGCCTGGGAGGGACAGCAGATAATTGGAATGATTCACTATTTCCAAGCAAAAGTCATAATTCCAAGATGGAATTTAGTGTTTACTAGAGGCCAAACTTTGGCATGACCATAGGGTTATGGAATTGGAAAAAAATAGTCACAACTATGAGAGCTCCTACTATGGTTGGTATAACTCAATCTCAATGATACAATTGTGCAAAGCCAATAAAGGAGTTTATAAATTCTCACAAACCTGATTGGCCTCAGAAGACAAAGATTCCAATTGTCCTTCTAGTCTCATTTTTTCCTTCAGCACCTGAAGCATTTCATCATGGCCCATTACGGAACTCTCCAAAGAGACACTGAAAATGAAAAAAATAAATAAAAATCAGTGTTACCATCAAGATGAGACAAACAAAAAGTGAAAATGACTTCATCACCACCCAAAAAATACCTGCTTGAGAAGCTATCTCTCCGACTGCGTGGTTCCACAGAGCCTTCTTGCTCCATCTCCAGAAGTTGCTGCTCATCACTGGCGGCTTGCAAGACCTCATGAAGAGAAGGAAATTGACCCATAGCCTCAGGAGCAATCTCCTGTCCTTCAACCATGTAGGATCCCTGTGGCTTATCCATAGCAGCAGACAGCATGGAATAGGTTCCCCTGGTAGACACACTGCTGTAAGATGAGCTATCACTATCATTGCCATCATTCCCAGCTCTTCCTGCAGATTCGCTGCCATCAATTTCTGAGACAATTTCGCCGACTTGCCCTTCCCCCGACCGTGACGTCACATTGACCTCAGATACAGTGGACACTGTGCTGACACTGGAATGGACGGAACCCGCCATGTTCTCTGCGGTCTTCATTCCGCCACCAGTGTCATTCTCTGGAGATTTGTAGTCAGCCAAGGAGTGAATCTTGCTCGTACGGGATGTTCTCGATTTCTTTTCCTTGTTGAGTGGGATCCCTAAACTACCCAATTTAGGACCACGAGGTACACTGGTCCTCAGGAAGGAATACTCTGTAGTCATGGCAACTGTATTAGCCCTGGGAAGACCCTCGGGGTGTAGCATTAACTCTGGATCAAGGGTGCTGAATGGCCTGTTTTTGGGTGTGCGATGAGACTGAAACAAAAGAAATATTTGGTGGTAGGAGTTTAGATAAAAATAAAAAGAATAAAACCAAAAATGCTATGTTTTGAGGAGTGTGTCATACACTGATTGCAGCCACTCTGAGACATACATAGATGTCAATTGTGCTCCAAGAAGAGTGACTATGTGTTTACTCACCCTCTCCTTATGTCTTTGCACTCTGTATTGTTTCAGCTGCTCTTCCAGGCGCCTGCGAGCCTCCAGACGAATTTTCTCCTCATTTTCCATCTCCAATGAAGGCTTCTGATTGGCTAAAGAGCAAAAGGCAACAAACAATAATAATATACTTGTGAATCACTGCGTAGGTATCATGTGGAATTCAAGATTTGTAAAGAAACCACTTGTGAGCACTTAAGTTTTAAAGGGGGATATCTGCATGGTTAAAACATGCAAAATAAAACAAACGCTATTGTGCATTTTAAATCAAACCTTTAGAAATGGTGTCAAACTCGGTTTTGTTCACGGTCCACATTAATGACAACTAGATCTCATGTGGGCCGAACATATTTATTTTTGGCCCAAAGAGTTAACCTACTTAACACTACAGAAAAACCCTGCGGGCCAGATCGGACCCCCTTAGCGCACCGGTTTCCAAGTGGCGGCCCGGGGGCCAAATCTGGCCCGCTACATCATTTTGTGCGGCCCGAAAAAGAAAATCATGAGTGCAGACTTTCTGTTTAAGGATCAATTTAAAATGAACAGTATAAATGTATATTAAATTTCCTGATTTTCACCTTTTTAAATCAATAATTGGATTTTTTTAATCAATTTTGTGTTTTATGTTAATTTTGTAAAATCTAAAAATATATTTAAAAAAAGCTAATATTAATATTGTTTTAGATCTATAAAAAATGAATATTCAGGGCTTTTAATCCAGTTCTTTTAATCTATTTATAAAAAAAAAAAAATAATGTAATGCAAAAACTTGCAGGTAGAGAATGGGGCATCGGCACCACAAATTTATGCTTACACAAATCTGTCTCCTGCAATGGCATACTGAGTCTGAGCGACTGCAACGCGTCACTCGTGTGACTCGTTTCCTCCCCAGCACCACGCTCGGATTCAAACATCATGGGTTGAGAAGCAGTCACGCCCGCAGATGTCTCTTGATTTTGCATGTTGACCGGCGAATCAGTGCTTTGTGAAAGGTCTTTTCGGGGCAGTGTACCGTTAAAATGGGTACTCCCAGGAGCAGATTTGCCCTCTGATATTTCATCTCCATTTGGCATCACATTCAAGTCGACTGGACCTGAAATGAGCGAGTTGCAAGGAATGTGAAAGAAAGTCATTGTTTGTATTATGGACTAGAAAAACAAAGTGATTCTCTTGGCAAACTGGCTGAGCAACTATGGTAAGTTCATCTTCTGACTCAATAGTCTTCAGGCTATGCTAAAATGTTTCATTGTAATATAAACCAATAAAAGCACAATGAATGATTAATCAATAAGGTCTTGTTACTGAAGCATGTGTACACTACACAAAATTGTGTGTTTTGCGGACTAAATATTGTCTATGTGCCATTGAATTGAATGTCGGCCATTTTTTTTTGTTAAAGAATACCTTACACCTGGTTAAAGAATTTAAAAATGCTACTGTTAAACACTTTTGGTAGACTGGAATGTAAAAAAAATAATAATGACTGGTTGGTAGTCCCAAATATCAATGAGTTAGTTATTCCAGTTTCAAGGTATGCATGTTCATTCTTCTCTTTTCAAAGAGTAGAAGACGTGTTAGTGGAGTAGTGAGCACTTGGTACAATAATGACAATGGAGAGGGAAAAAAATAAGAGAAATAAAGTATCAATGCTTACCATTGAGAATTTCCTTGGTTATATTTGGATTGCCATCGAGCCCTTGTTGCTTCAAATGCTGCTGACTTTCAGCCTCTCGAGATGTCAAAGTGCTGTGATCTGGATCAGCATTGATCTCCATTTGAGCGGTGTATTAATTTTTAATGGCCATTATCAGCAAACCTTCCTTCTGGATCATCACTGGTTAGAAACACAATACCTGTACTATCCAGAGGTTGACAGTATAATGATAGGAGAACCTGATGTGTTTGTGTCATATATAACATATATGTTAATCATAAGAAATATGTTAATTACGTTAACCTACGTTACCCTAACACTTTCATTTTTGAGGTGTAAAAACAAACAGATACGCATCGTGTAAAAGTCAGTGAAAATGATTTAGTTATATAGTGGATTGGAGCCTTTTCGATTTACATTATACCCAAACGCCCATTTGATTGACCAGTGAAACTGAAGTTTACGACTGAAACAACAACAAACTTACATAGATGCACAAAACAGGCGATTACTACCGAAATTAAAATTTGAAAAGATCAATTAGAAATTGAGGGATCTAAGAAATGCAAAGTAGTGTGGCACATTTATTTATTATTGCTAGACTAAACGCTAGCGTTATGTTTACGGTAGCTGAGCTGTCAAGCTAACATGAAAGTTGGGTAGCTGGAGTAGTCGGAGCCCGTGCTTAGATTACTTTTTATATTTACATTGATTTTATTAATAAGGTGTCCCATCTTGATTGATTGAGACATCGACGAGTTGATAAGACAATGACATATTTAAGAAGTGCATTAAAATGAGAATGAAGGCTCACCAAACCAGCTGCGCCTTCTACTACGTGGCTGTTTGCGTTCCGACTGTGAAATACTTCCGTCTGGAAACACTGAACGTGAACAATACTACCGATCCAAATTATGCAAAATTTAAATAAAATATATATTAAGGACAAATAACAAATGATAACAAATCTATTTACATTACATTATTTAATACTTTTTTTGTATTTTATGGATGTCTATATACTAGCCATATTTCAGAAAGTTTAAGGTATTTTAGTGCAGAAATTCATATGCATAAAGCCTCCAGTGTAGCCCACCGAAAGAAGTTTCTGACGCAAGATGGCCGCCAATAACTTACGCCTTCGACTACCCCTTTAATTTTCTTGCCTTAAATATTTACTGTGTACCTGACAATAGCACCCTCTAGTGGAAGGAATATCACACAAAGCCGCGCTGTTTAATACATCTATTCAATGTCAACATAACACAAGTTTTATAAATAAAACTACTTGGATGGTTGATCATGTTACATACTTTCCGAGTGACCTTACCAATGACTTATTTCCTCTTGTATTTCACTCCAAATAAGGCGTGTCATTTGACCTAAAGTGAAATGAAACCATTATTGCAAGAAAGTACCACAGTTTGTGAGTATTTTCATTGTTAGCGATCTCCATAGAGATCTAGTGTTTATAATAACATGAACATAAATTCCAAATACCAGTTGATCTCATAAATCAATTAGTTTCAGGTGATGAAATCATGCACGGCATCATATCTTGTGTTAGAATAATAATAATTATTATAATAATGACACGCTGTAATTAAGAGCAATGAGCATAAAACGGGTTGCGCGTGGTTCAAATTGTCTTGTAATGAAAGATTTGTTGAATGGAGGCCACATATTTGTCAAGGTGGGGGTCTGGTCCTGGAGTGGAGTCAGCGTCATGAACGATGGAAACTCGCCCCCCGAAACTTCAGGTGAATGAGAAGCAAAAGAATCGGGACACAGTTTACAGTGCATCGCCAAAGTAGAAGTCATTGGAGGAAAACAAAAAAAATGACTTGGATTTCGTCTCTTGGGGCCAATACTTTTATGAAAGCATATCTACTCTTCTTGACGGGATGCGCTGCACAGAAAGTAAGTGTTCTGCAAAAAAAACTTCTCGTTAAGTTGAGTTTTTCTACCTACGTTGTTTTCCGTGCCCACTTGCACCGAAAATGCATTTATTTGGTTCCTCTTGGAAATTATAGTAGTTGTTTGCGGCATATTGAGCTCAGCGAGCGTGTTGGAAATGTATCCATCCACATGGCATTAAATATTACAAATATTGTCGAGCAAAGTTTTTTTTTTAAACTGTCAGTTGTAATTGTAACGTCATCTTCCTTCACCATAAATTACTTTTGTAAAATATGTTTTATAGTCAGTTTCTTAACATCGCAGAGTAATCAGTGTAACACTGTGCTCATTAAACCCGTGTGCAATTGAGGGAAAATAGCTAAAAACTCATTGCATATGTTAAGAAAAAAATATAATTTAAAAAACAAAAACTGAAATTGAAGTACCTCAAAAGTTAATAAATCAAACAGTATGATTGTATATAATATATATTGCATTTTTAGAAAATGTGTTCCATTAACCAGCATCACTGAAATTTGAATCTCATGCTAATTAAGTTTTGTTGAATTCTTCCAAATGGATTAAACTTTCATAAATAAAAACGTGCTAATTATTTAATTCATAGAACAATACAATATGTAGAGCTGAACACAACAAAAATGTGATTTAATGGATCATTTGCTGTTTTTTTTAGCATCTCACTTTCTTAGTTTATTAGTTATACCACACTAATTCGAGTCATTAAAAATGATTAGTCAATTTCCTTGTAGTAGGATCATGGCAATTAATATTTTGTACAGCTTCCAAGATTACAGAAAGTGACCTGGAATGCTCCCTCTCAAAAGTTGCTTGAATATCCTTGTTTTCTTGGAATTGTGAGGATTTTCTCAGCTGTAAAATGGTTGCTTTTTAGTTGGATAATTTGAAAATGGGTCAATTTGATGTTAAATTTAGGGTTTGCATTGGTTAGCAATGAAATGAATGGTTTATTTGAGTAATATGCACAATTCGGTTCAGATTAAAACGAAGTGTTCTTGGAAATGAAAGGTTTAGCTATGTTGTGGAACCAAAGTGGGTTGCTGTCAATCAAGAATCGTCCTTTCCGCTCATAAAGAATGGCGGCTGGGCAGCAGTTTTAGTTCCTGTATGCATAGGGTGCTCACTATCTTTGCAATTATCTGCTTGAGAGGACATGCTAAATGATGTCTTTGTCCTCTGCCCCCCTTTTGTATTAAGTTGATTTTTGGAACAGCATAAACAAGCTTAGCATTTATTCTATCCCCATCAGGGAAAAAAAATGCCATTGTCATTTTATTCCAGGGATATGTACACAGAAGAAATATAAATTTGCTGTTTTGGGGAGTTTTTTTTGAATATTTTATGGAATTGGAGTGATAGTCTTAAAGCAGGGGGAGGGAACATATGGCTCGGGAGCCATATGTGGCTCTTTTGATGGGTGTATATGGCTCGGGAGCCATATGTGGCTCTTTCGATGAGTGTATGTGGCTCTTTTGATGGGTGTATATGGCTTGGGAGCCATATGTGGCTCTTTTGATGGGTTTATATGGCTCGGGAGCCATATGTGGCTCTTTTGATGGGTGTATATGGCTCGGGAGCCATATGTGGCTCTTTTGATGGATGTATATGGCTCTCTGCCTTTTTAAAACCATAATTTAGAAATATAATAATGTAATAATATAATAATTTAAAAAAGAATCATTAGACTGTTCTGCATGCATATTCTCATTGATTAGCAACATTGAAATAATGTTTTAAAAAGAATTCAGACTTTTTTTTAACTTTCAAAGTGGTGAAATGAATAAAAAATGCTCACATTTTCATGTATTTTTACTTTTAAATTCTAAGTTTGGCGCTCAAGGAATAATGTTTTGAAAATATGAATTGTTTATGGCTCTCTTAGGGATATAATCAACCTAAAAATGATGATCTATAGTAATATTATTTCGCCATTGCATGATGTTGTGGTAGTGGAAAGACTATAGAACACTGAGTTGATAGTTTGTGTCACGTAGACAATAGTCGGAATTTACTAGCACACTTTTTTTTTTCCCCCTTTCCAGCAAGGTCATTGTAAGTGCATCTTATAAATCTGTTTAGTGAATACGGGTTCCATGTTATATATCGTTCCTAGTTCCAAGAAATCAAATGACGAGGCCAAAGCCAAAAGCTTGATTGGATGCTACTAACAAGTGTATCCAGAGTCTGATGGATTCCTCTTTGCCACAGAGCTCTATTGTTCCAAAAACTATCAAAGACACATCAATGAGCCAAAGCGTTGGACTGGGTGACATGTTCCTTCATTACCATGAACGCACATTCCCTAGCTTGCTTGCTTTCACCCAAGGCTGCATACAAATATTCATTGGAGCATGAAATATGTTTTAATCAACTACTGAAATGTACCCTCAAAATGTGACATTATTTAAGCCCCACTTCACAATTATGAGCTCAAAGTGTTTGATTCCTTCCGCCAAGATTAAGGGGGGAAAATAATGTAATACAGTAATACTGTACAATTCTGTACAATAGAGAGAGAATGAGGAGGAGGAGACAAACTACTGTGTAGGAAATGTATGTAAACATATACTCGACTGTAATTAACAGTTCTTTACCTGCCCTGTAGGGGGTGGTAATGTGTGTAAACAAATTTTGATGTTTTTCTTAGATTAACGTATGCAATACAGTAATACAGAACAATTATGTACTATAGAGGGATAGGAGACAAACTACGGTGTTGGAAACTGATGTAAACATATACTCGACAGTAATTAAAAGTTCTCTACCTGCCCTGTAGGTGGTGGTAATGTGTGTAAACAAATTTTGATGTTTCTTAGATTAACGTATTTTAAGTACTACATGTATGTATATTGGCTTTTTGTAAAGTTTTGTTGGAACAAGTAAACTTGAGTTAAATAGGGGTAAAAATTTAATTTGTTTGTCTACGTGTCAATTCCCAGCCGTGAATTTGTACTCCGAATATTTGTTTTTCTGCCTTGCTTATATTTGAAATGTGAGTAAATGTTACATTTGGTCTTGATATATGAATTATAGATGGGATAGATTTGGGTTGTACTAAACAGGTGAGCACAACACTTTTGTTTTGATGTTGTATAGATATTATTTCTCTCAAAGTCCCCAATCGGAGAACTTGTTTTTTCCTAGCACTTTTGGGAATAAATAAAAACAAATGATTAAAACCAACATTCAAGCATTACCTTTTGTTGCAATGTATCACTTCTGAATAATAAAAAACAATTAATAACAAAAATTCCAACTTGCTCTCACTTTTTCAATGTTTAAATCTGACAAAAAGCTTTAGATTAGCCATCATTTTCAGTATATAGTGGATCAAATTAAAAAAATAACTGAAGCAAAGTCCCATAGGTTAAACGTTTAGCTCTTCAAATGCCATTAAAAAATCAAATGTTATCAATAGAGATCATCAAAAAAACCTGCCAACAATTTCACCAAACTCCTTTTAACCACTGTGTTGATGATAAGGACAATCTGGAGGGTCTCACCGGCTCGTTTTAACAAGCACCACACAGCAGTAGAAACCCCTTTTTTAGAGAAAACATGCTAATCAGTTTACACCCAAAACATGGAGGGGAGAAACGACATCTGCCTGTTCTCATGCCCAATACCACCCACTCACCCACATGCATGTGAAAGGACCAAAGCAATAATCATTTCCAGAAGTCCACTTAAAGACAGAAGGGGGCAAAGAAAACAAGGCGTATGGGAAGAATGTCACTGTAAATAAAATGTTGACCAACCATGAGTGGACTAAAAGGAGCCTTTCATAATTCCCATTTTAACCATGATGATGAAATTGTCCCAGTTGGACAATGAGGGCTATCTTGAAAATGCCATGGCTTAATTTGCTTGTTTGTTTACTCCGAGTTTGATGTATGTGTACTGACAGGAGTCCACCAGTAGAGGCAAATTGCAGGTGTTATGTGTGTTTAAAAATGATGGATGTGTATTGATGCTTACCATAGTGATGAGAAGGGAAGGTTATCTTCGTATGATGTTGCAAGGTGATGCTGAAAATGATGATTTGTAGCATTTTGGAGGCTCACTTCTCTAAATAATCATATGCACTTGATATTTTTAGTTTCAAAAGAGTTAGAGTTCAATAAGATGTAAAACTTTTTTTTTATCAGAATTAGTTTTATACCAACAAATCATCAGATTTGAAATGATACTGTACACAGATCTGGATTTAATACAGTTTAAATTTGTTAGTAAAGCAGAATTTCATATGTTTGGGTATTTGAAAATTTACTTTACTCAATACAGTAATCCCTCGAATATTGCGGCTTCAAATTTCGCTGTTTCACTACTTGGCGGATTATTTTCTGGGAGAATATTTTTATTTTTAATACATTCATAATGATGTGTAAATCTGAAACTCAAGTGGAAGCCACTCCTGTCCTCTAAAAATATTTAAATACATTTTTTAAATTGTTTATCGCGGCCATGTCTGGTCTACATTAACCGCAATAATCGAGGGAATTTGACCCGCTACAGACTAATAAACCCACTGGCAGTTGCAGAAGATTATTTTTTTTATTCTCTAATGAAATCCATTATCTTCAAAATGTGTTGGCTTTTTTTCTGTATACAAAATTATTTTATTTTTAGGTGTATAAGGAGGAAAAGCAATTTTTGAACCTGGATAGGTGTGGAAATGACTGTGGTGCAATTCTCAACACTCACTCAATGAATTAAGTGTAATTGAAGTTGTGAGCAGACGGCCACTGTTGAAGCGCTAGCCTGTGAAGAAGCAGTGTCACTTTTCTCCTCCAGTAAACAGGCCTGGTGAGGGTGAGGGTGAGGATTCCTGCCCCCTTTTGAGAGGCCCGCCAGCCTGTTTATGAGCCAGATGAGTGTGTGTGTGTGTGTGGTTCAGCAGAAGCCAGCTCATGTTGCAAAGTTTTCACAGTGGTGTTGTCAGCCTGGGTGGTTTAAAAAAAAACTTCTGCAGCCAAACAGTTAGTTAGACTGTCGGATTGCAGTAGTGTGACTTTGTCCAATTAAAACAGAGTAAGCAAATGCAATATATAGGCTAGACTAGGCAACACAAATGTATATTTTCATAGTAAAAAAAATTAAAGCACTTTTTAACACATAAAAAAATCAAAATCACAAATAAAATGATAGGAAAACACACAAAAAAAGCTGGGGGAATGAAGAGAAGAAAAATAATACTTGAAATTTGAATTATAATTACGCTGTGGTAAAGAATAGTATATTAAGCCTTGTTTAAAAGGTGCAAAAAGTTTGAACTTTTTGGCTTTTCTCAAAATTATAAATTATATCTATTAAAATAATTATTACAATTAATTATCTATACATTTATAACCTTATTTTGGTGCTTCACAACTGATCTGTAAAAAAAAAAGTTTGTTGATTATAATATTGCGATAACTCCGCTCAAATGAGGCAGATTGACCTGGCATTAATTATGTAAACTTTCAACTTGTCTTTGTTTGATTAGCATCACTTCATTAAAAATTATTGCTCCCCAAAATGGCACTGCTTACTAATTGTTGTGAAATGAGAAAAGGCACCTTTGCATAATTAGCAGCCTGCCAGTGAAGCGGCTTGTGATGTAACAGAACTAAGATGTTTGGCATTATAGGAATGGCCCATTCTCATTGGATAACATGGCACTCTGGGGGCCCCCTTCATGTGTAGTCATTCTACCATGCACATCCCAGTGTGGGGGGACCTCCCAGTTGCTCTATCCCAGTGGGACAATAGACCGATAATAGATTATCTACACTTTTAACACTTGTTAGTATACTTTAGCTAGTTTTATGACCATATTTGATCATTAACACAAGGAAATCTGAATGCAATAGGCTATAGAATTAAATTAAATAAATCTGATTGTGTGGTCTTGCTTCAAAACAGAATTTCTGCTATTTAGTTTTGTGAATTATACCACATCATTGCGCAACCTAGCTGTAAAGACCCAGAGCCCCAAATCGACTTACAGTTCAATGCAACTGGCTTTTGTGGCATGACCGCAAAGAATGTTACTGATGCAATAACAGTAGATAATCTAAATTAGCATAAAGATTTTTAAAAAAGGTTGCTCAGAAAGTGAATTTCCAAAAATGTGGGGTCGAAAGAAACAATTTGCATTCTTTTGTTTGTGTAAACTAGTGATTATTTGTTGTTTTTAAGAAAAAAATATTTTGGCAAATGCACATGAATAGGCAGAAATTGTAAAAATAAAAGGTACATTACAACATTAATATAACAACACTAAATTGCAACCAGCTATGAGTTAGTGAGTTTATCATTGATTATTATTGAAATTAGGCTCTAAAGCTTGGGTGGGCAACCTTATTTTTTACAAATCTAGTTTCCTACAAGTTCATTCAATAGATTGCGGACAGGTGCTTCTTATTTCCGTGGAAACCTCAATGGTAAACTGTCTGTTGGAACAAAGAACAAGACCTCCATTTGACCCTTCAGGACCATTTTGCCCAGTCTTGCCCTAAAGTCATTCCATATGGTGTATTGAATATTTTGAGATCAAATGTTTTGACCTTATGTCTTAAAGTTATTCAGTGAGAAAACCTTCAATTAGGGGAGGAAGCTGATATTATTGACAACATTTTCTCCCTAAAAACTTCTAGAATCGGGTACTTTTCTGCAAATAAATAGTATTTACATGGTAGTTCTTGTCTTTTTTGGTTTGAATGCTCATTATTATTTAGTTTTATAAGGATAGGGAGTGTAAATCTTGATTCCTAGACTTAAACTAAAGCTTCATGTGTTCCTATTTCCATTTATCTTTTCCCCTCAGATCAAATGATGTCCCCAGGATGTTATATTCCTTTGGCACAGTAGTATTAACCCTAGTTTTTTTGTTCACCCGTCTGATATTGCTGTTTGTTTATCTGGGTCATTCCCACGGACCCAAAGTGAGGTTAACACGAGAACTCCTACAAAGGTCTGATGTTTTGTTACTAGCTACACATCTGCCTCTATTTAGGCCCCAAGTCTACCTCCATCCCCAACCACCTGAAAAGAATTAGAGTGCATGTTCCAGAAAATAGCCTCCCTTGGGTCACAAGCAAGCTACATTGGGGAAAAAAACAGGCTTTGATGCCACAAAGGTAGAAAACAGCAGAGTTGAGTAGTTCATTCCCAATCTGCTTTATATTAGGAAACCATTAGACTTAAATTAAGGGTATTATTTGATGTTCCATACTTTGGTTGTTCATATTGTTAAGGTTAAGAACTTAACACTTTCTAATGTCAAGATAAGTTATCCTTTGAGGGATAATATACAACACATCTCAAAAAAACCTTAAAACTTTTAGGCATCCATTCAGTCTTTCATTTTTTGAACCCAAAATATAGTTGCCCTATTGTAAATATAGTATTTGAGATAAGGGTAATTGTGAAAAGAGGATTGCAATGTTTTAGTCTAATGTTTTGTCTGGCAGTCTAATGTCATTGTAGCAAGATACTATAAATTTAGTCAACATTTAAGGATGTTTTATATCTATTTTTTGCAGGTATACTTTGACTGCGGTGCCAAAGTGGACGTGGTGGATTCCCAAGGACTGATACTCTCCCCAGGCTTCCCTTACAACTATTCTTCTGGGACTCACTGTGTTTGGCAGTTCTTTGTACCTGTTGATTATCAGCTCATCCTTGAGATATTTGACTTTGATGTATTTGAAAGCCACGATTCTTCTGCACAGACCTCAGCCATTTCGAGTTACGAGATAGATGATCTCCAAGATGTGGTGACTAATGCCCCTGACAGCTTGGAATTGGATAAGCCTTCATCAATAGATACCGATAAGAGGAACATTCCTAGGAACGAGCATTCTTTTCAAGATGACGAGGAGAAACCGTCCTCAAAAATCCAGAAAGTGAAAGTTTCCAACTCTGCCAAAAGATCTACAGATGTCTCCTCTGGTCTAACGTCACCACCCACAGCTTCTGTCCTCCTTCCTGACGCCTTGTTGAATTCTGATAAGTCAATAAACACGGCTTCCTCTTCTCATTTGAGAGTAGACTTCAACCCAAGTTCAATCCTTAGCATGACTAAGGTGACCACAGTTGCCTTGGTGAAGTCAACTGACAGTACACCCTTAAGCTATGGAACTCCGCAATCAGGGGTGGATGCCTGCCCACATGACGTCCTCTATATCTCCGATCTCATCACCTTTTCTTCGAGGTTTTGTGGCTCTAATAGACCTCCGAGCAGCCAGTTGGTTTTTGGTTCGAGTCAAGAGATGGTGGAGGTTATCATGGAGCTCATCACAACCACTCATTGGGGGCGTGGCTTTGCCCTACTCTTCCACTACAACAATTTGACCGAACCAGGCGGAGAACGAACACATTTAGTTCCCGTATCTGCTAAAGTTGACTCTTTGCTGGCTGCTGTCAGTGGAGCTGCCTTCTTCACCTTGATAATCACCAGTGTCCTCTGCGCCATATTCAGGTAACATCTCAAGACTCTTAGGTATCGGAAAAATACCCAATGTTGCTCACTTCTCACAACTAAGAAACATAATCCGAACACTGACAATGCGATTTATGCTATCCCCTGTAAATGATTAGATACGTTTTCTGATCACATGATCGGGTCTGGGACATCTCTACAATGTTGTCCTGTTGTGAGTCAACCAAAGTCTTCCCAAACTGAGCTAAGCAAATCATCTCGTGGAAAAAAAACACCATTTTTTTTAATGTTCCATGAAATTAGACTAAGCATTTCACATTTTTTGTCAATTGTAAGCATGTGAAGCATTTTCCGTCTAATCAGTTGAGCGTTGAAGGTACTACGGCACCTGGCTTTAATTCCAGCTGCTTAAAAGTGAATTGACGTGGAAATAAGGTGGAAAAGGCAGAAGGTGAAAGCGGAATCTAAGTCATCAGGTGCTAGTAATAGTGTCATACAGTCAAAGGTTATAATTTATTAGTTTGTTCATCGCAAGGGACAGACAATAACCACAAACTATGGATGTTTAATGGTTTATAATAGAATCTGTTGGAGTAAAATGTGTCTTTTCTTCTAATCTGTTTTCACATCTGTCTGTGTAATCAAGCTGGTTCCTGTTTTTGCAGAAATCTTGACTCAATCAGACCCTTAGCATTAAATCTGTCAACTATTTATGACATGGAAATTGAAAGCAGGTGTTTCATAAAATGAATGCGCAATTAACGGCAGCAACAAGCCAAGTTGGTTAAAACAGGCCCTAAAATGTGTGATCATGGAACCTTTAGCCTATGAGGAAAGCCTTGGTGGCAGCCTTTTCCGCTTGAGGTGTTTCTTATTATTATAAACAATGTCTAACAAATCAGTAGAACATCCAATGACAACGATGGGGGGAAAATAAGGTCTTAAATGTTGGAAAGCAGTTCTGAAATTAACTCCCAAGCTTCTTTCGGGTAAGAAAAGAGGCAAAGGTGGAGAGAATCGCAGCAGGCGTTCTCTACAGTTTGTCGGTGGTTTGGTAATGGGCTCATTCAACTGTAAGAGCAATTTTTAATAAGTGGATACATGTTCAAATATTTCAGCATGCTTCATTGGCTCATTTGGAAGTTAAGAAAAGGACAGAAACATAACTGAAAACGGCCGACTAAATGAACAGCTTTTTGACAAAGTCCTTTAAAAATACCACAATAACCTGCAGTAGATTAATAGAAAATAAGGAAACTAATGAAAAGCACTTAATAAATGACTATTTTTTTATCTACAGACCCAAACTATGTCGAAAAAGAGAGCGTTCCTGTGCATCCACCAGCACTGAGGTATAAAAACAACTTTTTAGCCAATCATTACATAAATTAGAGCAATCGATGTGAAAGAATGGATAAACTGCTTAACCTGCTATGTTGCGGTGAAGGTGCCTGAGGCAGCTGTGAACGCAAAGGTGGATACAAGTGAGCTGCAACTCATGGCTGAGAGTCAGACCAATCAGGAGATGGTTAGCGATCAGGAAAACAACAAGTACAGCCCACCACGTACAGGTGAGAAGAACCAGCATCAGTTTAAATAAGACGGGGGAACTATAAACGCCAATGGTAGGCAATGTGTTAATGTGCCTGTGCAAAAATGAAGTTGGGTGTCAGACTCGGGTTGGTTCGTGGGCCGCTTTAACGTCAACTTGATTTCACGTGGGCCGGACCATTTTAGATATAATATTTAGATTTGCTATTTTTTTTATACATGGATTAAAATCCCTGAATATTCAGTTTTTTAATGGATCGAAAACAATGTTTATTTTAGCTTTTTTATGTATATTTTTAGATTTTACAAAATTATTTTTGAACTAAACACAGGAAAAATGGATTAAAAAATGACAATTATTGATTTAAAAGGGGAAAAATCAGGAATTTTAAAATACATCTATACTCTTCATTTTAATTTGATCCTTAAACAGAAAGTCGGCACTCATGATTTACTTTCTCGGGCCACACAAAATGATGCGGTGGGCCAGATTTGGCCCCCAGGCCACCACTTTGACACATGCTCTACGCAGTACGTTGGGGAAAAAACTTGGGTGTTAATTACAGGATATGGTTCTACTGTATTTTGTTGTTGTTATTTTCTTGTATAAAGTGTTGCAAATTGAGTTACAAGGCATGTATCGCAGAGGTACAGTTTAATTTTATTTAAAAAGAAAAACCTTGGTGGGTCTATACCACAGAAAGGTTTTACTTGCTTTTTCTTTCCAATAAGAAGAGACTAAGACTGAGAGCTTTGTCGGTTGACCCCGAAAGCAACCAGGGGGCTCCGGTCACGGTGTGAGGACAAAAAAATGCAAAGCCCATAAAACGGTTAACAAATTCAAGTTGGCCTGCAATGTAAGCCGTCTCTTCATAACATGAGACCATATTAATGAAAGCCTTGTTATTGTTTTTGCCTTCTCCTATGAGTAATTTCTTATAGTCTAATATGGACACTTATTTTTTTACGTTTTTTTTAAACATTATTCATTTTTCTCAGTCAGTGATACGCAGAATACAGAAATGGACCTTTCCTCCAATGGTTTGGCAGAGCTGGATTTTGGTCCAGATGAGGTCTTCATCATATCGTCGGCTCCGAGCCCGAAAAGGCCAACCACATCCACTTACACAGTAAGATTTCATTGACATCTATACTCACTACATGATCGGGTATCGTCGAATAACATGACCGGACGTTTGGTCGCCTGGACGTTTAGTCGCCTGGACGTTTGGTCGCCCGGACCTTTGGTCGCCGGTCAAATGTACTTAGATATTAAACAGTACTTAGATATTAAACTCTCTCTCTTGGATATTAAACAGTACTTAGATATTAAACTCTCTCTCTCTTGGATATTAAACTCTCTCTCTCTTGGATATTAAACTCTCTCTTAGATATTAAACTCTCTCTTGATTATCATTTTGAGAGCTGGCTTCAACAGTAATCTCTCTGTCACCATTTGACTGGCGACCAAAGGGGACCAAAAGACCGGCAACCAAATGTCCGAGCACTGTCGAATAATATGAGGTCATTATATATCTATATGACTTGGCAAACAAACATCCTAAGAAAGAAACAGCTATTATGGCCCTTCTACAAAGATAACTAACAATTCTGGTCTATCCTTTTGTGGATCTCAGGTGTTTTGTAACAGATTGACATTTACGGAGTCTAATCCCAACGTCACACTTATTTATTTTCTTTCTATTTTATTTAAACTAACATAACGGTACTGGCCCAACTCTCGTAAAAACCCTCTACAATTTGCAATGAGAAAACCCTTTCCTTAAATGTTGATGGGGGAAAAAGTTGTTTCACCAAACATTATCCTTCCGACTTGCTTTTGTGTTCTCCTGGAATAAAACGTTGGCATAAACAGTTCTGGCAGCATTTTTTTGAAGGACTGGCAAGCTTCTGTGCAGCTTGGGCTAATGGAGTATTATCAACAGAGCCAGATTCCCAGCAGCAATTGTGTGTGCGGGTGTTTGTGTGCGCGTGTATTGCATGCATGCTTTGGCACACAGTGTGTGGTCTGTCGGTGTGTGTCCTCCCTGCAGACGCCCCTGTATATCATATAATAATGCTCCCACCAGATGAACTCCTTTGACCTTCTCCCCAACCTGACCGTAAATTCACAAAGTTCCTAGAAAACACATGGAATTTTGACAAAATGACCTAGAATTCAATTGAGATCTTCCCCAAATGACCCCATGTACTGATTTGTCAGCCTGTGTATCAAACCTAAAAGTACTCTTTGTATTCGAGGTACTTTGGTGACCAGAAGAACATGTTATTTAAACCCCTAGCTAATTCTTGTCTAGACAAAGCTAACGGTGAGTGACTGTGTGAAGGATTATTCTGCTCTTGTTCTCTCGATGATGGGCGAAAACCCTAAAACCTTCGCCCTCCCCGGAATAATAGCAGCTGACCGATCAGGAAGGATAATGTAGCATACACGCGTACAGCCTGTCAGTCATAATTAGCTGAAATGAAGATCAAATTATGGAAGACGTTCAATTTTTTTAAGTAAAAGCAAGCTTCACACTTTTCCATGATAAACCGGTTTGTAATTTTATCGCCACTTGGGTGTGGATATGCCACCAATATCATTGGGTAGTATAGTAGGTATTCAGACTGTTTTTATGTAGTGTAATATGAGTCTTATTTATCAGTGACTATGCCACCTCATACTGTTACATAAGGTGTTTTTTTTTTTAGAATTATACATTGTGTAAAAAGGTTTCGGAAGGTAAGAGATGAAAAAAAAAGTAGATGGCAAGCTTAGCTTTGTTTTTAGTACGTTTTTAGTACAAAAGAATGGTTTGTTATTCGATTCTTCATTCAGATCAGGAAAGATTAGAGTATGGCAGAGCAACAATGACTATGCAAGTAGCACTATTGTATGCCAAGTTATGCCAGACAGAATTTTACATGTTAATTTACTTATTTGTATAAAGGATTGTATTCTGTTGACTATTGGCGCAAAATCATTACCATTTTTGTGCCAATGTCCTGTATTTTATTGCTATTGTTTTCAAGTTTACAGTGAAATTTAAATGATGGAAACAGGTGAGGTTCTGCTCCTGTGTCTAATTTTTGTTTAAACAATGTGAAAATTCCAAAGCCCCTTCTGTTTTAATAGTCCGAAAAAATAATGAATGAGTCTGTGAGCCACACATACTGAGTTGGCCAGCTTTTTGACCAAATGAGCCAAGCAAGCCAGTACACTTCCTTCTCAATAATCCGTTCAATTCATGAACTAAACAATCCGTGGGTAGAAGTAAAGGTGGGGAGGGGATTTGAGAGTGGGTCAGTTCATTGATGCCTGAATTGTCAATTTCGGTATGCTTTCAAAGAAAATCAATGCAGTCACTGACTGCTTTCTGATCTTTATGTCCAGGTTCAGTAGCAACGATGCGTGCTTGTTTCAATAACAAGTCTCTCGCACAGTGTAGCCCATTGACCATTGTATCCACAGTTGAGGGTTGGTGCACAATGCCACCACCAATATTTGCGCTATTTATGTACGCTGGTTATCTCAATCATAATTAGTTTATATTTTAGCTTGCGTGTCAGTTCAAGTTCAAAAGAGCAACAGAGCTTTTGAAGAACTCAATTTTGGATCGTTTTAGTCCTTGGCAAAAGTAGGTCCTAAGACAGGGGTGGGCAAACAATTCGGCCCGGGGGTCACATTGACTTTAAAAATTTGACAGATGGGCCGGGTCAGCATAAGATACGATACATATAAAAAAGGGCATCCGTTCACAGTACACATGTAACATAAATAGAATAAAAAGACAAAAGTATTAACATACTCATTCAAGTATAAAGTACAAAGTAAAGTAAAAAGGAATGTATTAAGAAATATTAAAATGTAATTTATAAATAGATGGAGGGTATCAAAACACGAAAAACAAATAAGAGTGGACACAGCTACTGTCACTGGTTACGCGTGAGTGACAGCGCCATCTTGGGAAAAAACAAAAAAATAACATTTTGGACAACATCGACGGGCCGGATTAAAAAGCCTAACGGGACATAAATGGCCCGCGGGCCGTAGTTTGCACATTTCCTAAAAGGTATTATGCATTTAATCCATCAGCACGTCGCTGAGTGGCATTTTCAGAATGTTCACGTGTCATTTGCTTTCTCACTCCTCAGCAAAGGGAACGGTTCCTGAGGCACAGTGACACCGGCCCCGATCCCGTTGCTGACTGGGCGTCATCAGACTCTACCCAGCCTCGGTCTGGTCCCACCACCGATGGAAATGGCGGCTGTGTCAGACCGAGAGCATGGAGTGTCCGCACCTTCCAGGAATTCCTGCCTCCACTGCCACAACTCCATAAGAAGTGGTGCAGCTGGAACTCCACCAGTCCTTTCACCAAACTTGTAGATAGCGTCAGTATCAAAACCATTCTTATCATTTCATCACACTAACCTCAAATATATTCATTCAAGACCCCAAGAGATTATACATTTACCTTCTGAATACCAAAGTAGAAAGTAAGTACAATATGTGTTGATGAAAACAATCTATTGTCATTTAAGGCACCGGCCAATTTGCTGTCTGACAAAAGGAAAGTCTTCTCAGACGTCCACCTGGCGGACAGGTTTGACACCAGCACCATTTCCGACTCGCCAATCAGCAACGCTTCCTATCCACTCGCTCAGCCAGCTCAGAGGCAGCGACACCTAAACTCAACCAGCAACCTGCGGCGTTTCCGCTTCACCGGGCCATGCTTTGGTCTACTCTCTGGGATTGCAGACCCAACGAAAACCACCGGGTCCCATCGTGCCCAGAGCTCCCAAACAGCGCCTAACTCCATTCCATCTTCCCAATGTGATTATGAAAGTAACCAGGTGACCAATAGGCTGGATTTCCCTGGTGAAGAAGATCACATGAACGTACCCGTGTTTGCCATCTCTGAGGAAGAAGATCGACAGCCTCTCGTTTCGGCTGAACACCTTGGCCAAAGTACCGTCACCGCTATTAAGAATGGACAGGTTCTGGGCACTTTGGATGGCAAAAAACCAGCTGCCACCAGCCCACAGAATCACAAGGTTAGATTGGAGTGGTCTCCGGGCAGCCAGGCGTTAGTTGGGGTTTGTCCATTCCCTTCGAGTACAACCATTACCGTGAGTGAGTCAAACTCTATCAAAGACTGCCAGTTACCATACAGCCAGCCAACTGGCTTGTGCAGTGTGACCAACCAATGACCAGGAAGATTCTAAAACAATTAGTGGACCAATGAAGCATGCCTTGAACTATTCTGAGAGCCACATTACCAACTATGACAGAAGAAAAATGAACTTTTACAAATTGATTGCTATGTTCTGGAATATATTATTCTCATTGGGGAGGCTGCTTGTTCTGTATTTTGTATGCTGAGGTCTTAATATGTATATATATGTATATAAAAAAATACGCTTCGGACTAAGTGTACATGGAAACCAGGAGAACTTTTTGAAACCAGATTTGTGGATCATTTTGGGGAAGGATTATTAAAATATTGCACTTCAATAGCTTTCAATAACTGCAATTCTGTGTACATTTTATATTACCAACCAATTGTCAGACATGGTTTCTTCACTCCTACATTTCCTATTACATTTATGGCTTGGACAGTGTGTATACTTTACTGGATAATAAAAGGGAACTCAAAATATTGTAAACTATACTGATGTACATCAACAGATAAATCTAGTATGAAGTAAATAGATAACACGATATTATTTATAAAATGAGTTGACATGAATTTATGTGATGTTTTAATAAAGGTTGTCATTCTCACACCGAATACTTAAATGCTTGAATCTCCATTTAGTTCAACGCCTAAAGATCACAAAATAATTCAAATATAAATAACAGGAAAATCAGTCTTAAGACAGTTACGATATTTTAATTCTGATAAAATGACAAATCCAAAGGGTAGAAAAAAAATCCAAATGCCAATAAAACATGGGGAAATATGCTAAACAACTGTGCACTTTTATTTTAGAGATTTGTGGCACAGACACCAATTTTTTGCTTATTGATATCACTAAATTTTTTTTTTCCCAATGGGATTATCACAGTCTCGGGTCTGCTAAGAGTTTGTACACCCAACAATATGTCTTAGTCATAGACTTTCTACTATGTGTAAACATTTGCGTTAGTATACAATAAACCTCCCATCTTGGGGACAAATGCAAAGTACTCCTGGAAAAGCCTCTTTAATACCAATTCCTGATTGGAGCGGCATGGTAATGCTATTGGCTTAAGAGTGGCCAGACCTCGGTAGGGAATAATTAAAACTCAGCCTTTCTGTCAGGGGATCGAATGGACTTTTGTAGAGAGGGTCTGAGCTGCTATGGAATGCTAAAATGACTGTATATACCATGACTAAAGAGGAGGTTAAATAAACAAAACCTAACCTTCACACCGTGACCAAATAAACCCTTTGGTGGAGGGTTAGATAGAAAATGCCTTCAAAATGAAATTGCATGGCAAATCATGTGTTAACATTGTCAATAACACTAAATAGAAAAAAAAAATTAAGATCAACAAGTCAATTTTCCTAATATAATGTTTAAATGGCTATGAGAATTAAGCCTCAGGGTTGATTAAATAACTGTGCAAATGTTGTCAAACTTGGACATGAAGAACACACAAAACTAATTCTAACTAAAATATAAACAAACTCAATACAAGTGAAGTGTCCATACACAATTCACTGGATGCCAGCTGAAATTTAACAACTTCTAACTTATCTTCATTTTCAACCGGAGTTTTATACACACTAACGTATGTGTGTTTTGAAAGGCATGCACATTGAAATTGACTAAACATTTCAAACCCACCTATGGTGAGAAATGGTTGAAGAAAAATTCTAATAGCAATCATGCAACTTTTCCTGCAATACAACCCTTCATAATAACAACTACAATGTCTGTTATGTCTAGTAAATAGAATATATTGCAAAATATTCCAAGTTTAAGTTCTGAAAAAGTGGGCTTTACTCTCCCTCCAATAAAATCATTTCCAAATAATCAAATTTTGAGAATTTGGCGATAGGGTGATTTTTTTTGTGTTGCCCAAATTGTATAGAATCTAAAATCTATCAATAAAATCTATATAGTATCCCTACTAGAGCAACCCGTTATTACTGTAACATACATATGGATTAAACTATATAACAGTCATAACATATTCTTAAAACCTAACCAGGCTCTTTTAGCGACATTAAGTTCCTATTCAGACTTTCTAGTTTTCTTAACTTTCCTATGCCACCTTTCATTAGCCTTTTTTTACAATATGTAATAGGAACAAAGACAAATAAAAAGTTATTTCCCATTCCAGAGTTCCAGTAATGTTTGAAAATTATTCCAACACAATGACATCATTGTATGATCAGCAAATATATGTTATTGCATGTTATGCACTTCAATTTTACCTTGTTAAATTCTAAACTAAAACACCCACCTGCCCATAATCTAAGCAAAACTGTTAGCTTGTTAATGACAACAATCAACCAATGTAACACCTACTGAGAAGTGGAAATCCATGCTAGGTAAAAGTTCTAATTATTTTTTTGCATCCATAATATGGGACAGCATCATCAGGTGGAAAGCTACCATATTTGGTGTTTTTCCCTCCTTTTGTCTGCTTTCTGAACAGGAACACAGCTCAGCTTTTGAAGCGGGTCTGCTCACATATGTGGTTGAAATTCCTGATATCAACATATCAAAAAAAAAAATTCAACCAGACTATTTAAAAAATAATAATAATAATAATTTAACCACACTATGTAATCATTGGGGAGTAATGTGTCCAGGCATGTCCAGTCATGTCCTATCATGTCCAATTGAGGGGTTAGAGTCCCTTATTAACACAAGCTCCCCATCTAGTGGTAAACAGGGCAAAAAGCAGGGATAGAAGACTACCGGGTGAAAGTGTTAATTAAAATTAGGAATTCAGGCCTTGTTATTTAATATACACATGTATATAGAGAAATAGTACTTTTGTACATTAAATTTTAATAGTTGTACTAAGCACATTGCGTGAGACGACCCAATCAAACAATCCAAAAAGGTGTTTCAGGCTTACCTTGCATGATGGGCTTTTATTTGTGTACGACAGTTAAGACCCCAGTAGCAGTCGGGACGAGATAATACGGCAGCTGCGGGGGTAAAAATCACATTCAGTTGCCTTGACCAAAAATAAAAGTACTCAAATAATATGCAAAACTCTAAAATATTAAAGTACTGCCCAAACCTTGTTAACTGTGAACATTGTGTTGTATTCTAAACCCAAACCGACCAATTAATAGTTTAACAGGTATCAAAACATCTAATTTCAGGAGTGTTTCATTCAAAATATGAAGGAAATAAGAAATAAAACAATCTTACCTGGTAGTTCAGACGTAGGAATATTCTGTCTGTACTTGTACGCCAGCTCCTTGAAAACCATAAGGCCGCAGCACACACAAATGATTGTATTTGCAGAAACAGAATTATGCCGATCTGGGGAAATGGGGGAAAATCAGATTACTTTCCTTGCAGGATGACATCACAAATACTGATTGAAAAACTCACCTGAAAGGCAATATTTCCCTTCTTCCAAATCATGTAAGGCCTCCTTAAGTAGATCCTTCCATGTTTTGCCTCTAGAAGTCAAGTAGTTCTGAAAAAAAGAATAAAGTTCATTTAAAAGATGCAGCAATGGCTTTTATTTTACTCCATAGACCTGATATTGCCAGCTACATGAACTTTAAAATCACTAATTTCCAGAATATGATATATAAGAGAAGAAAACTAACTTCTAGGAAAAATCTCAAATAAAAACTATAAGAGATAAATAATATACAGACAAAATTCTGAAACTACAACTACAAGTAAATGTTACCTTTAGAATCTCTGACTCATAGTGATTGTTGTTCAGCACACCATCCAGACATTTTTCAGTCAGATTAAGCTCTGCAAAATCGTGAAATACAAACTTTTAACTGTTCATACAGGTTTGTAAGATCAGTTTTCTAGTTTTCTATCAATCATGGTTCACAAAATCAGATGCCTACCACTGAATTGAGCCAGGCAGCCTTGACAGCCAATCCTGCGGCAACCCCAGTAGATGTGACAGAAAGGACGTTGGCATTGAGCACCTGAAAACAAACAGCAATGAAATCCACACAGAAAAAAAAGGCACTAAAATGACTTACCACACTTATTTTGAAAGGCCCATAGCAAACATGTATTCAAACACTTTTCATGAAGTGCCTTTAATGGTAAAATAAGTGCAGACGATAAATGGTAGTGGCACACTACAAGTACTTACATTGCTGGTGGCTATTCAACTCAGGCCGTCTATCTGGCATTGCCTCTAGGCAGCAGTTACAAATAAGATGATCGCCCTGAGGTTGACAGCGGTACTCCAGAGGACCTGCAGACAAATAGTTGACCGGTGACAATAGAAGAACAAAGGTAGACCAAGATCCATATCTGTTGTTTGAAATATCAAAACAGACATGTGAGATTATCTTCCATCGACTCATACCTGCCGGGTTTCCAGGCGACACTGAGGACTCTCCATCAGTGGCAGAGACTTCATCTGAAGATATGTTTGGAGGAGGAGGCATCGAAGGTGGCATGCAGGGAAACCGATAACTCGAGGCAGTGGGAAACGGCATCTGGTTGATCTCGTTGTTGTAGCCTGGGCATTGTCGGCACATGAATAGAGGCACACTGGAAAAAAAAAAGGTTTTCTCTAGTAGTGTTTCCTAATATTTATCTCAGATAAAAAAAAAAACAATGTTGATGACTTTTTCCTTATCTAAGGCAGGGGTCACCTACTCCCGTCTGGTGTTTTCCGGACGTTTGGTCGAATGGACGTTTGGTCAAACGGATGTTTGGTCGACGGACAATTCTCTCTCTCTCATGATTATAATTTTGAGAGTGAGAGATCACCTGGTTGATCACTTTCAACAGTTAACTCTCATTCGTGATTATAATTTTGAGAGCCAGCGAATCCAGCGACCAAACATCCGTTCGACGAAAGGTTCTAGAACCAAGTGTTCGTCGACCAAATGTCCAGTCACAGTGTTTTCCGTATCTCCCTTCTCCACCACACCTGAATCAAATGGCCAGGATTGTTTTCAGGTTCCTGGAGAGATTGCGGAGGAGTTGATCATTTTAATTCAGGTGAGTTTGAGGAGGTAGATATGGAAAAACAAGACTGTAGAGGTGCCCTTCGAGGACCAAGATTTTACCTTTCGGTGCCATTGGGTTAGTTTCACTTAAATTTAGTGCAGATGTTTTTTTCCAGGAAAATCCATACCTGAACACAGAAGAGTCACTGTCATTGTCAGAGATCTCATAAAGATTATCTGAGCTGCACTCCTCATCAGAAAAGTGCTCCAAAATGTCCTGTTTGATTTTGTTGCGGCTGTCCATGCTTTTCATGTCTTCCTCACTGCGAGACTTTTCTGCAAGACAGATGACCACACTTTTTTTTCTCCATTCTACAAAATACACCATGTCCGCAAAAACGCGAAAAATGAAAAACGCGTAAAACGGGGGAATACTTTGAAAAATATTTCCATAGTATTACCCCCGTTTTTGCTAAAAAAAACTGCAAAAGCATGGGAATACTGTATGGTCAACATTAACAATTAAAACAACTAAAAAGACACCCCTATTTGTAGTAATTTATGCTAACCTGGGTGCTCAATGAGGTAGGCCTCCACCAGGTTGTTGATGAAGTAGTTTTTATGAATCCTTTCCGCAAAGGCACGGCACGTTGGACAATTAGACGAAATGTCCATCCAGCCAGAGTAACAGGCAGCACAGAAAGTATGCATGCAGGGTTGCAAGCTAACAGTAGAAGAAACCATGAATGACATTGTCATTGACACAAACACACAATGAGAAATATCAATTGAATTGGAATTTCACCTGACGCAGTCATATAATAGTTCCTGGCAGATGCTACATGTCAGAGATTCCTCCATCTTATCTGTCTTGGTCTTTATTGGCGATGTTTGACCCAAAATATTTCCCGATGATCCAGATGTTGGTGGAATGACCTCTATTGGACAAATGTGGGAATTATAATAAAGTTATAACAGAAAGCTTGTATTGACTGATCATGAGTCAGGAATAGTATTAATGGCTTTTTCTTGGAACAGAGGGCATACAAATATGTATGACGTCAGTTGGTCAAAATACTAACACACCTGTTTTTCTCCTTTTGCATTCTGGCTCTGAATGAAGTGCTTCCTCACATTCTTGGTCCACATCTTGAGATTTGCAACCTGTTAAGGTGACAAAAGACACAGTTAAGCTACTTTTAATCATTTCAAAAAGCCCATCGTCATGTCGTGTCATTTAAAAACTTTGAATAATAGATCTTAGAAACAAACTCCCCAGCTTAACCACTTTATACCTATAGAGTTGTGGTTATTAAATTTGGTATCTTCTATATTTAGCTTGTTTTACACTACAGAGTTTTTACCCTGACTTGAATAACCACTGGTTATTATCACAGTTATGTCAAGTGAAATCTACATCAAATCAGATTAGATGGCATTCTCCATTTAAATTTACCAAAAAGATTCAAGTGGAAATTCTTCTTAAGGTTTATACTTATACCATATCTTATTATTATCTTAGTATAAAAAAGCCCAGATCACAATAAAATATTTTTAAGTGACAAATAGTGATAAAGAAACAAGCAAAAACACCAACACTAAACTCATCAATGCCAGTGCTAAAATCAAAGACATAAAAAAACCCTAGAAACGTGCCTAAATATACTGCAAACTATCTTTAGCAGTGTATTTGTAAAACACCAAAACAACACACCTGAGTGAAAACCTGCTCTATTTGTCCCTGCTGTTAAAGGAAGCTGAAAACAGAGGTGGGAAGTTGAGGTGGAAGGCTGAGGTTCCTCTTCATTAAGATCCCGTGGAGCTTTTGTCAGCATGACAGGCTCCACAGATAGTGTCATATCAGAGGATGTAAGTGTATCAGGACTGTGGCCTGGTAAGTACAAAGTTTCATAGAGATAGACGGTTACTCCCAGAGTAGTACTATAAAGGAATGTAATGAAATACTACACGGTTTTAGACCAGGAGTTTTGAATACTTACTTTGGTGGTCTTCTAAAAATGTTTCCTCAGTTGTGAGTGCGTGGTAAACATAAGCAATATCTGCAAAAAAAAAAAAAAAACATTGTCAGTTTTTGGCTCCTTGTAAATACAAAAATACTTTTGTGCTAATTGTTTCTGAAGTATTTTAATTTTGCCTGTCGGACCAGAATTAACGTCACACCCTAAAAACAATCATGAACTTACTTTTCTCAGGCTGACTTTTCCGGTACACAAAGTAGATGACGTCACCATTTTGAAGGATGTGAGTTTGTTTTTTAACCAATTTGGACATGTTGATCACTGTACCATTGGTGCTAGAAGAACATAATCATTTGTTAGTAATAAATACATGTGTTATTTTGGGATGATAATAGGAGTGTTAGGAATCATACCTCATGTCTTCAAGCCACACCTGCCCTGAGTTTTCATCATGAACAATCTTACAGTGTTTCGCTGAGATCTTTTTATTGGCAGGAAATGCCAAATCACAGCCTGTCAACAATACAACACAAACACAATAAACCAGGGGTGTCAGACTCGGGTTGGTTCTAGGGCCGCTTTAACGTCAATTTGATTTCACGTGGGTCGGACTATTTTAGATATAATATTTAGATTTTTTTTTTTATAAATGAATTAAAGGGCCTGAATATTCTGTTTTTTATAGATCTAAAACAATGTTTATTTTAGATTTTTTGTAATATATTTTTAGATTTTATAAAATTATTTTTGGACTAAAAACAGGAAAAAAATGATTAAAAAAAATTACAATTATTGATTTAAAAAGGGGGAAAATCAGGAAATTTAGTATGTCTCTACTGTCCATTTTAATTTAATTCTAAAACAGAAAGTCTCCACTGTTCATTTACTTTCCCGGGCCATAGAAAATGATGCGGCGGGCCAGATCTGGCCCCCGGGCCACCACTTTGACACCTGCAATATACGTTAACAGCAAATATTGTTATGTTTTAGTAGCTGTTCAACCTCAGATTAAGAGTCAACTACACTGTTGAGATGCAATAATCACGTCTAGTCTCTCTAATGATGGCTAGACATTTTGCATTCCAAAAAGTGTAGACCCCACAATCTATCCAACTCACAATAAGGCAATGAAATCCAGGCCCATACATAAAATACCTACTTAAAATTCTGCACACACGTTCTCACTGGAGGCCTTTTGTTATCATCACAAAAGAGCTAAAGGCTTTATGCTTTAAAATGAGGGTAGGGGGGTTAAACCTAGACAGTGGCGTCTCCTTCACACAGAATATGCTTGTCCTTTGGTAACAAGTTGACACACTCAAATGCCAAATAACGTAAAATTATATTTACAGAAAATATGATCTTTTCAATGTAGAAAGCAGTGATTTTTTTACCTTTTTTTCGGCCAATGATGCATTCCCTTTTGAAAAGTAACACTCCAGTTTCATTGGAATTCACTTTGACCAGTTTTCCCCATGGCGTACCCCTTCTTCTGTGATTCTCCATCTCCCAAAATTTGGATCTAAATATGTATCTTGTTGCAGATCAAATCACATCACTGGAAAATATCAAAAGACAAAATCATATCACTTTATTATCACAAGACAAAATCAAATCAGTGTATTATCACAAGAGCAAAATTCACATTTTCAACGAGATCCTTTAGATACCATCACGAAAAAATGTAAAATTCCAATAACGTGACTATACGTCAATTGTTAACCCAAAAAAATGACAGCTTAGTTAGCCCAAATATTAATAAAAGTTAGCATTTTGATCGCAAACGCAGCAATGAATACAAAACTTCCACGCCAAAAACTCCGTTCACATGAGAAAACGACGGCATTTGCTAACGTTAGCAGCTATTTAGAAACCTAGATCTCGTTCAGATCCAAACATATTTTACTTTAATATTCACATGATGTTACTGTACCGTGAAAAAATGAGGGTTTTGTTGCCAAATGTTCTGCCGAGAATTTCAACTTGTCATGTTCCAACCAGGAACGAGCTGCACTTTCCGGCAAGCTCTGTGTTGACATTCGAGTTTGTTATCAGCCAAAAAGAATGCGACTTGGGATTTGTAGTCCAATTACGACGGAGCGCACACAAATAGTGCTTTATTAAAAATAAATACATAAATAAATCTATAAATACATTTAAAAAAGACTTATACTGTACTGTCTTTCTTATTCATGTAAATAATGTTTTTTTTATTAAAAATAAATAAATAAAAAAGAAATCCACTGTACTTTTAATCTTATTCATGTAAATAATGTTTTATTAAAAATAAATAAATAAAAATAAAAAAGACATCAAAGGTACTTTTAATCTTATTCATGTTAATAATGTGTTTTATTAAAGATAAAAATAAATAAAAATGAACATCAGTTGTACTTTAATCTTATAAATGTATCTTTCTGCCTTAATATTATAAAATTGTCTTCCAGATGTATTGACAAAAGAGAAAATTGTTGTGATGCATTTGTGCAAAATACTCAACCAGTTTCACCCAGTGGGCCATCACGTGGCATCCCATTGATGCATGAACACATGCGTGAATTTGAACACACCTGTAAAGTGCATTTGTACACCTGTTTTATGAAAGGTGCTTGATAAGTTAAGGTGGTTTGCTTTATTGACTGTGTCTTTGGGGGTCAAAAAAAGGGTCTTTCTTGTTTTCTTAATGTTACATGTTGTGCTTTTTCACATATTTCCACAAAGCTGTGCCATTTATACAGAATGTATTCTTTAGGGAAATGATTATATTTCCACATGGTATTCAGTTCTGAGTAGTAACACCATTCTACATCCTCTGATAAGGTCACTACTGCAAATTGAATGGCAATTCTCAATTCCCTTACCCTAGCTGTCAATCAGCATTTCTTAATTGGATCAAAGATTGCGAACGGCAGCTGAAAAGAACATCAAATAGGTAATTAGAGGTAATAATGAGAAAATAAACCTTAATGTCACAGAGTGGAAAAAGGCAGGCAAGGAAAATCATTCCGCTGAGCTTTTCCGGAATGATCTTTTTCGAGTTCGGGCTAATTGCTGAAGGGTGTCTTCTTAACTGACTGTGAAAAGCTGTGTCTAATTACTGCAACATTAATCAGGCATTAGCTTGTTATCACAAGGTTAACTTATCAGGAGGGGCCCAGAAGCATCTGGTGGTGCCATTTACCCACACTGCATTGGGCCAAGTGTTCCACAAGGGGTAGTGCTTGTTCTTCCATTACACTGGATGATTAGAAGATATTGTTGCTTTTGTGTGTGGACAGTAATCCCTCGATAATCACGGCTTCAACTATTGCGGCTTTCACTACTTCGTGTTTTATTTTCTGGAGGAATTTTTTGTTTGTTTGTTAATTACATTTTTTTTTGTAAATTCATAAAAATCTGAAAATCCATGCTGAAACTCGCAAGCGGGAAGCCACTCTCGGTGCTCGGACATTTGGTCGCCGGTCTTTTAGTCTCTTTTGGTCCCCAGTAGTTTGGTCGCCGGTCAAATGGTGACACAGAGTTTACTGTTGAAGCCACCTCTGAAAATTATATTCATGAGAGAGAGAGAGTTTAATATCTAAGAGAGAGAGAGTTTAATATCTAAGTACATTTGACCGGCGACCAAAAAGATCGGCGACCAAAAGACCGACGACCAAACGTCCGGTCACACGACTCCCCCATCCTCCACTTGAACTAGAACTCAGCACTGAAGTAAACATATATATATTATTTAAATAGAGGTGAACATACTGTTTTTTTTGTTTATCGCGGCTATGTCTGGTCTACATTAACCGCGATAATCGAGGGATTACTGTAATCTGGTTTAAATCTTCTATAACAGGCCAGAGTCAATATCCATACAATATTATCTGTTCAGGGTTGATTACATCTTACTGTTTTGACATATCATACAGAAAAAACTGAATGTTGACACTTGGAATGAACAGCCAACAAACAAACCCCTCAAAAAATGATCTCAATTTATCATGGGTTCATGGTCAGATTTACCAGAAGCAAAAGACATCCTTGCCACATAATTTTAAAAAGTACAAATGACCAGAAGTCCCCTAGTCAATAATATTCTTATAATTATTTTCACCTTGGTTCTCTGACCTGATTTCATGGCCCAACAGATCAGCATTCTCATCAGAATTCCTTTCCAGCACCAACATTTCTGCCAAAGGTGTTCATTTGTCATAGAAGCACGGAGATCATAGGCTGGCAAATCTCCCACGTCTTCCCAGATTGTCAAGCTCTTTGCCTGCATGTCAAAGACAAAAGAACACGTCAGTGCAAGAGAGCAGAGAAGCCATTCAATTTATACAAGGGTTGTTGAAACCCCCCCTGAGTTTCCCTTCCTTTGAAAATGCCGATTAGCCTGGCTGGGAGAGATTACAAGCAAATAAAATTACCTTTTATTGTGATTTTTGAATTCCTAATACCCTCGGAATTATAATTACTCTGCACTCCTACTTGATATCATACAACAAAGAATCAGAGATGGGGATTGAACAGGTTATGCAGCTACTGATTGAATGCGTATTATCTGGCCTGTTTCACCCGAAGTAACAATAATGGAAGAAGAATAGAGGAATGAATAGGAATAAAATCAGGTGAGTGTAGGATTTAATGATCTTGAGAACACGGAGGTTTTATTTTTATCGGTAAAATGTTTGGTTGGTACACAGGGGGATGGTGTTGGGGAAGGATTGCTTTTTTATGCTATTTAAATGAAGTTGGTTCTTTAATAAGGAAAGATATTGTTTAATTATTCTCTTCTTTCATGGGGAACACTTTCATAAGAATTAAAACATTTTTCTTTCATATGTTAATAGTATCAAAACGGTTTCTCTTAATGTGGTTGGAACAGTTTGACTTAAAAGGGCTATTTGTTGTGTGTCTATGTTTTGTTGGTAAACCCTTTAAAAATGGACTTTTAGTATTATTTAGGTTGTGGAAATTTGGCGACAATGTGCATTTAGGAGCTGACATAATAGTATCTAAAAACATTGTTAAAATTTCTTTAAAAAAGGTGACTTCAAATCTCACAGAATGCTTATAATACGTCTGCTTGCAAAATTATGTTCAAAAACAAATTTCCCATCCAAAATCCGTAGTCTTAAATCAAGAAAAAAAGATTAAAATACACAAAGTGCCTCCAGAGGGAATCATATCTAATTTTTAAAGAATACGAGAAAACTCAGTTTTCCATAAAACAGCTCAAATGCAGAAGATACTTCAGTTTTGAAAGACTACAATTTTAAAGGCTTACTCACGGAAAAAATAACAGTGTCATTTTCAACTTTACATTTCTCAGCTCTAAGACGCCAATTGTTTGGAAAGAGTTTTGCAATCAGTTCCCAGTACATATACTGTTGTATAAACAGCCTTTAGGCACCTTTGGAAACAAAAATAAAACAGCAAAATATTGTACGTATGGAAAATAGCACATGTGCCTTGCGGCTTTTACCAACAAACAGAAGGAAGGAGATAAGAAACATTCTTGGTCGGCTTAGAAAACGATCCCCGAGAGGAGCCAGCTTGATAGCAGTACTTGTTGTTCTGATGTGTTAAATAGCTGGCCTTCAACAACCCTATTCAATCGCTTAAAGAGCCACTGTGTAGCCAAGGGTTGTGCTAGATAGCCAGATGGCTCAAGTCTATGGAATTCTGCCTGGTTTTACGTGTCGCGAAGGGAACAATCACAAATATGGACATGCTAACTACTGGTTCCTGCCAGGATGTGTGTGTGATTTGATTAGTTGGAATAAAACGTTTCCGGAATGAAACACTGATTAAAATCCTGTGTTAAATAGCAACAAATGAACAGCGCCACTCCAAAAACATAGTTTGCCTCAGGTTCTTTTTTTTTAAACATGTTATTGTTTTGGCTTGTGGTAGCAGGATTGTCAAATTTTAAGAACTGGGGGAACATTGCATACCAACTAGCGTGTGATAATACTTTGTTTTTTGGGAAGTACGCAATTCACCAACGTGTACAACTCGAACAAAAGATCCAGCCAGGAATTTTGAACAAATTCAAGCTCTCCCGAGGCTGGTTTGGACTAATCTGCAAACAAACCGCTTCGCAAGCTGCCATTGCGAGTGAAAGAACAAGCCCCTAAAGCTGTGACATTAACAAACACAACAAGATAAGATGGGGATTGTTATCTCAGCACATGGAACGTAGCTCCGATAGGAGATAAGCCTTTCAAAACACGTTCGTTGTCAGACACGTTTCCAAAGGATCTTGGGAGCCAGTCCAACCAAGCCCGGAATGGCATGCCGAGTAGCCAGTCATGAGCCTCCTGACCTTTACCATCTCATTATAGCTACCGTTGGTATTTTCAAGTCTATGTTTACAAACAGGATGATAAGAATTTTACTAAAAGCCACACAATTGAGAGCTGTAATGAGTCCTACAAATATGATAGAATTTCACATTATAATTGTACCGTATTTTCACGACTATAAGGCGCAATTAAAAGTCTTACATTTTCTCCAAAATAGACAGTGCGCCTTATATATGGAAAAAACAGATAACCAAAAACGAAAAACCACCACTTTTGAATATTAAAAAAACACAAACACATGAACTGAAACAATACTGTTAAATATGCAGATGCCATCTTAGTTTACAACATCTTCCATCATATAGCTCCTCCCCCACTGCAAGATTTTCTACAAAAAAATCCCAAACATCAACAATGGCTGGCTCTAGAGGTGACTGTAAAGTAGTGAGTGCTTCATACCTGGAAGTCAATAGCAATTACCATATTTTCACCACTATAAGGCCCACTTAAAAGTCTTAAATTTTCTCCAAAATAGACAGTGCGCCTTATAATACAGTGTGCCTTACATATGGAAAAAATGTCATTCATTGAGGGTGTGCCTCATAATGCGGTGCGCCTTATAGTCGTGAAAATATGGTACTTGTAAAGGTTAAATTCGGCGAAGTTGGGTACGTTTTGACCGTGATCAAGCTTTCCAAGAGTCCATAAATCCTGAAATAAAAGTAAATTTTTCTGACACATGTCATTGCTTAGCAGCCTGAACCAAAATTGAACTGGCGTATGTATTTAAAGCCTTTGCTTTCCATCTTGTAAAATGACTCCAACCATTTAAGAGCACCCTTGAACATGATACATTCATTTCATGCCACCAGGGGAGATAATTGTCAATTCTATATTCTGTGTATTTTACAGTACATTACCAATGTGGGAGAGTGTAAGGTTACACACCAAAAGTTGGGAAATACTCATAAGTTAATTCCAGTCTATAGAAAAAAGGACCTCCAAGTATTCTAGACCCTCCCTGTTTTCTAATAGGCCAATGATTTCTTTCCTTAAAAGTTTTTAGAATGTCCTCCATGAGCCAATACAGTGGTGATGTGAGACCACCAGCATATTTGTCATGGATCCAGAGGTGCAAAGACATTAGACAAGAGTTGCAATACTTTGTCACCACTCACCCGCCTTTAAAATTCACACCATATGGCTGTTTCCAGACCAGCCCTTAAACTACTGACTGGTCTGGTTTCTTTCAGCTGCCTCTACCTTGACAATGAAGTCTAAAAAGCAGAAAATGCTGCTGTACACTGCTTGCCTTTTGAGGTGGTCGGATCAAGGAGAGTGTTGTGACAGGAAACTGCTTCTAAGGCTCTTGACTCGGTGCTCCCTCCCTTGGTTTTCCAGTTGTGATATTGTTAAGTCCTTAAGAATGGCTTTTATCAGGGATTTTAAATCTCTGCCATGACATGGGCTTAAACTTGAGTGGTAGTTTCTCATATCACCAAGTCCAGAAAAGGCTGGTATAATCCAAAAATGATCTTATTAGCAATCTGTGGTTCAAAACAACGATTTATTGGCACAGATGAATGGAAAGGTGTTTGAGAACCAATACACTGTGGTACAGGAGGCTTTTATCTACGAGGAGCTTGGCCTGGACCATGCATTTACTGCCCAACTAATTAGCCTGGTATTGTATTATTACATAACTGCTATTGTGCTCCATAAAAGCTTCTTAGGCCGGTTCTGTTGTGAGTTCAATCTGAGCTTTGTGCTTTTTGAAGGTATCTGAGACCATGAAAATTCAATCCCAGACCAAATGCGTTGAGGTCTCAAATGCAGAGCATCAGTGGAACAATAAAACAATGTCTTCCAAATGAGCTTATAGGAATATTAAGTTAAAAAAAATGACATTTTTTTCCAAATTTTCCATACTGCTGGCAAATGTTCATGACCATGTATAGCCAGGGTTTCACGGTACTGGCAAAAGGGTATGACCATGTATAGTCAGGGTTTGACTGGGCTGCCAAAAGGGCAAGACCATGTATACACAGGGTTTAACTGGACTGGCAAAAGTTCATGATCATGCATAGTCAGGGTTTCATGGTGCTGGCAAAAGGCCATGACCCTATATAGGCTGGGAAAGATACTGAAACCCACAATTCGCCAAATAGTGTGTCATCCCTAGGTTAATGACGATAGAGTGTAAAAGTCAAATGTGAAAACGCACTATATACCAATCCATTTACTGCTAAGTCTTCCAAAAAAAAATGTATTATTGCTATTGGGGGAAAAAAATCCACTTAAAAAATATTTGAAAATGAACCGTGACATTCTTCCATCTGCAGATAAGAAAAATACGAGGAAAAAAAATGGCCATGGAAAAAGGCAACAGCTGCCCTGTACTGCAATAACCCGTCTGCTTTAGACATCTGAGCCAACGTGTGAATTGATTCCTGATTCTGATGATGGACTGTGTGCTGAAATAAATTGACCTCGCCAGACAATGAGTGAAAATTGATGGAGCTTTTCATCTCCAGTGGGGCCGTTTCACACTGTAAAATGGATAGAGCACAGAACAGTGATTGAGGCAGCCTAAGGTGTCTTTTTTTTCTTCTTCTCCAGCAAAGCTGGCCTGGTAAATAATGGTTACGGGGAAAAAAAAAATCACTAAGCAGTAACAAGTATAGGGGTTAAGTGCCTGTCTCTGACTAGATGATTAGAACCAGAAGCACATAGCGGTAAAGTGAAGCTGTCTGCTGACAGATGCTACCCATCTAAACGATACATGGCTCGATTCCTGGGAGCTTAAATTGAAAGCAATAGTCATTTATGTCTCCCCAATACACCGGGCCAATCCTGGCACAAAGCCTTTAAAAAAAACTCAGCTGAGGTGTGTGGAACACAGAGGCGCCATGGATTTTCAATAACACCCCCTAATGACCTGGCCTCAGTTTGATCCCACGCCACCATTATGTGCTGATACCACGGGATAGGATCACTGGGTCTCATGGCACACAGCAGTGAGATGAGTACCGTATTTTCACGACTATAAGGCGCACTTAAAAGTCTTAAATTTTCTCCAAAATAGACTGTGTGCCTTATAATCCAGTGCGCCTTATATATGGGAAAAAAACAGAAAACCAATAAGGAAAAACCACCACTGTCGGATATTAAAAAAAACACAAACGCCTGAACTGAAACAATACTGTTAAATATGCAGATGCAACCTTAGTTTACAAAATCTTCCATCATATAGCTCCTCCCCCACTGCAAATTTTATACAAAAAAAATTCAAAACATCAACAATGGCTGGCTCTAGAGGTGACTGTGTAGTGAGTGCTTCATACCTGGAAGTCAATAGCAATTACCGTATTTTCACGACTATAAGGCACACTTAAAAGCCTTACATTTTCTCCAAAATAGACAGTGCGCCTTATAATACAGTGCACCTTATAATCCGGTGCGCCTTATGTATGGAAAACATTTTAAAATATATCATTCATTGAAGGTGCGCCTTATAGTCGTGAAAATACGGTAGTCGGGGCATTATCGGGATGAATTGGCCATCTCTGGACAGGAGGCAAGTGTAGCTAAGGTCTTGTCAATAAAAAGACAGGCGCCTCTTGGGGGCTTCCTTAGCAGACACTCCATGGAATCTTTGGGCCTCATTAGAAAGGCAGATGAAGGGGTTGTGCATGAAGAGGGGAAGGCTGTCGTCCTCCAATAGATTGCCTCGGAGGCATTGTTTTTCTTAATGAGCCTAGACTGCGGGTCAATGTGCTGCTGGGCTGCCCGTCAATACTGGTTACCTGAAACACAAACACTCAAAACTTGCTTTTATATAAAATCAATGACCTATTTGTCCCCTCCCTCCTTCTAGATTGTCACGGTCCAATCATATCGATCCTTTCCAAGAGGCCTACATCTCACATATTACAAATTATGGTCAAATGATCAGAAAGCTACCGTTTCGATTTCAAAGCACTTAAACTGATGGAAGATGAACAAATACTGTGTAAACTGAAATGTGAGCCATTAATGGCAAAAAACGATGAAATATCGTTATCATTACATTTTTTGTAGCGTATTTTACGAAATAAACAGAAAGAATGAAAATATGACATTAGGTCCGAACTTTATTCCGTACATTTTAAACCATGAATGTTCATTTGTATTTTGCACGCCTAAAATTCTACTTCTTTTGTATACAAGAGTCTAAGAAAAAACAACTGCACATAAACACAAGTTTGACAGAGAATGTCTTTTTTTTGCTGCCCACTTTAAAGTGTCCCACTTTTCAGTCCGTATCTGGTCCAGTTTATGACGTGGAAGTCTTTTCATTCATTGGTAAATATCATCGTGGGTTTAAAGTTTAAACCAAGCCTTTCAGTGTCATTGATTTACTTCATCCTGGAAAATTTTGTAAGGGTGCCTCCTGCCATTGCTGCTTTGCATAGATTGCAGATGATCCTTCAAGGCTCCCTTCCAAAATCGACTGTCACTTTCCACCTATTGTCATGGCTTGTCTGTCACCTCGATATTTAATAAAATCCCCTCAGAAAATTGGACTTATTATTTTGTGTTTTCAATTTTTTTTTAGAAATGGTTAAAAATGTACACATCGTCAATTTGTAACCGAGTGATTTGAACAGATTATTTACATCCTTTTTGCTGTACAGAGACTGAACAAAGACCTTACCTCATTTCTTATAGTATTTGTCTGCATATCTCAGAAGCAAAACAGATTGATTATATACGTATGTATGTACATTTACCACTTTTTGCGTGATATCCTGGTACCATGATGTTAAATTACGGGGTAATCCAAATCCAGTTTTTACAGTCATATCGAATATGACAACACAATCGATGGGATAAATATTGTAAAAGATGTGACTAAAGCACAAATTACATCAAATTCATAGAAATGATATCTATACACGGAACAAGGATAGCAAATATACAAACCATTTGTGACCAGCTTTGTTCACTTAAAGCTGCAAAAAGTTATTTGATTAATATATTAATAATTATCAAATATTCAAGGTGGATATAAACAAACACACAATTGTGTTTTCCTCACATTGCCTTTAGTCCGCAAAAATATTCATGGCATGTGCTTAAACCGGATCCTGTACAATCATACCCTTTCCCTTGGGGAATTTTGCTCTTCTCTTTGGAAGAGGAGTGCATTTTTTTGTTCAAAGGACAATTTCGGTTCAGAAGGGGGCGGGACTGGGGGCGGAGCTTGTGTTTTTTTGTTTTGTTTTGACAAAGCTACCGTGCCTCAACCTCTTTGGGTTTACGAGATGGGGAATAGTCTCGAGGGTCTTGGGTGGTTGTAAGGGGCGTAGTCCTCCTGGGGGAGGCTGGCCTGGCACTGCTGGCTGGCACAAGTGGCGGGGGGGCACTTAGTGCAGCAGTAGGGGGTGTTCTGTTCAGGAGGCCATTATGCCCTGTGGAGGGGCTGAGCCTGGGGTAGGGCATTCCACCAAGATGGGGCATAAACGGAGCCATGTGTGGTAGGTGACCTTCCATTGGCGATTGGTGAAGTTGATGAAGTCTTGCTCGATCCAGTTCCTCTCGTAAGTGTAGGCGTTCTCGCTCCTCTGCCTGTTGCCTCATCCTTTCGTGTTCCCTGCGGACTTCTAAAAGGTGCTCGTGGTGGGAGTAGTCATGAGCCTCGCGTTCGCGGTAAGCTCGTTCTTGTTCGTACACGCTGGGGAAGCGATGTGCTTGATCGGCCCTCAGTTGGAAGTCCATACGCCTTTGTAGATCTAAGCTACGGTAGGCTTCACGGAGTGGATCCCATGGGAATGCAGTGTGGGGTAGTCGTTCTCTTCCTGCTAGAGGGCTAACTCCCATGAAGGGTGCCATACGAGCCCGGTCGAGGACGTTTAAACTTGCCATTTGGGGCATGGCACTCATAGAGAGGGGTAGCGAGTGTGCCATGGGGACCCCGTGCAAACCCGGTGTTGGGATATCGTTGCCACGTGGGGAGGGAAGATGAGGATGTGGAGGTAAAGGAGGGTGGTGGTGGTGTGGATTTCCAGGGTGGGCCATAAGAGCAGACTGTACTTGTGCTGGAGGCATTGGAGCTGGTTCAGAACTCACCACCACAACTTCTTGTTCTTCCTTTCTCTCTTCTTTGATTTTCATGTCATTTTTAACCTTGTGGAATTGTTCTCCAGGTGGAGGTTCTTTTCTCTCGCTATCTTTGAGTGTAGGCGGAGGCCCGCCTACCATCTTCATACTCTGTTCGTTGATTGCTGCCTTGGAGTATGGAGAGGGAGAACGCTGGGATGGTATAACGGAGTCTTCGGAGGATCTTCTTTCGAGCATCTCCTTGGCAGGTGAGCGACTTTCTTTCACCTTGACGTCCACTAGAGCGGATGGATCTCGGTGGCGTTCGAGGAGATCTTTTTCTGCTTCGCGTACACGGTCTAGGCTGCCACCGTGATGCCGTGCCGCATCAGCGTTTTGGCTGTTGGAGCGAATTAAGTTGCTGATCTGGTAACTGACTGGCGCTGAGGCTGGAGAGGACCGATTGGAGTGGCGGTTGCGTTCGACAGAATCTCTGAGAAGAACATAGGTAGAGTTTTAGGTCAGGGTTGGGCAAACTTTTCGGGCCCAGAGGCCACATTGACTTTGAAAATTTGACAGATTGGGCCGTGTCAGCACAAGATACGATACATATAAAAAAGTGCATCCGTTAACAGTACATATGAAACATAAACAGAAAAAAGGACTAAAGTATTAACATAATCATCACTCATTAAAGTAAAAAGTATCAAGTACAAAGTAAAGTAAAAAGGAATATATTAAGAAATATTAAAATGTCATTTAAAAAAAGATAGAAGGGCTGTAAAACACGATAAAACAAATAAGAGTGGACAGAGCTACTGCCACTGGCTTCCGCGTGACGGCGCCATCTTGGGAAAAATAAATAAACACAAATAGAAGTAAAATTGACCCACTAGATTTGTCTTACCCTTATCTATATCATTACGTCAACGAATGAAATCTCACCGGTCTTTATCTTTCTCCTCTTTTCCGATGGACGAGTCCCTTTTATCTCTTTCTCGTTCATGGCTATTGGCGGAGTTGCTTCTCTCAGGATCTGCAGTTTTTGGCCACTGCGGCGGGGTGGGGAAAGATGGTGGCGTTCGTCGCAACCTATTCCAGGTATCGTGTTGTGGGTTGTTAAATGGGGGCAATCCTCCGGGACCCTCCTTTGGGCCAAACATGCTGTTAGCCCCTGTAAGAAAGGCGGAGACAGACATCGGCTCTATTGTGAGTAAACATTGCAGAATATCCAAAAGCAATAAAATAGGAGCAATTCACCATTACAAGTTGCAAAAAAATCATTCATATTTATTCCAATCACATCCATTTTCTCAATGGGGTGACTGATTTGGCAGTTTAAAAAAAACGGAATAATGAAGGGATGTGCAACCCTCCATGATGCCAAGGGCCTTGTCAAATAATGAATATTTGAATTGCCACCAACAGAGAACCCATTGGCAGGGTCATCTCCGAAATAAAGCCTAGCTCTTGGGAACACAGTGTGAGGAAGAAATGCCAGCAATGAGGAGGTCTGCTGTGGTTGTGTTTCCCTGTTGTGTTGAGCCTCCACTGGCCAAGACTTCTTTGACACGAAAACTAGCGTGAAGTGTCTTTAGTTTGTCCCTTTCCTACTGATAGACTATGGTTCTAATGCCTTTCCTACTCTGATTCTTTCCTGGGGGCCAGATTGAAGCAGGGAGTATTGGATGAGCAGAGGGGGCCAGCGCTTACCAAGCGAGGGGTTGCCTAATCCTCCGAAGGCACTGCTTGAAAGGTTGCCGAGGCCGCCAAAGGAACTGGAGCGACTGAAAGGATCTGCAAAATGCCAAACAGGGATTAGCAAAAAGGGGGATGGGGTGGGGTGTACTGGCGAGTGATCACCACCGCCACCACCGTTCCACTCTGCTTTTCTCTTACAAGCGAGCTGTGTTTTCTTTAGCGCTGCCCCCTTAGCTAGCTAGCTCTATGTCTTTGGATACTGCATTGGCTACCCCCTCCAAACTGGAGTGGCTTTTCACTCTTGGGATTAAGGACCTCAACACTTTATGCAAAAGAGTTCTTGGGAATGAACTCATATGTAGAAAGGCGGAGGGAACAGGTGTTACAGGGTGTGTTCACTTGTCTGGACCAAAGTAGAAAAGTAAAAATGGGATGTTTGCACCACACACTGGATAGCAACACACTTAGCTCAGGCGTCAACCAACTATGGGCTATAGTCGAGGAAGACCCTGAATTGGTTGCCAGGCAATCACACAGCCAACAAAACAAATAACCATTCATGTTCACAATCTTTCCTCAAGACAAGTTAGTGTACCACTAGCCTGCCATGCATGGTTTTTGGGATCTAGGATGAAACCAGAGTACCCAGAGAAGACCCTGTCAGGCTGGGAAGAACTGCAAACTCCAGACAGGGATGTCAGAACCCACTAAGGATTGAGCTCTCAATCTCAAGACTTTTAAGGAGGACGTCCTAACCACTTCCACGACAAATGTAATTCAAGCTTTTTTCAACCCAAACTCTTTCAAACACAAAAGACTGCACAGAACAAAAGCCCACTGATTGCCGAAGAATACTTTCGACTAGTGGAGGGCAGTAAAGCTTTCTTACAATTACCACAGAAAACAATTATTTATTAATTTATAGTCTCCAGTAAATGAGTCGGTTGGGGGTCACTTGCTGGATTAAAACTAAAACTCTTCAATCATATTAGGGTCTCTCAATGTGTCCCTAGTATCTTGTTTAAAGGGAATGAGAGGAACCCCAACAAATATTTGTCATCATCATTTTCCATGACTCATTTATTACATTTGACTTTGCAAGCTTAAAACAGTATTATGTGGTGATGTGGTTTTTAATCAAATAACAATTTAGTATACTAAGAATACGGGGAAGATAAATGTATTTTAGCTATGCATTTTTCATAAATCCACACTGACATATTTTAGGGTGTATTATGAATTGCTAAACAGCCATATTATAATACTCTATGCTCACAGTTAACATAATTTTAAAGCAAAACCACATCAACCAATATGAGTAAAGAGTTTGCGTTATTATTATGGAGTTCTATTATGCTTAATAAATGAGTAGAAATGAAATGAGAGTGATTGAAAAGATCATGGCATGAATTTAACGTGCATTGATTGACCTACGCTTACCTGCCAAATGGGAAGGCGGCAGAAAACCACTGGGATGAGGCGTGGGACCATATGGGGAGGGAGCTGGATGGCCTGAGCCTATCAGAGTGGAAAGAACATTAAGATTATTAGTTTCCAATCAGAGTAGTGAGCTCTGTAATGGCCCTCATGCGCCATACTTAAATCTTCAGGCAGTACAACCAATCAAAATGGTAAATGTCAGTCATGTCATGTAATAATGACTCAAATGAAGTGACATGATATTATTCCTCTATCATCTGAGTCCTAACTGAGAGACCCAACTAACCAGATGAGGAGAAGAGAGGTCGTGCCAGGTCATGAGGATACGGGAACCCTGGGAAAACACCCGGGACTGGAGGCCTGCTGAACAGGTCCAGTTTTCCATTCATGTCTAGCTTGTGAGGGTCCAGCTGCATTTGCTATAATTTGAATAAGGCACAAACAAGAAGAAGAAGAAGAATAAGGTTGCTAGGCAACAGCATATGACAATTAGGTGGTTTAGGGAAATTGAATGTGGAAATTTCGCCGCAGATTTATCTTGTTTTGTGATGGTAAAAAGTATGTATGCTTCACAAGGTCTCAATGGTAACAAACTACTTCAGTTACTGGTTTTTAAGTGGCTATGTGGAAAAAAATAGCCACGCATCCTTCATTTTTTTAGTTACTTTAACATTTTAATGCTTATAAATACAGCATAAAAAGACAAAGTGAGTCTTAGTATGGCATTTGGATGGAGAAGATGTATCTTTACTTGAATTTTCAAAATAAAGATTTATTTGGATGTAGTTTCCACCCTTGAAAGTTTTTGAGAGGATCATAATTCAAAAGTAAAAAGTTTCCAAATGTATGACGGGTGTCTTGAGGGTAGTTCGATCCTGTTTTGTGATCATGACGTCTAGTTTTTGTAACAGCAAAAACATTTTCCATCTCACGCACCTTCATTTTCTGCTGGTGGTGGTAGATCTGCCATGCGATCTGGACATGCACTGCACACCACTTGCCAGGTTTCTACAAATTTAGACAAAAATTGATGTTAGCCATCTGGCTTTTATTGGGAAATGCTATAAATGGATGCTGGTATTAAGAATTTCTGGCCAAACTACAAAGTGGGAATTTGTCTTGGGTTCTTTTTTAACAAGGCACTGAGTAGCATAAGCTAACCCTGACTTTAATCCAAAGAGACCTCAATGCAGCCACGTGTTTTTTTTTCTTGGTCTGCGACTATAGTGGAATGTTTTGACTTTGTGGCCTGGCCAGAGACAGAAACCATTATAAAGAAAAGAAACAAAGCTGTAACTTACTCGAACATTTGTCCTGAATGGGTCAGTTATCTGTATGGAGAAGCAGAAAATATCTATCAACCAAAGTATTACAAAGTGGTGAAAAAAGTACTGTTTACAATATTTAATGGCATTAAAGTTCATTTTGAATGGAAAAGAATGTCCAAGCAGTGCAAGATTTCAATGCAAAGACAATTAAAGTCTTCTTATTCTTATTATTTCCTTGTTTTAAAATGTAACCAGTGTTAAAGTGGTCAAAGCCCTTCAGAACAATTACTCATTGACAATGTTTTTCCCAATCCTAATGTACTAGAAAATATACTTCATGATTTTTTTTATTATTGTCATATCTGTATCTCGGTGTTATCCAGTTTAATGTTTATTACAGAATAAAATTCCTTGCAGTATAAGTTTTAAAGATAAATGATACTTACCCTCGGATCTTTCTGAAGATGTGTATGAGGTACTGCTCCAGAACGTGCTGCTACATCGATGGGATTGGACGCCTGAGAACAATGGTAGTAATAACAGATTAGTCATTTTCACCATATGCAGAGAATTGTTTTGTCCTTAAAGGGACCATTGATTGGTAGGGATATCCCCATCACATATTTTTGCATGGAAGTCCAAGTCACCTGATTTTCCCCACCTGATACTGAGGAAATGTACTAATGAGGGGAAAATATTGTGGATAAAGTTCTCCCTATTTAAACAGAGCTATCGCAATATTTTGATATGAAAAGGGGAATTTTAATGTGTAAATATTAATACACAACACTGAAATATTTTCTGAAGTTTAGACCGCTAGAAATAGAAATACATACACACTTTCTTGACAATTTGTCGTAGTTTTCAGACATTATGAGCAACCAAAGTCTTTCACAATCTAACAAATCAGTTCTACTATGATACCGTATTTCCGCATCATAAGGCGCACTTCAATGAGTCTTAAAATATGTTTCATATATATGGCACACCGGATTACAACACACAGTAGTAGTACTGGTGTGAATTTCAAATAATAATAAGAAATATATAAGACGCACTGAGCTTTTGAGGAAAATCGAAGTCTCTTAGTTGCGCCTGATCGCGCGGTACTTTGCCAACATTACGCCAAGCGGACCTTACTTTTCTAAACAGTGGGAGACTTTCCTCCTTCACATCGACTCTGCGCTCCGTGTCACTTTTAGCTCTGTAATCCTTAGCTCCCTGCTGGGTAAAAGCCGCTGATGGTACCAACAAGTGCAATGAAGCTGTATCCGCTCACCCACACCAGGCTACCTCATCTCTCTGATCTCCTCTCCATGTCTCAGAGTGCCCGGATGAGCCGTATTAATCCACCCATGAATCACCGATGGCAAATTTCTGCAGGTTAACCCAAGTCACCTACTTTCACCAAAAGACTCCACCCCCCAAAAGCCTCTCCCGGAACACTTCTCAGAGGATTTCTACGTAAGGAGTGTTTGGTGAGCCATCTGGAGAAGTCTTTAACAAAAGAGCCTCTCCATGACAGAACCCACCGGGAATAAAGCCAGTGGATTTAGGCCAGCTTTGATTGGTGCTTACACCAGGTCAGAGCCTTTGGGCATCTGCCAGACATAACCACACCCTCCTCCCATATCTTATGCCTTCCATTCTGTCCTCATCACCCCTAGAGCATTTGGATGCTTGTCTAGTAGAGACAGACAGATGTTATCTAATGTTCTCAGCTGTTGCCTGTCATGGATTAGGTCAAGATTCAGATTCTGATTCATGCTGACTACAACTGTTAAATTTGGAACCAAATCTAGAGCCATTAAAACAATTCTGTAGCTTTACAATTAAGGTTATTGGGTAAATGTTTTCTGAATTGATCAAAGAGAATGACATGAAAAGTAAGTTGCTGACAACAGATACAATGCCAAATAGCAAACATCAAATTTGACAACATTCATGGGATTTAAGATTATTTTTCGTCTATTTCTTATTCATTTGGTGCGTTAAAAAATGTCAATGACTGTCATGATATAATTTAGGACTCGAATTGTTTAATTTTCTTTCATTTGGAGTAGGCCAAGGGTGTCAAACTCCGGTTGGTTCGCAGGCCACATTAACGTCAACATTTTAGATATACTATTTAGATTTTTTTAAATTAATGGATTAAATGAACTGGATTAAAAGCCCTGAATATATAATATTTTTATAGATCTAATAAATATGTTTATTTTTGCTTTTTTTGAACATATTTTTAGATTTTACAAAAAGATTTTTGAACTAAAAACACGGAAAAAATGATTAAAAAACGAAAATTATTGATTTAAAAGGGGGGAAATCAGCAAATTTAATATACATATATACTCTTCATTTTAATTTGATCCTAAAATAGAAAGTCGGCACTCATGATTTACTTTCCCTGGCCACATAAAATGATGCGGTGGGCCAGATTTGGCCCCCGGGCCGCCAATTTGACACATGTGGACTAGACATTGACTGGTTCAAAAATGTACAGAGAAATTGCAAAATAATATAGCAATAACAATACTCTCATCCATGACTCTTTTGACCATATACATGTCAGTAATTCCACTGAAATTAGACCCTAAAAACTACTAATGCAATCACTCTCTCCAGAACGAGTAATTTCTCATTTTTTTTAGCCTACATCCCAACATTTTAAAGTTTGAGATGTGTTTGCTTTTGGTGTAAAGGCCCACATTTGTAGCATGCTATTGCATCATATCCTGCATATTCGAAACAGGTAAACTATTGTATTTTTTTTTTCTTAGCACATGCATTAGAATTTGGTCTATGAGGCTGACCTTGGGTTGAAAGGCTCCTTGCAGTGAGCTGAAGGGTCCTGAGTGAGGGAGCAGTGGGGGCATGCCTGGCATGGTCGAGGGATAGGAAGGGAAGAACTGAGGGGAAAAAAATGGAGGGAGAAAAACTTAATCAAATGCAATATGCTAAAAGCTAAAGAAATCCAAAATATTATTAGGATGTCCTAGTCAAATGTCATTTTACATATTCAAATGAGGGATATGAATTACATTGACTTACATTTGAATGATGTCTGATGAACGGATTGTCCAGTTTAGGCGTGTATTTGTCAAACTGGAAGAAGAGAAAGACAAAAAAATGTATTAGAAGTGATCGACATAAACTCAATTCCAACACTCAATCCAAAACATTCATTATAACATCTTGTGATATTTAAGGGGAGGAGAAAAAAAAAGACTTGTGATCTGCAAAAACAGCAATAAACAGGATTTACTTCCTGACAAATAAGCCTTGGAGTGAAGCAGCTGGCTTTCACCAGTCATGGGTTTATTTCGAATGCATGGTCAGATAAAGATAAGGATGAGGGAGTAAAATTATTAACAAAAGACGATCACAAATTTACCAAATGAGCATTACAAGGCTATGCTATAAAACTAGGAGTCGTTGAGACAAGTTTATCACACAAATTACAACCAATTGCTTCTATTCGTAGTGAAACTAATAGTTTTTACTATGACTTGGCCCCAGTTTTATCGTTGGAAAGGGTCCGAAAACGTAAAAAGTAATTTACGCAAGAGCAAAATCAACTTTTTGTGCGTCAAAGAAAACTAATGAAAAGAATATAAAGACTCTTTTGTGTAACTTGAAGACTTTTTATGTGAGCGGTGCAAATAACATTAGCAATGGTTAGGCGCCAAGAAATAAGCACGTAACTAATACTCTGAATTTGGCAGAATAACCGATACATTAGTAATTTACCATTGAACAACTTTAACCTTCAAATAATTTTTTTCGATTACACCCTCATCACATAAGAGACGAAGAAAAACGTCCTTAGCAATAATAGCGAGCTAAAACACTAATTACTAGTGACAGTAACCTATTTCCTAGCACATATACCCAAACTATCCATAGATATTTTCTTGGGAGTGTTTTATAAACTCTTTTAGCGCGTGCTGACGTATTTTAGTTCACGTAAAACTTTGTGGGTTGGAATATTTATGTTGCCACATGAGTAGTTGAGCCTTGAGAGGGTTTAAAATTGGCAGATTTTAGGATTTAGGGGTTCCTCCGGACATTTAATCTGCACAAAAAAATAACAGCGATGCTAGCGTCTGTTCATGGGTTATAATGGCGGCATATAAAAGACAGGCAGCCTATAGAGAGGAAACTTAAAGTCAGCTTTGGAGCTCATTAAATTGTTCCTCTGCATGTCTGAAGGCGCGGTATGCTTCATTCCGACACGTAAGAGCTAAGTTGTGTCGTTTTATGGCCCTGTAAAAGGGGAAGGGGAAATAATATGCACCCCTGGAATTTACGATGTTTGACGTTTTTACTCTATACTGAGTTGCTTGATTAAATCGGGATATTTCATCGATATTTCTTGGCCTGGTTTATGAGAAAGGATGAGGAAAAGATTGGAGAAATGCTAGTTTTTGGTAAGATACCTGCTTGAGAGTGCTAAACAACCAAAAAATGTAATGTGTGTTTTGTGTAATTTCATTAATTAATGGTATTAGCTAAGGAGTGTAATAGCGGAAATGATTTATACAAGCGCAAGTGGAGGAAAGTGGAAAAGACAGGAAAGAGGAATTGTGATAAAACACCTGGCAAAACAGCAAAAACAACTATATCATTAATCCTGCTTCTCTCAGCATGCATTCAGAGAGAAGAACATCGCTGTCAAAAACATGGTGGAGTGAGGAAAACACATTAAGGAGAAACACAGTTACGATTGGGGGATGGGGGGGAAGAAAAGTCAGTGCAATAGTGGTTTTGTGAGTGAATCTCTTGTGTATTGGATGGATATTCCTTGCCATGTCGCGGATAAGCAGTATAGCAGATGCCAGTGATTTTAACTAAAGAAAATTAAAAGGAAATATCCAAAATTGTGCCAGTTTGGATTTTCCAGAGGAGGTTTTAAAGTGGGCTACGACTAATGGGACCACTGAGCTTTTTAATCAGATGGATGATATTAATTATATGTTTTATAAGAGAAAATGGTGGTTGTTTTAAATTGTTGATTGTATGAAATTATGAATAGTCGTCTTTTTTTTCATGGATTAGTTTGGGAAACCAAAAAATTTAAGAGCATAATCAAAATAATATTTAATCTGTCATGTATGTTTAAGATATTTTTAACGTAATTTCATTAGAATCATTTTGGCACAACGTAAAACTAGATTAAGGTGATTCGCCTGTACGATATGATTAATTTTTTTTTATAAATGTATCCTGTTTGTCGAGATAATAATCTTGCATTAGAAATAATATAATGGCAATCCATAATATTATCAATGAGGATATGTATATTTTACAGCATTTATGTGTTTAGTTAAATGTGTGAATCAAATATGGGGGAAGCTTGAGATATTGGATTGAATCTATTTTTTACTGGATCCCCTAACTGTGTATCAGATCTAAATTTAGGTGATTATTTTCATGAAGTGAGGGATTTTTATGTGACATATTTGGTGCATTATGGGATGGATAACCAGTTGGATTGGACTGAGGTTGGGGGGTTCGATCGGGATGGGTGTGGAGGGAAGTAATTTGAATTAGAAATTTGGTTGAATTTAGTTTTTTTTTCCAATGATTTTAAATTTCTTAGGATTATTTTACTTATCCTCACATTTCTGGCTTGGTTACGCACCATGGGGGGTGCGTTGGGGGGGTTGAGGATGGCGGCCTGGGGCAGACTGGCAGGGAAGGGCGTAAAGGTGTGCTGGTGGGTGTGTTGGTGCTGGTGCATGTGCTGGTGTTGGTGAAACTCGGCCCTCAGGAGCGAAACGGGGGCCAGTGGCGAGGCGGGTGGCCCCCGGCCCCGCTCCGAACTTTGAACCAGGAATCGGTTGTTCAGCTCCTGCCGCAGTAGATCATGCTCTGTAAGAAAGGAGAGCGAGGAAAAAACAAAACAAAAAAAATAAAAGGAAAGAAAAAAGGGGGGGTTGGGAAGAGGTGGGAAAGGTGGAAACACAAGAAGAAAAAAAAAAAGGCACGGGCGCCCAGTCAGTCTTCACAACAAGGGTAGAAGGAAAAGAAAATAGTCACCTGGCATTCTCTGTTTCTCCAGCTCATGCTGTGAGGATTTTCTACGTGGGGACTCATTGGTGGTGGTAACAGAGTTGCCTGTGACAATGTGCCAATCAGAATCCCCGAATGAGGCTGGCAATACATGATTGGTTGGTTGAATGATATCAACAGACTGGTATCTAAAGACAGGAAAGAACCAAGAGTCATCACGGCAGAAAACGTACACAGACGCGTGCCGTTGAATGGAATGCGTGGCGAGGCATTATTTTTTTGGACAAATCACGTCAATATACAGACGTGTGTCCTTTTTTTGCAGCATAAAATGGCTGTTTTGGGGCTGGAATTTAATAGTAAATAATGAGAAACCACCAGTTATTGGCATGGTTTAACTTTGTGGTTGCATTAGATTGATGCTGCACTCAAGGACTTTCAAGGCAACCATATTTTTCCCCTTATTTCATCACATCTACAGATTTAAGTCTTCTGTGAATATTTTTCAGAAGATACTGTAGTATGTCTGTTGGACTATTTGACTTTTTGCACATGGGCAAAGTCAAATTGGAGCTAATGGGATTCCAAAATATTCCTATAAAAGTATATCATTACTCTAAATGAGTAAAACGTCTTGGTAAAGTCGAGAATTTAGGGTCCAAGGCAACTCTGTGAACAGGTTTAACATAATATTGTTTCCAGGGTTTCAAATGGTAGGATCCATTGTCTATGAGGTCATAATTGTGGAGAATTCTGATTCTTGTACTTACTTTGTAGAGCAACTCCAAAAAATACACAAGTAGTTGTTGAATTTAACTCTGTCTGTCTTCCATTGACAACAATAGACATCCAATGAATTTAATCTGTGACTGATGGCAACAAATGGACAAATCTTCTACTAGTGTCAAATTAATTCAATTTCCAGTAGAATAGTGAAAAGATCCACAAGTTTGGAAGTCTATTATTTTCAATGGCATTGAAAAATCTTATAACAATTGCATTGTTCAAGTGTTTATAGGACTGTCATGCTTGGGCATCAATTAAAACTGGGCAGTAATTTTAATAATTATAATAATATAAAAAACAAATATTTAATTATTCCATAATTTGGATTTTATGGTAAAGTATATTAACGTATTGATATATTTTGAAGAAAAAACACTATGGCTTATTTTCATAAAGCACAACATGCATTGTCATATTTTGTATTATTTTAAAAATACATGAAAATATAATTTCAAAAAATATATAGTAAATTGATTAATTAATGCTGTTTTTTTTCTCAATTATTTTAAATTATACATTAAATTATATAATAAAAAATACATACCAACTTTGTCTAGTCTTATAAGAATTAATATGAACACTACTCTCAAAAGTTAATGCAGTTACATTTAAATATATCATGACAAATCATTAAAAATATATAAAAATATATATATATAGTGAACTGATTCACAATCAATTTTGTTTTTACTCAATTATTTTAAATTACACATTAAATTATTTAGTGCAACTATTCTAATAAGAATTAATATGAACAAAAAGTCAATGTAGTTACATTAAAATATATAATTTAGAAAATTATATAGCAACTTAAACAGAAAGTATTTATAGTAACTACACCTATATAACCATCTATATGTATATAATTGTTATCTTCTCTTTTTTAATTACATTTTTTTGTATAATGTGAATATTATTCCTATCTATTGTTAAGTGTCTGATGTGTTACCTGGGTAGGGGGTACCCGCTGGGTGCCCGGGCACCACTAAACTGTTGGTAGGTAAGGTTGGTGGTGGAGGCAGTGTGGCTGGGGTTGCAAACATGGCCGAATGGCGATGTGCCGGGCTCCGTAGAGAGGAATAGTGTGAGGTAGAGAGGTTGGCTATAGACAGAGGCAAAGTGGGGGCCGAAGATGGCAGCCCACTGAGTGGGTGGTGTTGCGTTGGGGAGAGGTGATGTTTAGGAAGAAGTGGACTGCTCTGATGGCTAAAGATAAAGGTGACAAAATAAAAAGATGAATGTTAAAAGATAGATTAAATGACCTTATAGCCTAACATTAGAGTCAGAAGCATAATACAATTCTATGGCAATCAATAACATTTTCAATCAAACTATAATAGTGATTTGACAAGAATGGTAAGGTAATAAAGCCTCTGGCAGAGCTATATATGTGCAGATATTATAAAGAGGAAATGGTTAAATGAAAAACAGTAAATCTCGCCAGGTTGGCGGGAAATCAATTTCCGTGTGGAGGAGAAAAAAAAAGTCAATATTTTATAGTATCTCATCAATGGACTACCATTTTTATGAGTTTGGAAAGCGTTATTTTTCATTTTATACTTATTGCTGAACCTATTTGTAAGGACAAGGGGAGAAATGGTGGCTGCAATGTAGATAAAGTATATAATGGACTCAATTCAAATAGCTTCAGAGTAAGTAAAGGGCTGTCTTATGGTAAACTTGATAAAATTGAATTGTTATATGTGATGTAGTTATTGTCAGATAAGAAACAAACTTTTCTAGCTGCCATTAAACAAAGTATACATGGTTTCCACCTACCTGATATTGGGGAGGCTATACTGCAACGGGTGGTGCACCTGATGGCTTATGATTGGCCGGGAGTGATGTTGAGGGGGCTGATGGGAACAGGGATCCTGCTGTGAATGTGGATGGGGAGGGTAGAACTGGGGTGTGGCCCTCAGTTGGGAAGGGGATGGGACAGGGGGTGGCCTTTGAGGCTCCCTCTTGACGCTGAGAGGAGAAGGCGTCAAGAGGCGAGATCGTGGAGGTTCAGGGGGTGCCGCAGCAGCAGCGGGGGCTGGCGAGCCCGTGGGCGCCGAGGCCGGGGTTGGGCTGGGTAGTGGCGGTGCAAATGGAACCTCAATGATGTTGTGTTCCCGGTGGCGTTGGAGACTGGACAATTTGGTTGAGCTACAACTCTTGGATTCAAGACTGTCATTCGTTGGCACACCTGAGGAGGGTGGACACAAAGTCCAAGTGAGAAAGCTTGTCATCAAACAATGAGAATAACAGATACATTACCATCAAGGGGAAAAGCATTGGGGAAAGTTGAGCTATAAGGTAGAACAAGAGCCCATGAACAGTAAAAATGTTGTCCAAATGCCACACTTTGCCTGTGATCGGACGTTTGGTCGCCGGCCTTTTGGTCGCCAGTCTTTTGGTCGCCGGTCTTTTGGTCGCCGGTCTTTTGGTCGCCGGTCAAATGTACTTAGATATTAAACAGTACTTAAATATTAAACTCTCTCTCTTAGATATTAAACTCTCTCTTAGATATTAAACTCTCTCTCTTAGATATTAAACTCTCTCTCTTGGATATTAAATTCTCTCTCATGATTATAATTTTAAGAGCTGGCTTCAACAATAAACTCTCTGTCACCATTTGACCGGCAACCAAAAGACTGGCGACCAAACGTCCGAGCACCCACTTTGCCCAGACCTGAAAATAACGAGCACCAAAAAAAAAAACAACAACCAACGAGTACCAAGCAACAAATCAGGTTCTCATTTGAGAACTAAAACAACAATTACCAGTGGTCTCAGTACATTTTGATAATGTCGACTGAGAACCCCCCAAAATAACCCTACAACGGTTCAAAAGTCTGTCTGGTTGGTTTCTATTTCATCTTTGCTGATGGCCCTAATGTCTTCTTCCCCAGTTTCTTCATGCTTCTTTCCTTTTAGGTTCTGTTAAGTGTTTAATCAGGTCATTTTCATGCTTGACTATAATCAGATGGAATTTCTTCTTGTGATCTAGTCAGTATGAATAAATCAGAGCTAATTAATGTTAGATGTCAGCTCCTATTCATGCTTTGCTGAGTACACATTGGCATCATAAAATATTGTTCAATTGTGTTATCAAGCTGTATTCTAGCTTGCTATCCACAGCTTACTACTACTGTAAATTTCCCAGGATTTAGCAAACTGGTTTTTAAGGCACTCTGAGAACATTCTAAAAATTAGTCAGCGGCACTGAGCCTTTACAATCAGCACTCCTTATTTCTCTCCTGCACATTGTCTTTGTTTAATTGCTGCAATTTAACAGTCTAATTATATATGGCAACCTTGGGAAAACCAAACAAAAAGCTATTTATGTATATATCTTTTTGCTATGTTCTTAAAGGTAATTTCCTATACATGCAATCGTCTCAAAAGAGATGGTTTGGACTGGGTTTATAATAATGAATAAAATATTGCATCTCATAGAAAAAATAATAATAATAATAGGGGGAAAAAAGTCTTCATTGTGGGATGTTGCCATGGTAATGTGTGTTGCCAGATACAATGGAAGCAATTGAAAGCAAGTCTTGCCAAAAAAATAAGAAAAGGCACATCTGATCTTAATGTTGAAGAAGCCACACAGTCAGCAGTGAAATATTCTAATGATGATTCTAATGGTGTCTAATAGAGGCAAGAAAATATCAACTCTGACCAACATATTCTCATTAAAACCACTCTCCAAGTGAAAAAAAACAGACAAGCACACAAAAATTGGGTTACAAAATATGCCAGTCGGGAAAGCCAAACACATACAAATATGATTAAATGTGAAAAGACATAAGATATGGGGTTCATTTAAATGTTTTGGAAAAAGAACCAAACACAACATTGTGCTGTTCTTGTACCAAAATCAAAACAAACACTTGAATCTTACTGGAAAAATACATTATTACGGTAAATCTCAAGTGCATATTATAATACATGGTTAACTGGAATAGTTCTTAAACAAGTTACTTCGTGAGAATCTTGGAACACAATAACTTGCATTTTTTGGATATGACACCTCATAGGATTTCAGCAATTGCCAAATTTATTACCATTTACCGTATTTTCACGACTATAAGGCGCACCGCATTATAAGGCGCACCCCCAATGAATGACATTTTTTCCATATATAAGGCGCAATGTATTATAAGGTGCACTGTCTATTTTGGAGAAAATTTAAGACTTTTAGGTGTGCCTTATAGTTGTGAAAATACGGTAATTGCTATTGACTTCCAGGTATGAAGCACTCACTACTTCACAGTCACCTCTAGAGCCAGCCATTGTTGATGTTTTGGATTTTTTTTGATAAAATCTTGCAGTGGGGGAGGAGCTATATGATGGAAAATTTTGTAAACTAAGATGGCATCTGGATATTTAACAGTATTGTTTCAGTTCAGGCGTTTGTGTTTTTTTAATATCCGACAGTGGTGGTTTTTCGTTTTTGGTTTTCTGGGTTTTTTTCCATATATAAGGCGCACTATTTTGGAGAAAATTTAAGACTTCTAAGTGCGCCTTATAGTCGTGAAAATACGGTAGTTTATTTGAAGCCTGCAAAACTAAGCAGCTGGTCAGAGAGGGTAAAAATGTTTGGATATTGCCCCGCCTCTCACAGTCACCTAAACCCCTTCTGAGAGCTAGGTTGGTGCTCTAAGGGGCAAAGAACAGTCCCATAGGGGGATGTTTCAAGCCTGCTCACCAGATGACATCTCATCCTCATATTGATCTTTTTATACCTTTTGCCAGGGGAATTGGGCCTTTGCCCTTTGTGCACGTGCCTATTTCTACAGGGGTATGGCTTAGGGAGTTACAAGGGTAAGACGATTAGGGAGACCATCCAGACGGTCAATAGGCTTGTGGGCTTCTCCAGAAAATGAGTAATGTGTCCAGCGGGAAATGTGAACCCAGTGTCGCTAACATCTGTTCCTTCCTTTCATACCCTTCACTTCTGACATGGTTCTATCTGTGGTGCAGATAAAACTTGTAGAAGCAAGTCCAGTGTTGTCTTTTTAGCCAAAACTTACTTTCAAAAAGGAACAATCAAGAAAGCCCAGTAGCTGTGTCCACTCTCATTTGTTTTTTTGTGTTTTGCAGCCCCTCTATCTTTTTTTAAATGACATTTTAATATTTCTTAATACATTCCTTTTTACTTGACTTTGTACTTTATACTTTTTACTTATAATAATGAGTGATGAGTATGTTAATACTTTAGTCCTTTTTTTCGGTTTATATTTCATATGTACTGTTAACGGATGCACTTTTTTATTTGTATCATATCTTGTGCTGACCCGGCCCATCTGTCAAATTTTTAAAGTCAATGTGGCCTCCCCCCGGGCCGAAAAGTTTGCCCACCCCTGATCTAAAGGTTTGTTGTTCAAAAACAAAAGTTAGAAGCCCTGAAGGCCAATACTTTAATGTACCCTTGAAAGCCAGCAATGCTTTATTTCACGAATCATTCCTTTTTAAGCAATTTCTAATTTGAATTCCAACACAAATCTGGCTACCAACAACGTAAACCCCACGAACCCTGAAAAATAATGATAAAACTGAGCATGTGAATAGCGTATGTGTATTTAATAAATGACTTGCTCACTGTTGACACGAAGCCATTTTATACAAAAGCTGTGGAAACATAACCTGCTTGCACTTTTGTTTTTTTTCTCCCGGTTAGATATGGCTATATGGAAATCATTCCTTTTTAAAAGTGCGGGTGAGAAGACCAAGTGTTAGGAAAGGCTTAGAGCCACCGGGTGTTCTAATTTAGTAGGCAAACATTGTGGTTGACTCTATTCATGGGTGATGAAATGAGAGTGTGAGTAGAAAAGATATTTAAATAAAGCAGGGAGAACTGCTTTAAAAACTTTGGTGAATTGGTTGCGGGAATTCATGCTGCCTTGAACCTGCTGCCTCTACTGGAATTGGCAGAATATTTTGCTGCTACTTGATGGATGAGCTCTCAATGATTTGGTTTTATGCCCCCTTTTCGACAAGCAATCTGGACAAAGCTTAACTGCTGTGAGAAGAAAGGAAAATTTGCAGATAAATAGTTCTGCTTTGAGGTATTCAGTCTTTTGAAAGACATGAATGATTTCAACCAAATTATTGAGCATTAGTAGAAAAGAAGAATTGAGGAAAGTTGATTGGCCATGCTGCTAATATTAATATTTTCAGAAAAATGTGTAATGGGCTGCCGTTTCTCCAATACTAGCTAATATTTCTAAAGACCAATCCATTCTGTGCAAAACTTCAAGGTGTGCAATAACAATGTGCAGTATCTTAGAAATATGTGCAATATTCTATGATTTGTGCAATATTTTAGAATCTGTGCAATATTTTAGAATCTGCAATATTTTAGAATCTGTGCAATATTTTAGAATCTGTGCAATATTTTAGAATCTGTGCAATATCGTATAATCTGTGAAATATTTTATAATCTGTACAATATTTTAGAATCTGTGCAATATTTTAGAATATGTGCAATATTTTAGAATATGTGCAATACTTTATAATCTGTGCAATATTGTATAATCTGTGCAATATTTTAGAATCTTTGCAATATTTTAGAATCTGTGCAATATTTTAGAATCTTTGCAATATTTTAGAATCTGTGCAAAATTTTCAAATTATGTTCAATATTTTAGAATTATGTGCAATATTTTAGAATTCACCTACCCAAGATTTGACTTTTTATACTTTTATACGACTATTTATGTTGTTTCTTTTACTGGGAAAACACACTTTGAAAAGCTTAAAGTAGCACCACCAATTTTGTTATACACAGCTGTGTATGATGACAATAAAAGCCTTTTGAATTTGATTTGTTTTTCACATATTAATCACACATGTAAAAATCTGGCCAAGACAGGGACAGCTGCCATGTTTCAATAATTTATCTTCACAGCAACTGAAGAAAGGAGTGAATGTTGTCCTAGCAGGTTTCAAGGCAATACATTGAGAATCAAATGTTCATTTTGGAGCTGGCACCCTACTTTCCAGCCTCATATATACCAGATCCCCCTATTCTCCTGCCATATGGTGCACAACCCATATGCCAACCAACTCTCACGGTGCATATTTGGTCAAAAGAACAACGTCAAAGCCCACATTTAGCAACCCAAGAACGAAAGCAAGACCAAAAGAGTAATGCAGATGTTAACATGTCCAAACCTTTTTACATCATCCCCAGTCCACTGGGTTTAAAAGCAAAGTTAAACCTTCATTAACCCTTTCTATGAAGTGTTACAGGCAAGCTATAAACATTCACACTCCCTTCCCTTGCTCACTCATCCCTTAATCGCTGTGTCGTCCCTTGTCACCCCTGAAGGGCAGTTTCTAGCAAAGCTCATATGTTCCCATGGACATTGCCATCAGTCTCGCTTCCTATAGACAGGTCGTTTAAGGTCACCGCCACTGAGATCTCCTAAATAATAGCAGGGGGATATCCTCAAACTTCCAACAGAAAGCTACCTCTAATCATTCTCCAACACAGCCCACCCTGCCAGCTTGGAATTTGACCCTATAGACAGTCACTGACCTTGCTAACCTCTCTTAACCAAAGGCCACTATGGACAGAAAACCAATGGTTAGGCCCACTGAACCTTAGGGATTTATTTAGTTTGAAAGGGAGCAGAGTTTTGCAAAGTTATTTGTCCAATGGAGTGAGCGCTAGCTTATCATTCCATTAATTAGCATGGCACGCCTGCCCAACGGACCCGAACGCTGCTGCGACAGCTGTCTCAATTGATTACAGCAACGGACATGGCGCTTGCAATTATGAAGGTGACTGGAGATAGCGCCTGCCGCCTCTAATGAAGGGCTTAAGTACTGCTTTCCTAAATTGTAGGAAAGCCGTGGGAGGACAGTAGCAACAATCCTTGTGTCTTCCATTCCTTTAAGAGCTTTTCAGAATCTCTCCACAGGCTATTAAGGAGCTTCGTGTGGGTTGTAGTTCTTCAGCAGCGTGTCAGCTTTACTTAAGCTTTCATAACGCCTTAGCTGGATCTCCTTTGGTTCTCTACAGGAAAACACCCACTATTAGCCCACCAGCTGGCTCACAATCCATGAAGAATGCAATGGAAAAGGGTAGTGATGACAGGGAAAGGGTAGAAAAAAAACATACACGTCCTGGCTAGATAGAAAAGTGAAGTACTTTGCTATGTAAACAGATGTGTTGCTTTTTCAGATTTGAGACATGTAAGAACCTGTATAGAGCCCACATACATCTAAGTGGATATAATATTATCTTTCAGTGCCTTGTACTGATTACTTATCAATGGAAAGGAAATGGTTGGGTGAAAATCCATCAACAAATCCTAAGTGGCATGACAGTAGGCTGAAAGAACCTGCATGTCTTTTGCAATTCCTCCTCCTACGTCTCCATTTTCACTTCCTAGTCTGAAAGCCAAGTAACAATTGGAAGCTGACAGCTACTAACCATTCAATATATCTTTTTCATTGTTTAGACATAAGCAGCCATGGCCATTTACTGCCAAGAGGAAGAGATAGGTAAGAACAAACACAATGTAAGTGTTGACTATCATAGGCTTTGGCTTGGACTACTCACGTTTAATCACTGCAGTTTGACAGTGCCAATTGATAACCTTTAAAAGTGTGGAATGTCAGGGTTAAAAACAGTATTTCTTTTTTTTAAGGTGACAGTAGGTTTAAAAAACGATGTAATAAACACATACCCAGAACAAAGAGGCATCTTAAATCAGGTGACATAGATCTTTCTTCGCAGTAGATTAACTTTAGAAGTCAATTAATACATGTGTACAATTTCTTGTAACGCAAAATGCTAAAGGGATTCAAATACAGAAGGCTGAACAGATGGCTTCATTAAAACAAACTAACCTATGCAACTTTATAAATAAATACGACAAGGTTCATTTGAGGAGTGAGAAACTTTTTTAAATGACAAGAAATGTTTTAGCCAACAGCATTATTTTACAGCACTTGCTGAATGTGCATTTAAAAGCCGCAATGACGGGATTTATACATTTTAGCTTCTTTCTGGTGTGGCAATTGGGAGAAATCTCTTTGAACACAACTATAGTATGTCTATTAAATTCCAATTTGTTCTCTCACATGACCAGTTTTGACACACTAGTTCAGGAGGTAACATTCCTAAAGTTATTGACTCAGGTATTTTTAAATGTAAAATAATTCCAAAATATTTTCATGGGTTGGTTGAGTCGAGCAAGGCCGTGAACATTTTAGATATAATATTTAGATTTTTTTTATGAATGGATTAAAAGAACTGGATTAAAATCCCTGAAAATAGTTTTTTATAGATATAAAACAATGTTTATTTTAGCTTTTTTTTTTAAATGTGTTTTTAGATTTTTACAAAATGATTTTTGAACTAAAAACAGAAAAAAATGATTAAAAAATGTCAATTATTGATTTAAAAGGGGGAAAATCAGGAAATTTAATATACATTTATACTCTTCATTTTAATTCCATCCTAAAACTGAAAGTCAGCACTCGTGATTTACTTTCCCGGGCCACACTAAATGATAAAGCGGGCCAGATTTGGCCCCCGGGCCGCCACTTTGACACGTGTAGAGAATAAGGACGGACAGTAATTCACTTCTCTTTAAGTCAGATGGACTCAACATTAGAGAGAGAGTGACAAAGTTTAGGAATGCATCATTTTTTATGGCTAAAAGAACAAACGACAGAAAAACTGCAGTCAGACACAAGAGTTAGAGTCAGATGAGTAAATCGTTCGAACGGCAGAGAAGGGTGGACAAGTGGGTTGTCTCAGGTAAACAAACAGAGAGAGAGATATGACTTGAATTCTAATTGTCTACTCCAAAAACCAAGTCACATCAGTCTGAACAACTTCAAGGACACCATATTTCACAGACATATTTCAAGTGTTAAAGTAAGTGAGTGATTGATTTGTTTGGTCGGTATTTTAGTATGACAAAATATATGAACTGTGAAGTATGAAAATGATGAGAGAGGGCAGTTTGCGCAAAATAAAATCCAAGACACAATTCCGTACAAGATGAAACATAACACCTCAACTAAAAAAAAACAAAAAACAAACACACGGAGTGGCTGACAAGTGTCTAGTTTGCGTTTTACCAAAAATAAACCCACGCAAAAATAAGACAAAACAAATATGCTTGACATATTCCAGACAGCGCAAGACAAAACAACACTGAAATTGTCAGAAGGATCCAAATTAAACCCAAGAGTCTATGACTCACTTCAAGAATGTGTATCGCAACAGAGATGCGACACGACATCAAACCTTGTAAACTCTTGTCAAAGCCTTCATTCTCTGTTTTGGATGCCAGGTTATTGTGAAGGTACGTATTGGGAGTATCACATTTTAAATTAGACGTTAAGCACCGTAAAGTATTGAGACCCAGATGGCCTATTGTCTCTGAAAAACAACATGCTACTTCTGAGGGTCTAATGGCACCTGCTACCAGGGATTAGGTCAGCAATAGTACAACCTGCCATCAAATTAAGCAGTACAGCTGTTAAGGAGGAAGTGTAACATGACATGATATTAGTTATAAAAGTATATTCGTTTCTTTAAATATGTTGATAACATTTTTTTTTCATTTTATCAAGTCTAGTTGGAGTAATAATTTCATTTAATTTTTTAATGATTCATTTGAGCACAGATATAAATGATCTACTTTTGGAATTGGCAACCCCAAAAATAATTGGAAATTATGTATTATTATATTATGTATTAAACACATTTTTACTGTTATTCCAGTTTTGGGGAGTTTTATTTACCGTATTATCACGACTATAAGGCGCACTGCATTATAAGGTGTACCCTCAATGAATGACATTTTTTCCATATATAAGGCGCACTGTATTATAAGGCGCACAGTCTATTTTGGAGAAAATTTAAGACTTTTAAGTGTGCCTTATAGTCGTGAAAATACGGTAAATACGTAAAATTAGGTATTTTCTATATTTTTTAATATTCAAAAACAAAGTAATAACCTCAATAGTAGTTCTTTGGATAGTAATCAAGAAAATTATACTTATATTTATCCAATGTCAAAAGGTACATGGTATATGGTTTGACTCTCCCTTTGAAGACTCAATTCCTTTCAGCCTGCTGAAAAGATGATGAAATAAGAAAAAATAGAGTAAAAAAAAAAAAACAAGATTGAGCGTGAGAGGGAGAAAAAGAGACTTTTGATATAACCCTCTGCTTCACATTTCCAATATCTCTCCGCTTCCCAAAGTAAACAGCCCTGTAATCACACTCGAGCAGCACAAACCCATCACCGAGGGAGGTTGGACCCAACGCTCGCTCCGTTGAATGGGGTATATCAGTTTGTCAGAGGCCATAAGGGGCCTGTACACCAAGAAGCAGAGCTGGGAATTTACCGGTAGCCAAAAACAACAGTAAAACAGATGACTGTTTGATTATTGCAGGAGACCACATGGTGCATGTTTTTTTTTTCTCGTTTTTCTCTTTTAACCTTTCCCTGAAATGTCCAAAACGGAGGCCCCATGTGTCTATATGAATTACCACCTAACATACTTAACAAATACAAGAATGATTAATTATGTATTTGAGCTGTGAAATACAGGCTTGAACATATAAGCTCTGTAGAGCAGCTCTGCTGACAGCTCTCGAGATGAGTTAAGTTCAGGGTTTTGGCTAGGCTATGCAGTAAACCTTTTCCTAAACTACAATCCCAACCCCAGTCCTCTCCCACTAAGCATGTAGTTTAGTCCAATCCTGCGGTATTGCCTCCAGACTGAGTGGCTCTGATAGGCCACTGACATAAATATCAATGTTGATATGTTACCACTGGAAAGGTATGGAGCTTGGGGATACTAAACAAACAGTTAGACAACAACCACTCATCTGGAGGATGCTCGGACGTTTGGTCGCCGGTCTTTTGGTCCCTTTTGGTCGCCGGTCAAATGGTGACAGAGAGTTTACTGTTGAAACCAGATCTGAAAATTATATTCATGAGTGAGTTTAATTTCTAAGAGAGAGAGAGTTTAATATCTAAGTACTGTTTAATATCTAAGTACTGTTTAATATCTAAGTACTGTTTAATATCTAAGTAATGTTTAATATCTAAGTACTGTTTAAAATCTAAGAACTGTTTAATATCTAAGTATTGTTTAATATCTAAGTACTGTTTAATATCTAAGTACTGTTTAATATCTAAGTACTGTTTAATATCTAAGTACTGTTTAATATCTAAGTACTGTTTAATATCTAAGTACTGTTTAATATCTAAGTACTGTTTAATATCTATGTACTGTTTAATATCTAAGTATATTTGACCAGCGACCAAAAGACCAACGACCAAAAGACCGGCGACCAAATGTCCGGTCATGATCTGGAGATACTTGGAAAACATGTTCTGGACAGCCTGGTATGATTATGGAATTTGGGGTCTGGTTTACCAAGTTTCATTGCCCCCTTGTCTGTAGAATTATTTTTGATGAATTAATTATCCAATGAAATGTAATATACACCCTTTTTATTCAGGGCGATTTGTTTGGTAATCTCTATGAGAATACCCTCACAACATTTTCATATCATAAAAAACGTCTTGGCAAACATCTGTCCCCTCGTCAATGATTGAGCATTATCTATGGGTTGTGTTTGGCCACAACTGCTTACCATCTGTCTTTCCGAAATGGGTGTTACAGCCTCATCTATAAAAAAAACATTGGCTCTTTACCGCTCAACATAAATGAGGTTAGAATGAGCCAGAGTAGAAAACAATTCTCAAATGTGTGGTTCAAAAAACAGAAGTCTCAGGCAGAGTGAAAATTCCCAACCTAAACAAACCAATCTACAAAACACAGAAATATCGTATATAAAATAATTGCCCCTTCCCAAGAATCCATTGCATGTCCTTAAAAACTAAATGAACATTATGCACCATTACATACAAGGGCCATAACATGTCTCAGTATTATACATTTTTCTACAGCGAAGACATACTCAAACAGAGGACGCAACACAATGTCCATTGTGGAAAATGACAATTTTCACAGCCTAATCGAGATTGTGTAATTGCTTCTTCTCCACAGCTAAATGTGGATCCATTTTCAGTCGATAAAGACGCAGTCATGCAAAGAGGTCTAATCGTCCCTCGTTTTGTCACCCCCTCGTTGCTGACACAATAACTGATCACAGTCCAAACAGCCTTGTTAAAATGGATAAAGGGAACTGATAGGAATAACTGACAGGTGTCAAGTATCCTGACATGTAATACCTGACAGCTACTGAAATAGATTGGCCTGACTGAAGTTGAGGCTCAAGCCATTATGACCCTGAACACTTAGCAGGGGGCAGGTTAATAATTCATGCATGTTACTACAATCTGTGCACAGTGCAGACAATTTGGAATAGGGCCAACACATTGTACACAAGGGAAGCATTACATCTCAAACAATGACTTCCGAAGTTTGTATAATGTTTCCGGATGAGAACAACAATCAAGCTTGTATTTGGATAAATTGTCTACAGATTATTGTACGCAATGACAACTAGGTTTCTATCTTTGAATTTTTCTTTTTAATCGGTAATGGCTCAATTCATAATTTAAATGGTCTATGTGTACCAATGTCGAACAATTATCTTCATTTTTCAATTGCTTGACATTGATGACCACATAACATGCATAATATTATTAATAACACAATCATTATGCAATCATGTTTTTGCATCTTAATTTCAGTTAGTTTTGTTTGTTGTCTTAAACTAATTTACTGTCCAGCTGCATTGGTAAATTTCCAACATAATATTGTCAATGGTAAAGTCAGACTGTTAATTGAACTGAATTAAATGCCTTTATTTTCATTGAAGCTTCACCATAAAGTGACCATTAATTTCACTTAAAAGTGTGACCTGGTGGGCTGATATCCGTTTCCACACTGCTATTGTTAGTCTCGGGAAAAGTAGCTTATACAGAAGTGCCTCGTGATTAGCCATTCATACACGGTACCTTTTTGACGAAAAGAGCCACAAACAATTCATATTTTCCAATGTTATTCCTTTTGAGCCATACTACAAATTTAAAAGTCAAAATACATACATGTATACGGGTGCCTTATTCATTTTTTTTGTAATTTCACCACTTTTAAAGTGGAAAAAAGATTTAAAAAAATATTCCTATGTTGTTCCCTATCAAATGAGAGGATCCATTCCAGAAGAGTGTATAGCAAAAAAAAGAAGATTAAAGCAGTTCTAGATGGAATATCTCAGTTCTGTCACCAGTGGTTTCCATAGTTTAGCTCACAGGTTAGCAAAGAGCCAAATGCACCCATCAAAAGAGCCACATGTGGCTCCCGAGCCATAGGTTCCCTACCCCTGGTGTAAGACAATCATATGGAGGACAGAAAACCATTTGACTGGTTTTGTTTTTCCCAACATAAATGGCATGCAGTAGTTTAAGCCTTTAAATCATGATTTACATCACCTCGACTCTATTCAAACTTGATTGAAGACTAAAAAAACGGATTAGTTGGTCCAAAAACCAGCCTCGATTTAGTCTTTACGAGCAGAGAGAGGTTGCAAAAGGTGAACTATGGCCACTGTGGGGAATGACATGTTTCACTGACCTGGCCAGTGGAGAGATGCCCTACGAATATAAACATGCTCTATCATCTACTTCAATATGCCTGAATTGCCCTTAATCTCCCCCCACACATGACCTTGTTGGACCCTTTCCGCAATCCCATCACCCTTTTCTGGAATTCACAATCAAAATGGTGAAAATAGGATTTCATTTTACTGAAAAACTTCGGCCGAGGTTTTATTGACACGCCGCAAAGAGCAACGTTCCTACAAAGGCCACACACCTGCAGACACAGAGGTTGATTAATGATTCGAAACAGGGATCATGGACTTTCCGGTAGGTAATGAGATCCGAGCCATGTGATGATGGGGGAGACTGAAGAGTAGAAAATAGCATTTGGGCACGTACACCCACAAAATAAAGCCTACTGTATTTTCGCAACTATAAGGCGCACCCTCAATGAATGACATTTTTCCATATATAAGGTGCACTGTATTATAAGGCGCACTGTATTACAAGGTGCACTGTATTATACGGCACACTGTATTATAAGGCGCACTGTATTATAAGGTGCACTGTATTATACGGTGCACTGTATTATAAGGCGCACTGTCTATTTTGGAGAAAATGTAAGACTTTTAAGTGCGCCTTATAGTCGTGAAAATAGAGTAATTGCTATTGACTTCCAGGTATGAAGCACTCACTACACAGTCACCTCTAGAGCCAGCCATTGTTGATGTTTTGTATAAAGTTTTGCAGTGGGGGAGGAGCTATATGATGGAAGATTTTGTAAACTAAGATGGCATCTGCATATTTAACAGTGTTGTTTCAGTTCAGGCGTTTGTGTTTTTTTTTTAATATCCGACAGTGGTGGTTTTTCGTTTTCTGTTTTTTTCCATAGTCGTGAAAATACGGTAATCCACTGCCAAGTGAGCTTTATGAATGTTTTTGTTTGTTTGTCTATCACCGTTTGTTACGTAAATGGTCTGTCTTCTGACATCCCTGACAACCGTGAGCTGGGTCGGTGAGTTCTCCAACAAAGCAGTTAGTTACCCAGCTTTTAACTCTCATGTGGCCTCTGGAAGATGTCAACGGAGAGTCAGATGTGCACGATGGCATTTACGTCCATCTCCCTTGCCTCACTCTCCTTTGTTCCATTCTTCTAATCCAGTATGTGTGGGCCGGTAAATTTAATGGAAACAATTTATTAAGTCCGGCTTAAAATGCCATCTGCAGTTAAGCCTCCCAAAGCCGCTAAGCTCCCGGTTTCACCCCAGAGCTTGCTGTGTTCACGCTTACTGTAATGCTCTGTTTAAAATGAGCACAACGGGTCAAAATTAATCAGGATTACAAGGGCACAAATCCACTTCAGAGATAGGTTTTCTACCAATCTTTCTTCCCCGCTATCCCAAGATGCCCTAAGGTTTTACCATTGTTGTGACCATAGGCTATCACCTATGTAGCATGTTCATGTTTGGAATAACATTGTAGCTGTTTTCCATACATTTATCATTCATTTAAAAGAGCCTCAAGTCTGAAGTCTCATTGCAATTGATCAGCTTCAACTTCATGTTCTAATACAGGAAAACTACGGCTCGCGGGCCAAATACGGCCCCGATAGGCGTTTTAATCCAGCCCACCGACGTTGTCCAAATAATGTTTTTTTTCTTCCCCAAGATGGCGCCGTCACGCGGAAGCCAGTGGCAACTCTGTCCACTCTTATTTGTTTTTCGTGTTTTACAACCCCTATATCTTTATTTAAATTACATTTTAATATTTCTTAATACATTCCTTTTTACTTTACTTTGTACTTTATACTTTTTACTTTAGTGATGAGTATGTTAATACTATAGTCCTTTTTTTCTTTTTATGTTTCATATGTACTGTTAACGGATGCACTTTTTTATTTGTATCGGATCTTGTGCTGACCCGGCCCATCTATCAAATTTTTAAAGTCAATCTAGCCCCCTGGGCTGAAAAGTTTGCCCACCCCTGTTCTAGTAGCAAAGTACATACAACATTCAACACGGTCATAACATAAAAAAATTCAAGCATTCCTCTTATATTATAGACTAGTGGAAGGTGGGTGATAACTTCCCACCATTTCCAAAAACACAGCCTTGTGAAATATCAGATCTAAAAGTGAAGTGCGTATGTTTGCTCCAGGGAAGAGCTGTACTTGAGCACAGCACAACTACATCCAGCTTCTCATTCGCCTTCAAGTGATAACTGAACTCTGACATCGAATGCATTAGAGATAGAAAAACAGACTTTTTAGTTAAGAATATACAATTTTTTTCCAGACTTTGATAAGTTACTTTGCTTGAGAAAAGAAGAAAATAAAACTATCAATAGTTAAAGAACACTTGGCCTCTGATCCTACATCATGTATGCTTATAGCATCGAGAAGATCAGATGGAAACTGTTGCATAAGGACATGCTCAGAAACTAAACTAAACTAAACACTGCATATGAAGGACTATAAGCTTGTTTATTTGTTTTTCTCTTGAGAGAATAAATGCTAAAAAGTATATTCTGCCCGAGGAACACGAGAAATATGTTTGGGTTTTGTTCCAAAAAGGTTTTTGTAAGCATAACAATGTACAATATAATAATTTTTGCAATATTTTAGAATTTACCTTGCCGGATGTGACTTTTTATGACTTATTTATGTTTTTACTGAGAAAAAACGCACTTTGTGGAGTAGCACAACTAATTTTGTTATACACAGATTTGATATAATGACAATAAAGCTTTTGATTTGATTTGATAAATAGTGTTTTATGACCACAAGTTACAATGGTGGTCTTCATCTGTTCTATTTCACCATTGATCTCTCAGGGAACATTGTAGACTTTGTGGTATAAACCTCAAGTGTTTGCACTCTTTGCAAGTTCCCAAAGAAGTACAATACGGAAAAGCAAGCCAAGCAGGGTAAATCAAACAGTAAGAAAAACACAACATCATTAAATATGCATGTTTGTGTGCCATCTTTCTGTACATCTAAGCCTGATGTGCCTGGTGATCAGAAGAAAGTGTCTTTTATTGGATCCAGACAACTAATGGAACACATACGTAGGCTGTTTTCTAAACCGCAAGAAAACAGCTATTGAAGATCCATAAATATGATATACAGATTTTTTTAAAAATGGCCAAAAACAAAACTCATTCACAGTTTGAAACAAAAACATCAGAAGCAGATGTTTCAAGGGTATAAAAAGAAGCCATGACCACATAACCGTTCCCCACAACTCTGATCACTAATTAAATATATTTAATCCTACTTAGAATTAATAGAGCCAAAGAAGATAGAGTTAATCTGACAGACAGTCACAAACAACTCCATGTGTATTTAAGGATAGTTTTTTCCCCATATCCATCAGGAGGCTAAACTTGCGGTAGGATATGGGAAAAAACTGAAAACCAAAAACGAAAAACCACCACTGTCGGATATTAAAAAAATACTAACGCCTGAACTGAAACAATACTGCTAAATATGCAGATGCCATCTTCGTTTACAAAATCTTCCATCATATAGCTCCTCCCCCACTACAAGATTTTATACAAAAAAATTCAAAACATCAACAATGGCTGACTCTAGAGGTGACTGTAAAGTAGTGAGTGCTTCATACTTGGAAGTCAGTAGCAATTCCTGTATGTTCACCACTATAAGGCGCACTTAAAAGTCTTACATTTTCTCCAAAATAGACAGCGCGCCTTATAATACAGTGCGCCTTATATATGGAAAAAATGTCATTCATTGAGGGTGCGCCTTATAGTCGTAAAAATACGATAGGCTTTTGTCGAGTCAATTATGAAGACAAAGCCTATGTCCGATTATTATTATTATTATTATAATTATTATTACATTTGTGCCTTTATCCAACCCTTTTTTGAACATGAAACATACTGTAGTAGATATAACATCAAAAAACAGCAGTTACACTCGCTGTTAAAAGGCGTGTGCCATGACTCATCTAGATTGACATTATAGTTAACATTCCTAGACTGGGGGTTTGATTGCAATGCTTTCTACTGGCCTCTCCCATTCACTATTTCTATTAATGAAACAGCTCACAGGTCTTGGCCCCATTGGGAGACATGGTCATGCATCGAACAATTTGGCTATTTCCATCCCTGACCTTCCCTTCCTCCTCGATTTAACAATTTAACACCTCACTCAAACTTGATATGTACTGCATGACTAAATTGTCTGTTTATTGCAGTGCGAAAACAAAGCACAGTTTGGCAAATAAACACCGACCAAGTGTCAGACAAAGCGCTTTCTCTCTTTCCTTTGGCAGCCATTACTGTTCAGTCCTGCTGTCGGAGAGCTTGTATTGCCTGAGGGGAAGTTCCCATTTGAGGGAGCATGTGGCAGAGAGGCTCTAAATCCCTTCTAATGAAGCAATATGTAAGAGGTTTAAGCCTCTGGCAATGTCAGCAAGGAAACACCACTCCCAGACGACAACAACAACAAAAAAAGGTACGCATGTGCATTTGCTTAGCTCTGTTTACATCTGCTTATATTTAAACTGGAAGATCGGATTTTATTGGGGAATGGGATTTACATGATTTAGATAGTGGAAAGAGAGAAGAGGACAAAAAAGTGGGTTCTTACCTTTGGGTGTGGTGGAAGAAAAGAGCTTTTCTGATCCTACATCAGACACCTGGAAGAATAAAACACAGTTTTAGTGGATTAGTTTAGTTAAATGAATCAGTTCTATACTCCGATAATTGGTGGGATTCGTCAAAATCTTGATTTTAAGGTTTATTCAGTTGCAAATTTAAGTGCTTAGTAAAAAAAAAAAACACTAAAGAACACCCCCTTTGCACCTGATGGTCCCTAACTTGGCTTTGGTCAGGCAACATTAGGTGGCACTGTTGAGCCACCTGAAAATGAAGCGTTACCTTATTCCTAAGGTCAGCTATGCTGCATCATCGTTGAAGTCAGGTGCTCAAAAATATTTCTACGTCAAGTCCAAGTCATTCAATATATATATTTTTTACTTTATATACTTAAATTAAATGCAACTGATCCTAAAATGTCAATCACAACATCCCAGACTCCATGGTAATACAAATCTCTTAGCAAAACTTCACATTACAGCAAAACCATTAACAGTTTTTCTCCATTTTAATGCAACCATTGATAAATAAGAAGTCCTCATGCATGAAATTAACTGATTCCCCCAAAGCCATTTCTTTGAAATACAAAAGTTTCCACACCTTCCCATGAAATACTTATGCAACCATACATCTTCACTTAGGTTTTGCACAGTTTTACAGGATTTGTTTTGTTTGAATTCACACCATATTTCCTCTCATCTGGGCTGCAGAAAAATAAAAACTTGCAAGAAGAGCATATGTTCCACTCAAAGGGTGCAAGTGCCATCAACTACAACGTTTGTATTTTACGTAGCACAAAGGGAACATATGTAGTAACAAATTAAAAGTGAATCAGAGTACGAGAGGGAGAGACAAAGAGAGAGAGAGAAAACAAATGATTTTGTAAACACAGATGGCTGTCCTTGGCATCCCTGTCAGTTTTCCACAAATGTTTTGAGGGTGTTCTCGTACGTCTCTCTTTTCCAACAACTCCCAATTTTTCCTACACTACCACTTGGTTTGCATTTCTTCACAATGCTCATCACTGTGTGCCTTTTGTCTGAATGCTAACCACAACAACCACCAAAATTAAGATGCGGAAAAGCAATTTTGCTCCGTTTTTTGTTCAACAGGAAATTCTAACAGAGAGCGATGACAACCCAGTTTGGAATTAAGTAGTTGCCATACTTAGTCATATCATAGAGCCGAAAATCTAGATCACAGCTGTCAAAGTGGCGGCACTGGGGCCAAATCTGGCCCGCAGCATCATTTTGTGCGGCCCGAGAAAGTAATTAAAATGAAGAGTATAGATTTATATTAAATTTCCTGATTTTCACCCTTTTACATCAATAATTGTAATTTTTTAAATCAATTTTTTCTGTGTTTTTAGTTCAAAAATCATTTTCTAAAATCTAAAAATATATTCAAAATAAGCTAAAATAAATATTGTTTTAAATCTATAAAAAACGGAATATTCAGGGCTTTTAATCCATTTATAACAAAAAAAAATCTAAATATTATATCTTAAATGGTCCGGCCCACATGAAACCAAGATAATGATTCATACTTCAATAAGAGCAAAGCAACACTATCTCTATGGCTATAAAAACACCTTCCATTGTCATTTTTGAAGATCATCTCCAAAATTGTCAACACTTGTTTCCCACTACATCCAAACACCACAAGGTAAGGTTATAGTTCCACATTTCCCACTTTACTTCTACCAGAAACAGTGTGCCAGGCTACAACACAAGCTCTTTATTATCTTTGGATGAGATTAAACGCCTCAGTACTAAACATTCACATTAAAACAACAACCACCTGAATCATTGCCCCACAGGACCCTGGCACAAAGTATATGGGTTCAGATTGGTTGAAAATGTGTCAAATGGACAAAGGATGTGGCTCAGGGAATGGCTAAGTGTGGCATGAGGTTGGGGCAAAACACAAGGGAGTACTGTAGTAGAATGGACAAGAACAGTTACAACAAGTGTTATGACTGCAGTGGCTATCTTGAGAGCACTGTAGACATGACAAATAACTGTGACTTACTGTCAATGAGCTTGCAGTTATGCTTTTTTAATTCTAAACATCATGACCAACCACTACTTTGGATGTACTACAATTCTTTGAACTTGCCCAGACAGCATGAGTCAGATGTCTAGTACCACACAATTACCAGGTCGCCTTACAAAACCATTTTTTTAAAATGTCAAAACAATATTCATTTTGGCCAGCTGTAGTTTTAGGAAAACTTTCTTGAATTTGCATGTCAAGTTGACATTTTTACCAAAACCGATAACTGCAGTATTTTGTGGTTGCGGTTAAAAAAAAAACAAAAAAAAAACGGTGCAACAAATTCTTCTCGTATTAAAACCCACAGTGGCAGATTTAGATTCTCGGAAAACGACAACCAGATTTTATATTTCGCAAACTTGCTAATAAATTTAAAAATACTACTAGGGGGTTGAGTATTGCCAAATTGCCAGGGAGCCAAAAGTCCTTGGAGTGGTCTGCGGGAAGCCTGACCTTTTGTAGGACGTCTACTATTTAGGCCTGGGGCTTCATAGGGATCTGGGGCCCCCCTCTTTTCTCTAGAGGGCCGTCAGGAGGCTTCAGCTTTCCTTCCCTATTCTATTCATTAGCTGTGCTTTATGATTCAGCTTCCTCTGAGCCACACAAGAGCTCCCTAAGGAAAGAGACTGCTGGAGAGAAGGGGGAAAAAAGGGGATGAAGCTAAGGGAAGGGGAGGAGAAAAAGCAAGAAGGAGGTCACAGGGCCCAGCCGGGGCCCAGCACTCAGCAGCTGTGAAAGCCTCCTGTTTCCTCAGCAGGCGTGAAAGGGATGGGGGGAGCGACACAGCAAGGAAAAAAGGGCCAGAAAACACAGCATCAGAGTGCTAACTCGTCAAAGTGCCACATGCTGAACTGTAATTCCCAGATTTAAGGATTGCCAAATTACACTGCTGCTTGTTTGTAAAAAAAAAATCTGCTAATTTCCGCGAACACCTCCTGATTTATCGATGACGTACAAGCTTTGGTAATTGCCAAGATGCAAAGGCTAAGTTTTAGTAGCAGCGAGTTTACAGCTGACAAAAGAAAGACCTCGATCAGTTCTAATGAACAATGTAGCAAGGTAATCAATTTGGACAATCTGACACATGCCTAATTGCTTTTTAGAAGTATTAAACCACTTCAATGTAGAATTCTTACACAGAGGGACGGCTGAGTGAGGAGATGAAGACATTGGAGGGAGGTTGGGATAATCACTTCAATGACCTTCAAGGCATGAATTTATGAAAGGCATTGATCAGTTAAGCCTGTGATTTCTCCAAGATGGGGAAGGTCAGCAATTACCCAAGATTCAATTAACCCCTTTTCCTGAAGAGTGCTGAGAGACTAATTTTTTTTCTCCCACCCACCAAGCTACACTTTGCATTATATTTTACAATACTTTTCAATTCCTACCGCATACTTTCCAGATGGGAAAAAAAATATCTCCAAAAAGAAAGATACCCTACAGCCACATTTTAGACAAAGGCAGACTAAATAAAAGCAAACATGTAGAGCTTGTACCCTCCCTTTCTAGTAAAGATACATACTTTTTTTTTACACACAAGCTGGTAGAGTTATTGCAACAGCTGTTGTGTAACAACAACAAAAAACCCTGTTCAAGGGATTTTTCCATGTGTGCTATGTCTACGGTTATCATGTTTACAATTAAGTTCATACACATTACTTTCGCTAAAAACACCATTGAAAATCATCCTTAACATCTATATCTGATGTCTACTAGTCTCTGTTTTCAATTTATTGATATACGAAAAGTACATAGAAGGTTAAAAACCAGCATGGCTTCATTTTCTATGTTCTTGTGGGCGTAGCTCAGTGCTTCAATGGACTATTTTATCAGCACCCACTCATAGTTCTCAACTACTATCACCCTTTAACCCCCAACATCCACTAATGCTTATTTGGCAATAAACGCCCCATTAGCCATGCAGAGTAAGCCTTACAGATCCCAGGCAGCAATGGAAGATACCAAATTAATTATCTCCCTTGCATTTGTTCTCTCCACCGTTCCAGAAAACGGAATGACCTCCCAAGAGGTTGTTTATTATAAACCAGATTTGCATTCCAAGAGAAGGAGAGTCAACTCGGTGTAGAGAATTCCATTACGGTTGCTGGCATGGTGGAGCAGGTGTGGGCCAGTAAGATGGCAACCCCCCCCAAGTGATTTGGATCGAATGTGCAGCATAAAGAACAAAAAGACAAGAAATCACCCACGCAATTGTCTCAAAGTGGAGCATCATTAAGATGATAATGAATTCCATAGTGATCATGGAGAATGGATTGGTTTACATCCGCATACAAACCTCTTTATACTTAGCAAAGGGTGGCATTTTTATAGCCACATTGTGCGCACAGTACCGCGGAATAGACAAATTGTGTTCGCTTTCGCCCTAGCAACAGGGAAATGAATGAAAGGAGCTTTGGGTGAAGTTTTGTGTAAAACATGGAACTTGCTTACGCCTCTTTCTCCTCCTAGGCTGTTGCTAGTGTTTATTAAATCCAACATTCAATTTTGTATAAAAGTTAGTGATCTATCCAGCAAATACCCAGGCCGGTCTAATCTTACTGTGCTGGATAGAGTGGGTCGCAAAACCAAAACTGCTGACCAGATTAAGCCGATGAGAAGAAATCGTGATCGGACGTTTGGTCACCGGTCTTTTGGCCGCCGGTAATTTTGGTCGCCGGTCTTTTGGTCGCCGGTCTTTTGGTCGCCGGTCTTTTGGTCGCCGGTCTTTTGGTCGCCGGTCTTTTGGTCGCCGGTCTTTTGGTCGCCGGTCTTTTGCTCGCCGGTCTTTTGGTCGCCGGTCTTTTGGTCGCCGGTCTTTTGGTCGCCGGTCTTTTGGTCGCCGGTCTTTTGGTCGCCGGTCAAATGTACTTAGATATTAATCATTAGTTAGATATTAAACAGTACTTCGATATTAAACAGTACTTAGATATTAAACTTTCTCATGAATATAATTTTGAGAGCTGGTTTCAACAGTAAACTCTCTGTCACCATTTGACTGGCGACCAAAAGACCGGCGACCAAACGACCGATCACCGAAAAAATGGACTAAATAGCACCAGGTCTATTCCACAAGAGAAGAAAACTGGGCATGCATGTGATGTAAAAAGGGAATATCCAATACACCACAATTATTTAGAAAAGCCCAACTAATTAAATCATAAATTTTTTATTCTATCACTAATAATGGCAATATGCCAGATAACGAAAAATATTTCACTAAAAAATTGCAATAAAACAAGTGTAGAACATGGAAGGCTTATCACATTTTCCATACATTTTAGTGTTTTTCGACCCATACAAGCTGAACCCTGCTCTCTGTTATTATCAAACATTGTAAGATTTTAAGACTAGCATGTTCCCACTGTCTTGTTAAGTGAACTTGATTATGTTCATAGCGGCAGAGCCAAAACAGCTGCGAAGGCTTCTCGTTAAGTGGCATAATGCAATGAGGCACAGACTAAATTGCGGCGATAAAAGCCGACAGGCAAATCATCTCTACCTTCCTCATCCATTTAAGTCAATTAATCTAACACCTGATCTAAGCTCTAAGGCCTAAAAGCATATGGTCTCTTGGACTTAGGTTTTTAGGGCAAGGGTGTGTGCTCAGCTGGAGACCAAAAAAATAAAAATACTACATTCACACTACAAGGGTTGAAACCTAATACGGATTTGATTGTTAATTCAGATTATTTTTGTGCAGATTCTCAAATAACAAAATGGAAAACTTCAGTAAAGTGACATGCCATAACTTCTTGCAAAATTGATTTTTAGTACCACACACAAATGTTGACTTTGACCATAAATCAATTGGCCGTTCTTCCTGGAAATGGCAAGTGTTAAAAGGCTATCTGAAAGCACACCTTACATATTTTTAGAAGTCGTCACATTGCTTGACATACAACCATTCATGTGGAATGTGTGTCTTTTAATTGTAAATATTTGGCCACATTGATAAGAACCACAAATAATCTAACTGTGGAATCAAGGAGCCGCCAGGCATTATTTGTGAACCATAAAACAAAAACAATAAACAGCAATGGCAAGCCAATCTTAGCATCAGATCAGATAGTACAGGGATAGGGAACATATGGCTTGGGAGCCGTATGTGGCTCTTTTGATGGGTGTATATGGCTCTCCGCAAAACTATGTGGTAAAAATGCACCAATGGGAGCGTCATGCTGGCACTGTGGCGCTCTAACACCTTTTTTCAATCATAATTTTCTTCCCTAGACTCTTCTGCAAGCATTATCTCATTGACACCCATTAATTAGAGACAGTAAAATAATATTCTCAAAAGAATTCACTTTTTTTCTACTTTCAAAGTGGTGAAATGAATAATAAATGCTCACATTTTCATGAATTTTTACTTTTAAATTCTCAGTATAACTCTCAAGGAATAATGTTTTGAAAATATAAATTGTTTATGGCTCTCTTCGTCCAAAAAGGTTTTACCGACCCCTGAGATAGTAGATAGTCCATAAATAGTTACTGATTGCCTGGTAAACAGCAACAAAACCAATTTTTTTGGCGTGATAACCATATCAAACTCAAAATAACATGGGTCACACTGTGTCTATAATTTTCTCGCTGCTGTCAAAGTGCTTGACAGGCAGCAAACAAGCATTTCAGATTGTTATTGTCTGAGAAACAGGATGACAAAACAGGGGGGGATGATTTCAAAACCAGGTTTCTTTAGTACACTCGCATTGGAACATTGTTTTTACTCTGGAGGAGATCATATTTCCAGTCGGAAGCCGATTCACAGTATCACCACCATATAACAGAAAGAAAGAGAGATACAAATCATTCCCAACTCGTGCACTGTGACATAATGGCCCTGCGGATTGCTGCAGGCAAGCTTGGTAGGTAACCACCCCTCACTGCAACTTGTTAAGAGAAAGGTGTCTTTAAACAGTGCTCAATAGAAACACTAAACTCTCTCTCTTTCTCTCCCACTCTATGTGAACAATGTCTAGGTGAATCATAGACCACCTTAGGCGATGTTAGCTACAAATTTCTTTTCTTCTTCTTCTTTTTTTTTTAAGTTCACACTGTGCTTTTAACTTGAATGAATTTGCCATGAGGGCAAAGAAAACAAACTCAGCGGGATGTTAAATAATGCAGAGATAAAAAAGCGGTGACCCTTTCTTTTACCTCAACCCACACACAGTGAAATTGCCTACAGAATATCACAGTACACATAGAAAGAAAAAAAGATAATGTTATATGTATTTAATGTTGTCTATTCTGGATAGCTTTTATGGTTAGTAAATAGGAGGAAGCAGATCCTTTTGTGTCATTCAGTTTAATTTATTGTTAAAAAAAATACTATTAAAATGATACAAGGAGGATCATTTAACGTTTTAGACTAAGTGTATACGGGGTTGTGGGCCATATCATAGTTATGGCTTCTCTTGAAAGGCTATTATTTCTGCCAAATATCTCAATTAAATGATAAATTGACAACTAGTTGAATATAAAGAGAATCGACTATTTGGATCATTATTCATTTGTTTTGAGAGACGTTGCCTAAGAAAATGTCTGAATCTCGGTTTTTGAGTCTTTTAAGAGCCAATATTCTCAAATATCTTCATTATTATTTACATTTTTAATAAATAAAGGGGAAAAGTAGTTTTAATTATATAAAAGAATCGCCTATTTTGATTAATTATTCATTTTTTTAGAGACATTGTTGCCTAAGAAAATGTCTGAATCTCGGTTTTTGAGTCTTTTAAGAGCCAATATTGTCAAGTATCTTCATTATTATTTAAATTTTTAATATATAAAGGGTAAAAGTGGGTTTTTGTAGAAAAAGTAGATTTAATTATAGAAAAGAATCGCCTATTTTGATTCATTATTCATTTGTTTTTAGAGACGTTGTTGCCTAAGAAAATGTCTGAATCTCGTTTCTTGAGCTTCTTAATAATATTAATAATAATAATAAGATAATAATTAACAGTGAATATTCTCATCATATCTTTATTATTAATATTATTATTTCCATTTTTAGTAAATAAAGGGGGAAAATATATATTTTTGTAGAAAAAGTAAGTTAAATTTAATACATTTTAAATTCACATTTTTATTTGGTTTGAATTAAACAAAAAAAATCTTATTGTTATAATTTTTAAAACATCGGTTTCGGGTCAATGAAAGATGGAGGCTACAGAAGATTAAGTTACCAAAAATGGCCTTTAAATTTAGAAAATATGAAATCGATATACATGATTTACTATGGTGATACACACAAAGGCGGGCCAGATATGGCCCCGGGGGGCACTGAGTTTTACACATAGGTCTTAACCACTTCTTATCCCAGCACACAAACCCATCTGATCTTTCTACTTGACTCATGAGGGACGTTCCGGTTCACCATTGCAGTTGAGGAGTGTAAAGCCGTTGATGCTACTTTCGAATCATCATCTCTCTTTAACCACAAGAGCAGCTGGAATGAATCTATGTGGATTTAGGAATTCTCCTACTCATATGTCAGCTGCAAGCATTAATGTCTGCCAGGCATGAGGATCAATACAGCCACTTGTCCTGTAGTGGAATGAAGGGGAGGGCACAGAGTGCAAGTGGGGGGAATGGAAAACTGGAAATGGGGCAGGATAAGATTGGCATCCAAAGCCAAATGTCCCCTTCATTTAACACCAACTGACCTCTTACAAAGGCACAGCATACAACCTACTAGTACAAACAAACAGGCTATGCGCTATATAAAGGAGTCTCAGACCTCCAAAGCGTCCAGTCATGTTTGAAAGGGGATGTGGCACGTTAAGTGGAATTTACTTTTCAGGCAGACATCAGGCTTCAGGTTTCTACTGAGTGAAATTCTAGCTGTTCCCTGCAGGGTTGAACAAGACTTCCATTGCAAAGCTAGTTAACTCTAGAAATACCTTTGCTGCTCACTTGACTTTCAAAAAGTGGAATAGCGGTTGTTGGGAATGTTTATTTCTACCTGAAACTATTGAATAGAATTCCTTTCGGCTTCGAGAATTTAGTGACGGAACTGGTAGAGTCCAAGTCGTCAAGGACGGTTGCTGTGAAGGAAGTTTTTGTCTCTGTTAACTGAGTGCCTTTTGACTACATTCTTTGAGGTTACCCAAAACCCAAAATGAACTCTAATTAAAGTACACCAAGTACTTCATCTAGAAATGTATTCTCAATCCATCAGTTTTACCCATGCAAGGAATTGGAATGGACAAACTGTATTTAAATAAGTCGAGTCTGTAATCAATGACATGCTTGACTATGAAGAGACATTCAAATTTGAGGTTAGATTTTGTTTTTAACAAAAATTTCTTGACTTTTCATGAATTTCCACACAAGATACTACTATGACTTTTACATATATTCGGTCAATATTGTGTAGAACCAAGTAAAGGCACGTTAAGGACACATTTGCAATCAAGACAGTGAGAACAAAGGAATGTTGTTAGCCTTGACAAATGTGTGTGAAGCATCAATTGCTCATTATATTTACATTAAAATATAATGAAGTAAGTGAATGCAACTTTGTCGTACACATAAAACTGTAAATTATGCAAGTTAAAGGAATAAAACAAGTCAGGGATATTCCCTAGAGCAATAATACACTTTTCTATGGCTTGTTCATGTTGGCAAGAATGAATATCTTAGCACTTGCTAAAAGCTTTGTTATTCTTTGGAGTATGCGTAAAAAAAGGACACAAAATGAGCAAAAATAACGTCAAAGTATGGAGTTAATTTCAGTTCTGGTTGGTGAGTTCAAGTAAAGTTACCATAGTGTATATACATAATGCATGGTATGGATTTTCACCCCTTATATAATAGACAATGAGAGCCTAGATAACGAGTTAGTGCAAAAAGTCATCAAATAGGGGAAAAAAAATACACTATTATTAAAACAACTTAAAAAATAATGTCACATGCTCTAGTTTTAGTATCTTTGAGCCAATGAGGTGTGTTATAATTAACTTTATTGATAATAAATGGTATGTCAACCTCCGATTTAACTCTAATGTCTGCCCATGGACGAATAGTCACCATATCTCAGGTAGTTCCTGTCTATATTTGAATAGGAGTTATGCAAACATTCCAAGTCTAGGCAACATCTTGTGTGCTCAAGTAGTCTTTTCTCATATTTAAGAGAATCCTTGGATCAGTAGTCGGTTTTATGCGCCAGAGCCTTTGTACGGCATGTGACTCATTCAAAACCCAAAGAAGTATGTTTGCATTTCATGTCAGTCAGTGATAAAGAAGCATGAAGGAAGTCTATGAAAACACACATGAAAAAATTGACCGTTCCACCCAAAAAGGACCAAATAAACCCACATTTCCACCGGAAAATTACATTTCTTATTGTACGTCTTGCGTCAAAGAGAAAATCTTGCATTCACAAAATTACAAGGTTGATAGAATGATGAAGTAGGGGTTAACTCAAATGATACCTTATTCAAAATAATGTTTCAAAAACAGAACCTTAAAACTGCCATCTTCCTTCACGGTTTCAGCTATAAATGCTTTATGTACATGCTTGGGTACATCGCACCACGGACTGCTCCGCTGAGATGGTGAACCTGTGTGGCATCCCACCGCAAACCATCCACATGTATGTAACTGGAAACGGCATGTGCTTTCCTCTAGTCCTAAAATGTCCTCAAGTATTCAGCTCTCTGCTCATGTTGTCAACTATGATGACAGAAGTCTGGCATAAAAACGGTGTCAGGGCACATAGACTTTTGGTACGATGCAGGTAGTCTCATACCATGGATTAATTTCTACATATATACACTTCCAATGACTTAACCAGGCATTGCAATGAAGCCATGGAAACGTACACAAGTACACAGTGCACAACTGGGTGTCTAGAAGTCAATTTATAATGACTCTATATTTGGCTGAAATAATTGAAAATGCAATGAATCAAAACAATCTACATCATTCAATTCAATATCCTGTCTGAACAATTGCTTTCCCAATCCCCATTTACGCCACTTTACTACTAATATGTAGCCTAACTGAAACAGTAATGCTATGCATACCAGTTGGGTGCTCGGACGTTTGGTCGCCAGTCTTTTGGTCGCCGGTATTTTGGTCATCGGTCAAATGGTGACAGAGAGTTTACTGTTAAAACCAGCTCTAAAAAATTATATTCAAGAGGGAGAGTTTAATATCTAAGAGAGAGTTTAATATCTAAGAGAGAGAGTTTAATATCTAAGTACTGTTTAATATCTAAGTACTGTTTAATATCTAAGTACTGTTTAATATTGAAGTACTGTTTAATATCTAAGTACTGTTTAATATCCAAGTACTGTTTAATATCTAAGTACAGTTTAATATCTAAGTACTGTTTAATATCTAAGTACTGTTTAATATCCAAGTACTGTTTAATATCCAAGTACTGTTTAATATCTAAGTACTGTTTAATATCTAAGTACTGTTTAATATCAACAATGTATATTCAAAGTACATTTGACCGGCAACCATAAAGACTGGCGACCAAATGTCCGGTCACGACCAGTAGTAGCAAAAACTGCTTAAAATGTTTCAGTTAAAACCAAGCCTGAAGATGACATATTCCGCAAGAATGGGGGAAGCAGGGGAAAAAAACAAAAGGAATTCCTTTAAAATGCCCTTCTAAGCATAAGTGACAAGTCACATGGTACTCAAGGACAGAGAGATTAAAGCCATGGCATTTTCTGAACTATGTTTTCAAGCAATAAAGCCATGTGAGAAAGGAATGTGTCTACCTTGTGCCATAGTCAAGAGTGACAGCAGCCCAATTATATTTCCCTAGCTACTAGTAATTTCCAGCCTCGACTCAAGGAGGAAGGCATCTGCCATCTCTCCTTATTTTACCTCTAATCATACTCTCGATGACACCCCGATGTAGACTTGTTCCATTTCTCTGGAATACATTATAGCGCTATATACATATCCGTTTGCGATAGCAATACCGCAGCTAGAATTATTCGCGTTATCACCATATCACCTACATTTCCCAGTCCGCTCAACAAATTTCTGTTGATGATGGCAGACCAGCTCCCGAACATGATTGGAGACAAAAATATGTCTTCTCAAAGTCAGCACATTCTGTAATAGCAGAAATTTAACAAGTCCCTTGGACTCTCTATCCATTGATAGAGCAAGACACAAACCTGCAGACCTGGAACCGGCACTTTATAAGTCAAGAGAGGCAAACAAGTCTTGAACCCATGAAATCTTAGAAACAACCCAGCCCAATAAATGTAACTTTTCATGGCGAACACAGATCAATGACAAAAACATTGAGCTAAAACCCTATCTTTCTAATGAGCAATGTTAAGAACAGGGCAAATAATCATAGTTCGTGAGAGAAACCAGAAGAAACGAATCCCTTATTTACACTTCAAACTCTAGCATACTTTTAAAAATGTACAACATATTACGCACCACGAAAATTATATAGTTCTTAGATATGGACAAAGCAAACTGTGTTCGTTAACCGGAGAGTTCTCTTTGAATCAACTTGATAGTCGGATAGCACTTGCAGAGTCTCTCTTGACTCGCCGCTGTTGCCACAGTGCTAAATTGCACAGCTGTTCGACAATCTGTGGCGGTGTTAATTACCCAAATGTGAGCAGCAGCTCTTGAGTTCCTCACTAACGAAGGGGACTGCTTTCCAGCGAGAGTGCCGTATGTTTGGTATGTAGACCCATTTCCACCTAATGCTCCCCAGGCATCACACAGACCATCACACACACATCCACATACTGAAAAAGATGCATCTAATTAAAGCCCCTGACTCAAATCTGCTTACTAAGGGAGAAAATAACGATGGAGCTGGATTAAAAGACGATGAAGGAGGTCGGGGTGGGATGGAGGGTTTTTAAAACGCCACACTTGGAAGGGAATACGAAACCTCTCAATCGTGAGATCTCAGTACGGCTGGAAAGAAGTACCGTATTTTCACGACTATAAGGCGCACTTAAAAGTCTTACATTTTCTCCAAAATAGACAGTACGCCTTATAATCCAGTGTGCCTTATATATGGGAAAAAATAAAATGTGCCATTCATTGAGGGTGCGCCTTAAATATGGAAAATACGGTATTTAGCTTCTACAGTCAAGTTTGAAATAGAATAAGGCTGGAAAACAACAAAATATGTACTGACACTGACAAATGCAAAACAATATATTGAATAAACAATAGTACTTCGACCAATAGTGGCCTCCACCCAGAATAAAAAACAAAAAAATCCAAAAAAAAGTACTGTATTTTCACGACTATAAACCGCACTTAAGTCTTAGATTTTTCTCCAAAATAGACAGGGCGCCTTATAATCCAGTGCGCCTTATATAAGGAAAAAATTAAAATGCACCATTCATTGAGGGTGTGCCTTATAATTCAGTGCGCCTTCTATATGGGCAAAAAGTCATTCATTGAGGGTGTGCCTTATAATGCAGTGCGCCTTATAGTCGTGAAAATACGGTACTCATTGTGAGACAGTGGCTTTTTTTGTCAATGTGATCTTTTTTTAGGACTGCTAAATCCTCCAGGCATTGAAAAACAAGCGATGGTTTCTAGTTCCTTCACTGTCTGGACCGGTAGTGTACGTCAGTTTTCCACTATTGCTGGATTGGATTCCATCGTAAAGCAATTCAAGCTAAATTGAAAACAAAGCGTGGTGTGCTTAATGATTTGCAGCAGCTCCCAATAAGAGTGCCTTTTATCCCTGTAACAGTACAACATAACGGCTATGAAGCCTCTCCAGTGAGACACAGTAAACTGTTAATGCACTCCATTACACAGTACATCACCCCACTTCTTGCATGCAATGCTGAAAACAAAGATGTTAAGAACTCCCCTCATGAATCATACTTGATGGCTAAAAGCCTCGTTGCTGTGAACCACCCACCTCCGGTTATACGTGAACAACATAGCCTGAAGTAGCTCTGGGAGATTATATAATGAATGCACGAAGCTAAGGTGTCACTGGAGCTCGTACATTGCACAAAGCGATGGGGCAATTAGGCCCACACGACAACTCGGGATGGCGTGATGAAGGACTCCTGGGCTTGTCTTCTCCGCCTCTGTTCCTCTATCATTAAGGTTTGAGCAGCCACATCTGGCTAATGGCACGTCTGGGGTTCCTGCTCAAACACTGTGCCACGCCGCGCACATTTAATTACGCCTCGTAAAGGTAACAAAAGACATGGACTACTCCCGGGCTAGCCCAGGCGCTAAGCTATGTCTGCAAATCCTGAGGTAAGACGGTATGGAGACAAAGGGAGGAGGAACTGGACAGATGCCAGCTTTAAAGGTTGACCTAAGCGAGTAGCTTCAAAAGAGGCCAAATTTACTCAAGGGTCTCCGCCTTGTCCTTGAGATTGGGTCCAATGAGCAAGGGGTTAGCTCTGTACCACAGAATCAAAGGATTTCTATTCATCGTCTCTTATTTCATGAATAGCGTCAACCCACACGACTGTTCGTGGTCAACTGTTTGAAGTGAAGAGGGATTTCGAGGTTAAAGCTATGTCGCCAAAACAAGAATAACAACAACAACAACAAAGGAGAACGATTGTTAAGTTGCCAGGCGGTCCGACTTGCTTCACTTCCTCCGAGCCTCAAAGCAACTATTGCAAACCTCATCAGACTCAGCTTGAGAGGATGAGATACACATTTACGCATCGAGGGTTCTAACCTTCGTAAAAACATCAGTTGCAACCTGGAGGTATTCGAAAAAGACCTCAGATGGTTGACATTTTGTGCCGAGAGAAAATTAAGAAAAAATATAAGAGCCTCGGGTTTCTATGGGAGCAGATGCACACAGGTTTACAAAATGTACGAATACAAAGAGCTATAGCTTATTGTCACAGTATGGCCTATTGTTTAGCAGTTTGGGTAGAAAAAAACACCCGGTTAGTTCCTTTTGGGCCACTGTGTAAATCCTCTACTACACATAATAACACACCAAGTTCGAAAGAACTGTCATAACAACACAAAAAGTGGTAGGAACAAAAAAAAAAGCATGTTGTTTTTCCAACACCTCCATTTCCCTTTACAGCTGCTTGCCTAGAGCATCTCTCTACGTTATTTATAACCTTAAATGTTAAAAACAGAGATGTCTCTGCAGTTTGCATTAAAAAGAAAGCCTGCCAAATGTTTCCTTCTCTCTACTTTGGGTGTAGAGGGAGAGTTTTATGGCAAGTCCCTTGTCAGGGACTAAGATGTAGATCCAAGAGCCACAGGGACAAACATAAATTCTCCATCTCCCGCTGTGGACCACAAAGTGGAGGAGCTCAGGGAGTGTCCTTGAAGTATCACATCACTTGCTTGGTGTCATCTGTTATCTAGTAATGACGTGTCCTCTGAAGAATTCGCATCCCTAGTGGCTCATAAAAGTCTTCTGAATGACAAAAAGAATGGCTTCCCTGTCAGATGACTATGTTAAAAAACAAAACATAGAATATAATGGTTCCTTCAAACGGTTTTAACCAGAATTTGAATGGAAAGTGACCATTGAATAAGCAAATTTTGTCCAAAATTTCTCTTTAAGGAAGTCAGTATGATAAAAAAATATGAATGATGTTCCAGTAGTCCAACATTGGCCTTAAAAATGACTCCAAAATGTTGTTTTTTGAGTCTACAAGCATAACCTTCTCTTCCATAATTCTTGAAGCCTCTCTCACAAGGCAGCTTAAGTCTTGGTGTGTAAGCCAATTTGGTTAAGCTCCATATTTTAAACAAGTCCAGTTAGGATTTACAATATATTTGTGTTGTCACAACCTGAGGGTAGTTTTAACACCACATTTATCAAGATTTGTAATGAAATATATTTTATTTTTAATCCTAATAGCACCCAATGACAGTCTTTCTTTGTACCTCACGTCTACCAACACCCCCCATTTCTACCGTTATCTGACTTTTAGATGGCACAAGGTATTAGTCTCATGATGCTGGGTTTGTCATGTCTTCCCCAGCTGTGATCTGCCCCAACTCCATGCTTACAAATAGCTGGAGGATTTTTTTTCACCCTCTTATCACATTTGCCAAGCAGGCCTGTTTCTTATCAGCTTTCCGCTCGAGATAAATGGGTTTTTGAAGACGGGAATAAGAGAGGTTTTCGCAAACTAATTCCAGAGTCCCATCTGCAAAAGATTACAGATAGGTAGCTGGGAGGCAGTGAAATATACATATTTTAATATTTAAGCAGTTTGGGGGGGTATCACGTTAACGACTGATAGGTATAGAAGGGTAATTTACTTTACATGCTTAAGATGTTGTAGACTTAAAATGTCGTAATATGACGGGATAATTGACTGAGAACATAATTTGGGGATGTTGTTTGTGATCTAATCAGTAAAAATGGTAGTTTTTACACATTTTGATGATAGAAAAATGATATTTACATCTATGTGCAACACTATAATGATGATAGAAAAATGACAACTACATATAAGTGTAACATTATAAGAGTTTTTTTGTAGTTTTATGGAATATAATTTAAGACTACATTAAAACACGCAATTCCAATTTTTATAGCGATAAGAAAACATTTCTATTTCATTTTTTGAGGGTAAAAAATAGTTTGGGAGTTTAAAACAAGCTATTTTGTCAATACAACTAAACAAAACATCACATAATATAAACTATTCACTAACTGTTATGATAAAAACCATAAAAAAGAAAGGTGTATTTATTTTTAGACCATTTTATCTGACCTTAATAATCACAACTATTAACCTTAACCTCTACTAATAAGTCCAACTTTGTCAGAAGGAATAAAAATAAGTCAAAAAATAAAACCACGGCGGATTAAAAACAACAGATACGAGTCTCAATGGACATATTACAATAATACCCTTAGTATAAAAAAAGTAGGACATAGCCTAAAACTGCAATTAGGACATGAAAAAGAGCTCTGTGGGATTAGAATGGCAATGTTTTGCTACTTAAAAAACAAATAACACAATGTTTTTTTAACTTGGATTTCTTGGTAAATATAATATAATAAATAGAATGTTATATGCTATATTGTATTATAAACTAGCTGATTGGATCTCCCTTTGAAGGCAAAGATTTTAAATAGTTATAAATAGAAATAACCTATTTACTACACAATAGTCATTTATATCGCGATTATAAATGCAACAATACGATAATCGGCTCCATATGACTTAACTGCCAGTCTCGGAAAAATACGCACCTTATGACGCAAATGTTCTATTGTAACTTCTTTTCACGCCAAGACAAAAAAAGAACACATGTATGAATTATAATCCATTCCAAAAGCAAAAACGAGTTTGAGCGATGACGATCCGCACCTTTTTTTTCTCGACTCGAGCGCGATGTTTACAAAAATCGGGGTAAAATATGGAACAATCGCCACTCTGTTTCCTTAAAAAAGAAACCTTATGATACATTTCGGACAGAAACACATTTTGTGTGGTTTTAAGACGTTACAATGTTTTAAAATTTTAAAAAATTGACGATTATGAAACCTTACCCGGTTCAGTGCGCGTTGAAAGTGGTCGTGAAGGAGGGTATCCAAACCACCCCGACGGCATCGAAAAAGAACGCACAGTCATGAAGAGATTCAAGCAAACAGCGAAGAATTAATCCAATTATTAGGAGGAAAAAAAACAAAAAAATCTAATGACTTATAAAAGGTATGACGATTCAAAAGCGATCAGCCGAATGAAGTCGTTTCAAATCTTTCGGACACAAACAGACGTCCATAAAATCGTCTAAAAAAACGACGATCCCATCATTTTTACTTGATAAAAGTTCACAAAAAGCAATATCTGCCACAAAACGGAGAAATTATGTTTTTTTTTTTTTGTTCTCAACCTCAAAATCTCCCGTTCGGGACTATCCAGTCTGGAGGCAAACACGCCGATGACAGATCGTCCGCAAATAGACTCCCCAATTCGGCTTCAGTCAGACAATATAACACAATGTACATCCAATGGCAGAATAAATGCCTTCATGTCCACATCTTGGGTGCCACTGGACCGGTATCCATAAGGTCCAGGGTCCATGGATCATAGCAGAAGTCCTGAGAAAAACGCAAAACGATCGTACTTGCGCTCAACGCGAAGAAAGACTGACTGGCGAGACGAGACTGGGCTTCGCGTCATCACCGGGTGAGCACACGCAAGAAGGGGGAGAGAAAGAGCGTGTGTGTGTGTGTGTGTGTTTGTGCGCATGCGCGTGCGTCTGTGGGTGTGCGTGTGTTAGTGTGTGCGTGTGTGGAAAACTGACAGCAAAAGGCCAAAGCAATCAATGCCCGATCGCTTGATTTAAAAAAACACAAAAGAGGAATGTTTTGTGCAGTCTAAATCTCATTTTATGAACTACTTTATCCTCACTAGGGTCGCAGGGAGTGCTGGAGCCTATCACATCTGACGTTGGGTCAAAGGCGGGGGTAACGCTGAATTGGTGGGCAGCCAATCATAGGGCACGAGGAGATAAATGAAACGATTGATGCTCAAACTCGTACTTAGGGGCAGTTTAGAGGGTCGAATCAGCCTGTTTTGGGAAAGTGGGAGTACCGGGAGGAAACCCACGCAGGACTGGGGAGAACATGCAAAAGTCTAAATGATCTTACATTGAATTACTTTAAGTAGCAAGTATTTTCTGTACAGATATGCATGGTTGACAGTAAGATGTTTCATTTTGTGGGTACTGCAATGTTTGAAATGCTGTTTGTAAAATGCCATTGAGGTTCTAGAGAGGTTGATTGGTCGCAATTAGGTTTCAAAATTTCCAAAGAGCACAAAAAATATTTTTTATACATTGATTTATGTAAAACTAAATGCTTAAATTGTTAGTTTCCTACATTGATTTCAATATGTCAAGTTTTGATTCCGAATTTCATAAAGAGGCACTGTTTAAGGGACTAGATCCCTCTAGTGTTAAAACTGAGAAGTGCAAGAAACTGTAGGCTGAATTTAAGATTCTTGTGCTGGCCATAATCACTAATTGTTTTTTTGTGCAGTTTTTTGTGGTGCCCAAATCCCATGGTACCGCCCAATCCAGAGTATCGTATAACTCCTTGGAGTTGAGTTGAGTTTATTTTGTGTTCCAGCTTTCAGCTTCATGTCCATTCAGTGGTGACACTAATGCTACCGTCCTCAGCCAGGAGAGAACACTTAATCTCACGTAAGACTGCGCTTACTGACTTGATCTTGAGGCCTGATCCAAATATGAGCCTTGTGGAAATGGCATTTGGCAATAGTAAACCTCCTTTCTGAGCACAGTCTGAAAATAGAACTGTGTACTGCAGCAAATAGAGAAAGAGCAATTTATCTGTTCATCATTTCTCTATTTTGATAGTAGTAGTAGTTTTTGGGAAAATCGTCTTTTTATGCACATATAAGCCGTGGCACCCTCGATTCAGTCATCATTTTCTGTCCGAAAAATGTGGCTTATATGCGAGTAAATACAGTTGACGCTGTAATCTGAAAAATTACAATGACGGCCAATGATTTCCAAAACACATTATAGTATTTTTCAACCTAACTTGGCATTGAAGTCCCAGAAACTGTTCCTTTGCAACACATCTGTCACCAACACATCAAACCCTAAATATTCCAAGAACTGAGTGGGTAGAAGCACAACAAAGACGTCACTACCAGAACTGAACACCGTCATGTTTTATTCCATTTTATTTCTACCGCTGTACGTTGCAAATTCTATCCCGAGAGAGCCTTCCAGAACCCATGATTTATTCATTGCAAAGTCTCAAGTATCATAGTCCAATCATAGAGAATGAGTACCTTTTTCAATGACTGCCATCGTTTAATATGGACAATACTGTGTTTTAAAGGTCACCCAATAGCCACACAGGCATTATTTCCAATACAAGCATGGCTACTGTGAGAGCGAAATAAAAGAATACATAGATATCAGATCCTACGAAACACTCTGGAGACAAAGTAAAAGTCTAAGACTCGAGAGTTTAAAAGCTTGCGGTATCTGAATAACATTAACATCGTGAATACATTTTTTCTTTCATTCTGCAGACGAGTTTAAAAACACATTGCGTACAAAGGAATCCAGGCAAGTTGTTCACAACCTTTATGGAAATAACGTTCATCAAAGCTCCCTCAAATGTTTCCGAAGGGTCTCGTTCGACATGAAAAGTCACCCTGATTGATCGAGGCTACGTAGAACAAAAAGCAACCTTCGCCAAGGCACATTAAAAATGAATTTTCTCTGAGATTCAAAGGGTTGTTCTACCGAGGGCAGGGAGAGATGAGAGCTGCTAACATGCTAGTTTGCCTCAGGAGCCCCTCTAGCCTCATGTCCCGGCTGATCTATCCATCAGCCCTCAAGCTCGTAGAGGTGAGTGACTGTTTGAAGGCTCTCCTGGCTACTTTATCCGGAGGCTCAACAATCCAATATTGGTTGTTGCCCAAGATAATTACTCTCCATTGATGCTAGCGTACCCTGGGCTAGCTGCAACCATTTGCATCGCCCGACTCGACTGATCGATCTGCGAGGTAAAGCAGTCGGTAGCTGATAACGATGTATAAATTGACCGGCATTTGTAAAAAGCATGTTATGCTCTCTACGGCTTTTATTCTCAAGCACCCCCAACCTGGTTTTGGCCTCCCGCCCCCCTCACCCATCGCTTACTTTCAGTGGACAAGCTCAAGAATGGCTTCCACTGATAGAATCAGCAAGGACATTGCCGTCTTTATTCTTCTAGCAAAAGCACTGACGTGTCACCTTGACATTCTTTATCTTCCTTGCGGCAAAGGCAAGGGAAAATGTGCAAACGAGATCGTACATTTGATACACGATTGTTTATGGACCAACAGCTTTCATTTCCACTCCTACGGTGTTGAAGATTGACAGAAGTGAAAGATTCACTTTGGCTGTTGTTATTGTGTAAACATGCCAAAAAAGACTTATGTGATGGAGTGTTTGGTTTGTATGTATGAAAATATAATGTACCCTATGTTAAAATATTAAATTGGAGAAGCGAAATTAACTAAAATTAATCTATGTGCACTTAGTCGGGTGACTTTCAAAAGCAGATAATTTTCATGTTGGGTTGTTTTCCAGTTTTGATGGACATGCCACTTCCATGGAAGCTCCAGAGGAATTGTGGATAAACAAAGCACACTCAAAGTAATAATCTGAATAATCTTAAAGTGTGAAAGGGAAAAATGAAAAGGAAAAACAAGTGACATTTTCTCTGTAATAAAATTTCCATTACTTTAACAAGATAAAAGTGAACTGCGTTTTCGACTCACAGAGTGTGAAAGACATTTGGAAATGAATTTTTCATGCACATTGATAATTCAGTGAAGACTGGCACCAGTTTATTAACATTATATGACTTCTCTAGCTCTCTGCGAATAATAACTCTATAATTTGAAGCTCTTTGGAAGAAATTGCAGTAACTGTCAACGTGTTTAAATCCATAACGACTGTGGTGAAACAACCCATGAGGTTATAGCGAAATTCAGATGAAAATAAAGATAAACCAGTTACCTGGTTAAACGGGAGAAGTCTAAACATGTAGTAAATTAAACTGAACTCTCACAACAACAACAACAAAAAACAACGAGAAAAAACAAATAGCCGAATAGAAAAGTTGAACCATGGTCTTAATATTTGCTACCATGAGCCAGTATTGCCATCAGAGTGAGCAGAGGGTCAGACTTAATCCACTAAAAGACACATGCAGGGTCTCTAAAGTGCATTTGTCGCACAGCCTGAGGTTTAACAACTGACATTATAACTCTATATCTCATCATTACTCCACGGTATGACAACGCTATTGAGAAAGGGGTCAGCTTGGGGGGGGGGGGGGGTGTTATATGTAGAAGTACAAAAAATAAGAGTGATGATTAAAGCTAAATGCATCCCACTAGTATGAATCAACTAGTATTATTACCATATTTTCACAACTATAAGGCGCACTTAAAGGTCTTAAATTTCCTCCAAAATAGACAGTGCGCCTTATAATCCAGTGTGCCTTATATATGGACCAATACGAAAATTGTTATCACGAAAAAATAAAATAAATCAGTCGATAGGGTATACCATCCTCTACAGCTCTCACAACTATGGCAAGTAGGCCAGACTGTACTATTTTCCCCATAGAAAAAGTACTGCGCAGTGGCTTCCGAGATATATAGTTCTTTTGTCAATACACCCAGTATGACGGCGAGCACACTAATTGTGTGCTCGCCGTCATTTCGGCTAGATTTTAAAAAGAACTCCTGCTGCTAGATACTAGCTAGCTACTATTTTGAATGGATTGTGACCTGGACATCAACATAAACACAGCTTTATGAATAGTGGCAGACAGCGCTAGGCTAGTTATGTTAGCTACTATCTAGCTACTATTTGCAAATGAATTGTGGCAGCCTGGGCGGACATATAAAACGTTTTCGATGACTCATTTGGAGAATTGTTCAATTTGTACACAGAAAATGAGGACTTTGATGGATTTGTGGGTGGCGATGACGTGAGTAAATTGTAAAATGGCTAAATAAAGTACAACTGAACTCAGTTTTGCTTCCGTTGCCTTTATAAAAATGTGTTTTTATCGTGTATCCGTATGTTTAAGCTGATGTATGTATTACCATGCCTGACTACATCTTTAAAAATGGTGCGTCCTTTGTGTGTGTCAAATACAGAAATACCACTTGTTCTTGACACTGCGGCTTAAAATGTGATGCGCCATATAGTCGTGAAAATACGGTAGTATTATTTTTTTTGTTCCAGATTCCATTCCTGTTTTGGGTCACACTTTTTGTCAACGCCCGGAAAGATTCCGATCAAATATGATTGAGCTGTACATATGGCATGCGAACAGGCACTTATAAATTGCGGGTAGGATCTAAATGTGGACACACAGCAGTGAATCCCACCAGAGTCAGATATGTAAATGGGGCAGCATTCATGAATGTTACAAGGTTAGCTCTTTAGCCTCATGTCAAAAGATTTGGAAGAATGTGAGAGGCAGATGCTTTGATAGATTTATGGTAGCTGGGGGAGGGGTCTTTTGCTTCCCCGCTGCATTGCACACCGAGTCTCAATAGTGTTACGGAAGAGTATAATAAGACCCCTTGAGAGAAAACGCTGGGAGGGGATAAAGAAGCAACCAGGCTTTAAAAAAATGACAAAAACAACTAAATCTGATTGCAACCATTGCCTTATTAACATATCCTTTCACCAGCAGAGGATGCCACTGGTTCCAATTCAGTCAGACACAGCTGCTGGTATTTTATTATGAGTTTATGATTCAATCAATTATGCCTCGGAAAAAAAACTATGTCTTAATTAACTCCATGCACCAGTGGTGGCTTTTTACCGGAGCTATTATAGAGTAGAAGAAAAACAAAATGGCTGCTGTTCATTAGCAATTTGAAAATACAGGCAAGATGGCGGTTGGTAGATAGAGACATGCAATTTTGGTAATTTGTGTTTCGTGTTTAATAAGTAAAAATATATTTGTACACTGCAATTATTTCTCTTTAATCGACCGCGACTGTTGCTAAACTTGTTTTGACGTTTGTCCATTTTAAAAAATAAATTATAGTGAATTAAGCAGGTACACATTGGTGTATTAATCACATTTTACATGTCTAAATAACCTACAAAAAGAAGCTTAATAATATAACACTATAACATGTTACATGAAGAAAGGAACTAATCCAGCATTTAGCTACAGTTGAAAAAAAAATAATACTGTATAATACAATTTATCAGCAAATAATTTGGTTGAAATTCAATTAGGAAAGCAATATTATCAACCCCAAATACAATTTTTTAGCAATTAGATTCTTTATATAATTTAGAGAGACGCCAGCAGTCACATTGCCTAACTGGAGAAAAACAACCTAAGTGTTTTTAACTGCAGTCAGATGACATTTGGATCCTTCCAAGCCAATTGTGTCAAGGACACAATAAATACACAAACTACATAAAGCAGTCTAGAAGGCCATGATATAAGCACTGAGAATCCAAGTCAACATAAGGACAAATTATGTTATTTTTGTAGATAATAACCACTGATTTTGCAACCATGCTTAAAAAACACTTAATTCAAGGAAATCCTTGAAATCCTTGAAATTATATACAGTCTTAAGAGAGATATTTTGCAATATCTGGCATTCATTCTCTTGATATTTCTATCCATTTGGGTTTAAAAACACATTCAGAAACAAATAATCAAATTTTACTTCTACACTGTGCCTACAAAAAATCCCAAATTAAAAAAAAAATAATAATAATAATAATAAAATAACTGACCCACAAGACTAGTGCAGATTCTAGGAAATAAATTGTTAAAAACAAAAACATAATCACATTAAACTTCTATTAAAAAGGCTTTTACTAGTCTAAGTGCACAATGACAGTATAATGACTCAAAACTGCATATTATGATTACAATATTGAAACTTTTCGCCCCATTTGACCCACACATCTGGTATTATCGATGACGCTAACCTTTAATGATCCAGTAATTTAAATGTCGGTGGTTTTGTTTTTTAATCGACGTCACATTTATTTCCCAACATCACTTCCAAATTCAGTCATACCTCCAGAACTCATGCCCATAATTGCTTACTTCTAATAGGTTGAATCTTTTGTGTGGTTTCTTTCTTCTTTAGGAGTGAATGGCAGTTACCCTAACAACTACTAAACGGTGCATTAACGCCTTCTCCAACCTTTTTAATTATCAAGCATTGAACGCCGCAAGTCGACGCAAACCCGTGTGGCGGGCTAATGTCGTCAGGCGTTGGCTTTGGTAGAGTCGCCAAATTTTTTTTAGGGAGTGGCGCAACCACAGGAGGATTTGATGTGTGGTTGCGGGACCAAAACTACGACACAGTGTTTCCATTTCGACATAAAACTGCTGTGCTCGAGCCTCTATGCGAAAGATGGATTCATTTTTATTTATGACGGCAATGTTACGGAGCAAGGCTGGTGTTGAACCAACCATTTCACAAAAAAATGGATAGAAACGTCACTGAATTGTTTCCTGACTTACATAAACTGGTTAACAAAATATTACATGAACAATAACCAGATTAAATGAACGTTTCCTTGCGAATTTGACACAAAACTAACTGCACGATTGGTTTCTCTTGAATTTAAATCATCGTTTCAGTAAGTATCTTCAGAAAACGAGGTATAAAAAGGGTTGTCTATCTTAAAACCTTCAGGTTTTGCAAATATTTAACAATGAATTGCAACTAGTGTGTGATGATAAAATAAAAACCAAAAACTTTAGCATGTCGCAATGACTTTGGGACAGTTCAAACAACCAAAAAACACATTTAATCCTCAGGCGATTTATTAACACACAGCCAATCTGGAACCAGACATCCAAAATGAGTTAAAACATTAACACCAGTCAAATGGTTTCCATTTTAGTCCATAATAGTGTGTGTCACTTCCTTAAATCCAATATTCTTAGCCTGAGGACCCTTGCCCTCCAAACTAATGGCTTCCACATCGAGGGTTACTGTTCTCACCCTAGACTATCTTAACCTGCAATGAAATAGAAAAGAAAATGCTCTCTCAGCATTTTCTTGGAAAAGTCAGCTTTTTATAGAAACTGACATTTTCACGTTTGAATTAATTTTGATGGCCAAGTCGGCTTATCTTTAGAGTCTTTGTGCATGTAATATGGATTAGGCACTTTAGCTCAGGGAGCTCATCCTTGATGCCAGAAAAGCTTCTTTTCGTCACATTCATCTGGCCACAAGCCTGACATGACTTCTAACCTCATACTCTCATGGGATATCACCATAACTCCTCCCATTTCCCCAAAGTGGACTGCCCCAACGCTCCATTCAGAGCCAGGAAAGATTTGTGTATCCCCCCTATGCTAATTACAACAATATATCTCCAGGGAGTGAAGGTGAATGTCTTAAACATTAGTTTCATTAGTATTGTCTTTTCTCATCTATTTCACCTCTGTACACCTGGTGTTGGGTATACATTGATTTCTGTACTTCAGTAGCAGGACTACAAAGATTGCAATGTGAATAGCCGTAAATGGAGAGTATACCCGCGTGTTTAAATGTGAATTGATTCTAATCCAGTTTGTCTTATTACTTGTTTTTCCCCTCCTCAAAGGCAAAATTCAGTAATGTAGTCTCTGGGCTCATTAGACTTTTTCCACATTGAAAATTGTCTAAATTAAATAACAGAAATGTCCAAACTAAGTGCATGATGCAATGCATTAAACTAAAGTGGAACAGAAAAGCAACCATTTTTTTTCCTTCTCAGTATAAATAAAGGAAACTCCACTCAACACATGCATAAGAATATATAATAACATTTCATTAAAAAGGCTGACAACTGACGACTCATAAATATATGTACATACATAGCAATTCTACATTTATAACTGGAAAGATGCCCCAATGCTTAGTTCCACACTTCCTGATTTATTCATTCCCTCATCCAAATAAACAATGTTGTCACAAGGGAAATGTCAGGTCCACCAGATGGTTGGCAAAAGAAGGAATTGTCGAAATTTCATGTCAAAAGAACAATGACTCTCGATCTTTAATGAGGAATGGTGAGGTCGCAAATGACATCACCACAAGCATCAACCTCGAATGTCCTTTTTTTATGGCAACAACCCTGCTTTCAATACTTTTCTTTGGCAACATTTTCAATCCCCTTTCAAAGAACTGCTGGAAACAGTAAACCCACTGTCAAGGGACAGGGCCTCCCTCACTGGCTGTGGTGACCTAGCAACTTGCCACCCTCATTGAATCTCTCTATTTGTGATCTTTACCAATTGAGCTCAAGAGGCTACAGTCTTTTAGCCTGAAGCTGCCAATGAGGCAAGGTTCTTGGCTAATACCAGCAAGGCTAATCGGCCTGGAAGGCCTCTGTGAACTACTCAGTATCAGGGTCACATATGGAAGTGACTAAAAACTAGTCTAAATCACCAAGGGAGCTTCATGAATCTTTTGGCTGTTTCCTTAAGCTAATGACTGTTGAGAAGCAACTCTCATCTTATGTTGTGTCTGACATTTGTGACACCAATTTACTCCATCGACCCCCGTCCCAGGAGAATGGGAAGCAGATATGTTTGATAATGGTGGTAACAAAATTGCTCGGGAAACTGCCCCAGGTTTTTGGTCACGGGAAGAAGCCATGCAACTAATTTTTCCAGAAAATGTTGACCACTACCGCATGCCGAGGTTCAACAGAGGATGTCAAAACAGATCTCGTTCTTCCATTACGCTTGACTTGATAGGTAATATAAGCATAGCAGTCATCAAACTTTATGTACATTAACTGTATTTCGCCCAAGTGTGTTGCCTGTTTTTATGGTCAAAGGTTCAAAACTAGTTGACAGATTGTAGAGACAATAAATCTAAAATGCTCAACGAATAGAACAAACATCCCTTCATACGGATGGTTTACATATCCATATGTGTTTTCGATTCAGAATATATTTAGTGTGGGGGTCTATCAACCCTAGAGGGAAATATACGCCTCTTTCCACCTCGATTTATGATATGCAACAGATTCAAAACTTATGTTCATCCCAAAGGATTTTTGCTGTGAATCTTAGCAGATTGTCTCCAAATATCAGATGGGAAGAAAAACAAAACAAAATCACATGTTGGGCCAGATAAAATATAATTAAAATGTACGCATTTGTTAACCAGAGTAGAATTTGAGAGTTTTGGCATTGACACATCATATAGTCCAAAATAATCTGGAGACGAAACATGATTCAGGGGCTAAGAGGAGAAGGGCAGCTAAAAGGAATTGATGGTGAAAACCTCAGGCACTTGGCCAGGCTAAAGACACTCTGTGGTGAATACTGAACTCAAGCCCAGACTCCCACACAACATGATCCGAGGCTTAACATAGTCAATACATTTCAACCATCCTAGCAGCGCCTTGTCTGACACATTGAAGGATGTGAGGAAGTTGGGTGCAGACAAAGGCCTCTCCCGGTTGACCCATTAGTTGAGGAGAGCGATGTCCAGCGCATTGGAGCATGTCCCCATGCTCTGGGGTCGGGGCTGTTTTATTAATGAGCCAATCGAATGAGTGCGGGCTTGGGCTGCTAGGGAGCACCTTGGGCGGCAAGCCTGCTGAGTGAATGTGGTTGGGAGTCTTTCCTGCTGGGATTGCAGTCAGTGCTGTTTCCCTGGTGGGACGTGGTGGAGGCAGATTTGACAAATGGACTTCTTTAGCAGGGCTGTGCCTTGGGACCTAGGCTCACGTGTAGGCTCATGGATGGTTTACCTGCTCACTTATTCATCTACAGTCCCTCTTCTGCACACTGACAGTTACTGATAATGAGGCCCTGTGCAGATGAATTTATGGGCCAGGCTAGCAAAGACATGGAAAGGCGTGAGCACATACACAGGTTCGACTATTTTATGACAATTGATGCTGGTATGCAGAGTACCGTATTTTCACGACTATAAGGCGCACCCTCAATGAATGACATTTTTTCCATATATAAGGCGCACTGTATTATAAGGCGCACTGTATTATAAGGCGCACTGAATTGTAAGGCACTGTCTATTTTGGAGAAAATTTAAGACTTTTAAGTGCGCCTTATAGTCGTGAAAATACGGTAATTGCTATTGACTTCCAGGTATAAAGCACTCAGTACACAGTCACCTCTAGAGCCAGCCATTGTTGATGTTTTGGATTTTTTTGTATAAAATCTTGCAGTGGGGGAGGAGCTATATGATGGAAGATGTTGTAAACTAAGATGGCATCTGCATATTTAACAGTATTGTTTCAGTTCAGGCATCTGTTTTTTTTTTTAATATCAGACAGTGGTGGTTTTGCGTTTTTGGTTTTCTGTTTTTTCCATATATAAGGCGCACTGTCTATTTTGGAGAAAATGTAAGACTTTTAAGTGCGCCTTATAGTCGTGAAAATACGGTAAGTAAGAAGGTAGATGGAATTGGGTCAATGGAATCATGACGTTGATAGACTATTAGAGAAAACTGGCAACGTTTACCTTTTCCAATGTGAACAAATAGACTGTATAATAATTGGAAATTAACATGGTGCATTAGTCGATAAAAATCCATATAGGGTGAATTTGTCTAAATCCGACATAGTAGAAAAAGACAGAAAGCTTTTGCTTTGGTTTTCTAGTTGAAGGTCATACGAGGACTTTTTAAAGCGCAAAAAAAAAAAATACATGAATAAATGCATAAGTAAAAAATCTAATCTTGTTTGAAAGGACACAAATCCTCGTTTGGAGTAAGGTGGCAAATACCAAGCTACGAGACAAGTTTAGCAACAGATCTGTGTGAGTAAACAAGGAGTTGAGTGAATTTATGTTTTTTTTATGCCATGCAAGATTGTGACAAATTCCGAAGCAATCCTCTCACGAGTGGCATTGCTTTGGTGTCAACACCGAGCGGCTGTCTACACGTGACGTGAGCCAAGATACGCTGAGCACCACAACCTCCCATGGGATGCGTGGCGAACAAGATGTTGCCTGTCAAGCGGAGAACATTTGAAAATAAATAACATCAATGATGATTTCAGTTTACTTGTCTGGAACAAGTGTGCTTTGAGAACTGATGCCATCATTCTACTGGGACACTATCACTTCCCTTCTACCCCCGTCTATCTTCTCAAGGTAGGGTTGGGGAGGGAAGATGGGCAATCTCCTTTTCAAATGCAACATCAATCTGTCAAAGACTTCAAGAATCTGTCCTACATGGCTACTCACTGTAATGTTACGGTAGATAAGTCTCACGTTAATAACAAACAACTGTTGTTAAATGGCAAAGGTTAACATCCTTTATTGTAGAACGAATTATCTTTGAATTCTAAAGCTGTTCATCTAATTCATGAAGAGTCACCTTTTAAGTTATCGAATTGAAATGTTATGATCCTAATGCAGAAGTAAAATATATCAAACGATGACAATAACCTTTCTGCATAAACACTTTTGCGCTCAAACTATAGGTTTGCTTGATCTGAAATGAGAAAATGAAGCGTCAAGACGAGTAGATGTCATCAAGGGATATGGATGTGTATGTGCGTGTATGAATGCCAAAGCAGTTACCGTATTTTCACGACTATAAGGCGCACTTAAAAGTCTTACATTTTCTCCAAAATAGATAGAGCGCCTTATAGCCCGTGCGCCTTATATATGGAAAAAATCTGAAAACCAAAAACGAAAAACCACCACTGTCGGATATTAAAAAAACACAAACGCCTGAACTGAAACAATACTGTTAAATATGCAGATGTCATCTTAGTTTACAACATCTTCCATCGTATAGCTCCTCCCCACTGCAAGATTTTATACAAAAAAATCCAAAACATCAACAATGGCTGGCTCTAGAGGTGACTGTGTAGTGAGTGTTTCATACCTGGAACTCAATAGCAATTACCGTATTTTCACCACTATATGGCGCACTTAAAAGTCTTAAATCTTCTCCAAAATAGACGGTGCGCCTTATAATACAGTGCGCCTTATATATGGGAAAAATGTCATCCATTGAGGGTGCGCCCTATAATGTGGTGCGCCTTATAGTCGTGAAAATACGGTATTTCAACCTCACGCACTTTGAAATGAAGCCCAGTAGGGAAGTCTGAACTGATCGGTTCCAAAAAAAAAAGAAAAAAAATAAGCACACTTGCAACACAAAGAGTTTTATCTTAGCTCCTTAAAAAGAAACATCTGCTCTAACAACATCTCTACAGTCAATCCTAGGTCAAGAGTAGGAGAACAAATGTGTGCTTAGCACATGTGTCTCTACGCTTTTGCTCATGCCAGAGATTACATATCAGAATGTTCTTTTGGAAGTACCCCAAAAGAAAAAGGGAAACTGAAGAGGGATAAAACAAAAAAATATGGAGACCAGATCCGAAGGCATCATAAATAATTTTCATTGTGTCCACCTCTTGAAGACTGATGGCAAGGTGCCTAAAAGGTGCCGAGAAATACAATTGCAGATGATAACTCGGATACAAATCCACCCTAAAAAAATTCAGACATAAATTTGATTATTTCACCCTAACACAGGGGTAGGGAAACTATAGCCCGGGAGCCATATGTGGCTCTCTGCTAACCTGTGTGGTAAAATCTGGGTATCGCTGGTGAGAGACCTAAGTCCTAAACGCACCAATGGGAGCGTTACGTTGGAACTGTGGCGCCGACATGATCTCTACCACCTTTTTAATCATAATTTTTCTTCATTAGACTCTTCTGTATGCATTCTCTCATTGATACTCATTGATTAGCAACAGCTCAAAATATTCCCAAAAGAATTCAGACCCTTTTTTTCTTTTCAAAGTGTTGAAATTATTAATAAATGCACACATTTTCATGTATTTTTACTTTTAAATTCTTAGTATGACTCTCAAGGAATAATGTTTGAAAATATGAATAGTTTATGGCTCTCTTTGTCAAAAAGGTTCCCAAACCCTGCCCTAACATTTGGTTTCTTTTCCATGGAAAAAAATCTAAATACATTTAAAGTTGCCTTAATGCCAAAATCTCATGTACTAGCACAAGGCTACTATCAAATAATCTAACTGTATACCTGCTAACATGACCGTGTCTACCACAGCATTTAAAATCACATCCTCTCCATTGTCATTTATCCCTGGCCGTCCTGCTCATGGCGAATCAACCTCTTACTGTGTACATGCTACCACATTCTCACTCAGCCATTGAGTATCTGGCTTTGATTGGGCGCTAGTCTGCAAAACCCAGCTTTGATTGGCCTCTGTTCTGTAGTATAATCGATATCCATTTAAAGATTCTTAATTAGGACCAGACTTCAAGAAGGAATATAATCCTGCATAATTGCTCTTTGACTACTAGCCTACAAATCTGTACCTCTTATTCCTACCTTCTCTCACTTATTGGATTAAATTTAATTCAATGACTTTTCTGGGTCATCTACAGGCCAGTTGAGTGAAAATCCCAAAATATGGTACATGGAATGGAAACAGAAGCCCAAGTTTGAGGAATCCAGTCTTGGTAAAACAGCATATTTAATGTTGGGGAGAAAATCTATTGAGTCATGAGTAGCAAGGGCAGAAAGCAAAGTACCATGGTGCCATTTGTGGCTAGGCTAAGCTTTTTATGATATGCCCTCTCAGTTGGACTCATGTCATGAGAAGGTGGGTTAATGAGCTTCAGTGACTTTTATCAGCCCCAACAGTGCCAAGGCCCCTGGCCTTTATAAAAGAATCATATCCTTTGAACCTAATTAAAAGGCAATGCTTTTACCTTGCGGTTGACCCTTATGAACCTGCTTTCCATGTTCTCTCTTTAACAATCATCCTACTGTATTCTCATCAATTCATAATATGTCTCTCTGATGACTTTTTTTGACGATCCCTTGGTATCCGGAGCGAATACTGGGCAGAAGCTTCTTGAATATATGTCTCTATTGCATATTAGGCAGTAGATAAAGAACAATAGGAGGCAAGATTTGATGATTCTATTTACTTTGATTTGTTTTGTACTTTGTGCTTTTGCTTTACTGTTCTGTCTAATCACCCTCTTGCTACTGCCACAATGAAATTTCCCAAATACGGGATGAATAAAGTTATCCAATCTAATCCAAGATATATTGAAATATTAACATCAATATATGCATTTAAAGTGACAATGTTTGTCTTGTGTTATTGCGACTTTAATCTCCTAATATTTGGACTATCCTATTTTCTTTCTTTGGACTTGTTGACTTAATAATGAAGAAGTGAACTGAAGTCCTGTAAATTTGAAAGCATATTTCATTAGCGGTCTTATGGTTTTCGCTAAAATCTGTCGCGGACTGATCAATTTAGCAATATTCTCAGAATCACAACATTTAAACACATGACAGCCAATGTTCCCTTTAATTTTTCGTTGGTCTGGGCAGAAAGACAATCTCCCTGAACGCACGGAGTCTCAGTGTAAGTGACATCATCATTGCTCGCCATGGGCACAACAGTATCACACCAGCCATAAGCAGGTGCATGTCAATGTTCCCTCTAATTTTTCATGTAAAACATGCTGTAAAACAAAAAAAAACATAAGAGTGGACAGAGCAACTGCCACTGGCTGCCACGTAAACGGCGCCATCATGGAGAAAGGGGTAAAAAATAAAGTTTGGATTTTATTTACTGCGCGCCATATGATTGCTGCTGCGCAGAGAAGACGAGAGTAGTGCGCAATTGATGGAACATTGATGACAACCCATCTGGTCAAACTGCCGACATCGCGTCACGCTTGACGGGTGCCACAAGGGCGCCTCTCACCTCGCCTTGTGCCATTACATATGCCTTGTACAAGAACCCATGCTTGACCACCCAAAAAAAACCAACAACACCACAGCATAAGTCCACATGTTTTTCTCATTTCGGACAGTTCCTCTTTTCTTAGCAAAAAGCAGCCATCTTTCCTCAAGGGAATTGCAACGAAGAGGGCAATGGAGGATTGATGATAGAAGGTGGTGCAGGTTTGTAATTTGTGCAGGGAATTTAGACATTACAGAGGAAAAGGGGCCTCTCTTGGGACTTAGGCAGTTGATCAGTCGTGGCCCCCAGTGGAGCAAAGCTAGACAAATAACAAATGACAGCTCTGTGATTAAATCAAACCTTCTCCTTTAAGTGTTGAAGTATCTGCCTGTCACTAACAATCTAGGGCTTGTTAAAGCGCCTTCCCCTACCTCCCCCACATAAGTGCCCTGCCTCCTCTCCCGCTGTGGTGTCCCATCAAGCTCTTGTCCCCCTCCTCATCCTCGACCCTCCCCTCCTCTATTTTCCTCTACCCCCAAAACACATCAATCAAACAGCTCCCCCTGGACTACCCTCCCCACCGCCTCCCTCCTTACTCCTGGCTAGCCATAGAGTCTCAGGAGAATTATTATAGCACACAAACACACATATATGGACACACATGCTCGATACAATAAATTAAGTTGTTTTGCATCACATTTAGAAACTCATCCAATATTAATATCAGAAGTAATGCAGTGAAATGTATGCATATATAGCAAGGTTTACCACACCGTGGAGACCAATGGAATGGAAATCTATATGGTACCGTTGTAAGATGGAATCAGGTAGGACAAGTTTTTTTCTTTCTTCTTCTGAGAAAGTCGTAAAAATAATCATATACCGTATTTTCACGACTATAAGGCGCTCTTAAAAGTTTTAAATTTTCTCCAAAATAGACAGTGGGCCTTATAATCCAGTGCGCCTTATATATGGAAAAAAACATAAAACCAAAAACGAAAAACTACCACTGTCGGATATTAAAAAAACACAAACGCCTGAACTGAAACAATACTGTTAAATATGCAGAGGCCATCTTAGTTTACAAAATCTTCCATCATATAGCTCCTCCCCCACTGCAAGATTTTATACAAAAAAAATCCAAAACATCAACAATGGCTGGCTCTAGAGGTGACTGTAAAGTAGTGACTGTTTCATACCTGGAAGTCAATAGCAATTACCGTATTTTCACCACTATAAGGCGCACTTAAGTCTTAAATTTTCTCCAAAATAGACATTGCGCCTTAAATATGGAAAAATGTCATTCATTGAGGGTGCGCCTTATAATGCGGTGCGCCTTATAGTCGTGAAAATACGGTATCTAGAGTATGTGCTGGCTTGGGAGTAAGATGGTCTGACCTGCTGTAGGTTTTATTGTTTGTTAGGGCAAACGGTCTATGGGTGGGTCCATTTATACTACTCAACAATGAAAGTAACATTCCCGGTGACACAAGTATTTTGTAGCATGTTCCGCGTTCGTCAGAGCGAATGATGAACAGGAGACGCTAGGAGTGAGCTGACCTTATAAAATGTCTGGCTGCTCTACTGCCTGTTGGCCAAGCTGTTGATGTCTACACGGTACTATGATTTAAGGCTAAATTAGTATTCATCACAGCAGTCACAAGCCATTAATCTAATATCTCCAACATGAAATGATATGCAAATTGCTGCCATTGTAATGCCACATCATGCCTCGGTGCTTCAAAATGGCCACTGCTTCAAAAAATGTATCGTCAAACCTGAGCCATAGCAAAAAACCCCCAAAAAACACGAACAAAATTCAAATACAAAGGCTCTAACATTCATCAAGTACCGTATTTTCACGACTATAAGGCGCACCGCATTTTTTTCAGGTATGAAGCACTCACAAAACAAAGTCACCTCTAGAGCCAGCCATTGTTGATGTTTTGGATTTTTTTGTCTAAAATCTTGTAGTGGGGGAGGAGCTATATGATGGAAGATGTTGTAAACTAAGATGGCATCTGCATATTTAACAGTATTCTTTCAGTTCGGGCGTTTGTGTTTTTTTAATATCCGACAGTGGTGGTTTTTGGTTTTTAGTTTTCTGTTTTTTCCATATATAAGGCACACTGGATTATAAGGCTCACTGTCTATTTTGGAGAAATTGTAAGACTTTTATGTGCGCCTTATAGTCGTGAAAATACGGTACATTCAAAGTCAAAATGATATCTTTCATTATGTCTGAGCATGTTTATTGTTTTAAATTCCCATTTTGTTATTATCATATTGACCTGTTTTATATCCAGTAAAGTAACTACAGGCCTGACTCACAATAGACAAGCAACAATGATGAATAATGTTTTGTCTTTATCTGATTATACGCAAAGGCACTAGAGGACACACCTTTTTTCTTTGGAGGATGAAATCAAGGCCTGTAAAATGTAGCAGGTGCTCAGGACAGGCAGACCATGGCAGAGGTCCAGTGAGAGCAATTAACACAAACGAAGCAACCATGTCATTAGGTAGTCTTTATTAGCCTCAGTGATCAGTTCAGAGGCCATTTAGTCTCCAGTGATCAGACATGTCCCTGGTTGACTCAATCCATTAGTGAATCTCATGATGGTGATTGTCTGGTACCTCAAAGTCTACGTCCTCTACCATTATTTATTAATGTCAAAATACATATTTTATAAAAGTAATGATAGCTTCTATTTGTTGCTGCAATTGGCACTTTTTTAAGATGATATACCGCAGATACAATTTTGCGTGAAAAATTATTTATAACACGTTATCGGTATGCCATCATATAATATATTTTTTAATATTTGGTGAGAAATTATGCAACATTTATAGCACACACTTTGGATTTACAACAAAATGCCCCACCGCCACCCAAATATTTGGATATAAAATGGATGGATGTGGTGTTTGTGTGTTGCTATTTTCAATTGTCTTGTACGCATTACTCACAAATGGGACACCTTGAGGCTGATTGGTGGTACTTCTATGGTACAGGTGTCAAAGTGGCGGCCCAGGGGCAGAATTTGGCACGCTGTATCATTTTGTGTGGCCCAGGAAAGTAAATCATGATGAAATTCAACTGAAGATTGTAGATTAATTCCTTTGTTTCCTAATTCTAAAACAATAATTGCATAAAATTGTACAAATTTGAATATCCAGAAATGATCTAGCGGTTAGCACGACCAAGAAACTGTCAATTTATTAATTGATTAATTTTGGCAGTTCAGTAGGAAGACATAACGGCCCTCTGGATGTAATCAAAACTACAATGTGGCCCGCGACAAAAAATGAGTTTGACGGATTCTTATCAACGACAAATTGATGACCTGCTGGCCAAAATGTGTATTGCGCGAACAGGTCTATATATGGTGATGAAGACAACAGACGTAACGTTGTAAACTATTTTTTTAAAAAGGATAACGTCTTCAACCATGCTACAAATAACGCCCTACTATTTTTTTCCAATATAATTAATTCCATATAAATCGCCAACCAAACAAAACGAGACAAGTGACCTTGCCTGAGGTACAATAATTACCTGGCACTTATAACAAGAACACTTTTCATATTTCATCTAATGAACAACTAAATGAGAATGATACCCTTTCTAATTTATTTCTGCTTTGGTGTTATCATCGAACCCATTTCAAGAGCTGAGTCTACACAAATATTTTTCCCCATTGGGATTTGTACCATACAATATCTTGCTCCTTATATTGTATTGTATCGCTCGCGGCTGGATAAGGGGTTAGTGAGCGAGAGGGGGGGTGTTTTCGGGACAATTTGTTGTACACCTCGATTTTGTGTCCTGTATTGCATGCTGGGAAAATGTTCCCTTTCCTTTACTGGGGCCCTATGAGAGTTTCTTGCTAATGTTTCCCCTCCTGTTTTTACAGCAGTGCTTCCTGGAACAGCCCCCTACCAGTCATCAGACGCTACATTAAGGCAGCACTCTGAAGTCTTCTTTCACCACTAAGGGCCTCTGATAAATAACTTATGGGATAGAGGATTCAAAACATTTCTCCTATTACTTGTCTTGATTCATTTTTTACAGTCCCTAGAGTCCCTTCCCCATCTGTCCTGCACTTCAAACGTATCTGAATGCTCAGAGATACTTTCCGTATTCTATCCTATGGGATGCATGTGAAGACAGAAAGAGAGAGAGAGAAATGGGAGGGATGTGCAGGGTAGGGGGTGCTTGTGCAAAAAAGAAAAGAAATGACAGTGCCAGTAGCTTTGAGTGGCACAATCTGCCAAAAGCATGTCTTCTGTCACCTTTCTTTTTTGGAATATTCTCCATGGAGGAAAGAAAGGAATCAAATTACAGTAGAAGGAGAAGATGATGGGAAGAATGCTTGAAGGGGGGGGGGGGGGTAAATTTGTCATGGAAAAGGGAATGGTCCCTAAGAAAAGTGGAAAAGTGTCTGTCAAAAATATCAGGCTTTAATTAGAAAGCTTTCTAACAACAGAAAATGTTCTCAATTGCAGTTACAAATAAGTGCATCATGCTGTTATTTGCCTTTAGGAAGGGAAGAGTAAATGGTGGAGGGGAAATTGCAGTTTTCACGTCATATAATGAGCCAAACAAACAAAGCAACACTTGTAATTTTATGGGACGTCGACTGTAATTGCGTTGGATGCCGTGGAGAGGCGTGATGGTAGAATTGGGATGGGGGGGGGGGGGGGGGGGTGGGGGGGGGGCTTAGGCTTGGAAGTGGTAGTTATGGATTGTAAATTGGCCTTGTCTGTTTTCTGAAAGACGAAAATAACAATGTCCATTTTGGCTTAGGGCATCACAACGGTGTTTAAGTCAACAACATATCTGTTTAAATGGATTTTAAATTAGCAGTGAGAGCAGGCTTAACAACACCTCTCAGCTGAGAAGAATACAATTTGCCCACATGTGCATTTTGATGGAGTCAGGATGGCTTTTACCGATCCATCTTATTGACATGGTGTACTTGTTGGTTTTTCAATTGCGAATGCTAACATCCTGAACAAAATATTATTTTCCTTTTAGCTGGAACCTGAGCCCAATCTCGCGAAAAGGTCGAATAATGGTTGACCTTGTATTAAAAAAGTTCCAAATATGATCAAAAAATTAAATACAGTATTTTCACAACTATAAGGCGCACCGCATTATAAGGCGCACCATCAATGAATGACATTTTTTCCATATATAAGGCGCACTGTATTATAAGGCGCACTGTCTATTTTGGAGAAAATTTAAGACTTTCAAGTGCGCCTTATAGTCGTGAAAATACAGTAATTGCTATTGACTTCCAGGTATGACACACTCACTACACAGTCACCTCTAGAGCCAGCCATTGTTGATGTTTTGGATTTCTTTGTATACAATCTTCCAGTGGGGGAGGAGCTATATGATGGAAGATTTTGTAAACTAAGATGGCATCTACATATTTAACAGTATTGTTTCAGTTCAGGCGTTTGTGTTTTTTTAATATCCGACAGTAGTGGTTTTTCGTTTTTGGTTTTCTGTTTTTTTAAGGCGCACTGGATTATAAGGCTCACTGTCTATTTTGGAGAAAATTTAAGACTTTTAAATGCGCCTTATAGTCGTGAAAATACGGTACTTAATCGCCATGTAATTTTATTATCTTTGCTCTCCAAGTAATAAGATGAGACTGACTATTAATAAAAGACGCTGGTTGTTTTTCATCTAGTTGCTGCTGCGCAGGCAGTACTAGGAAAGGCCAAGTGGGTACTGATACTTAAATACTTGCGCCAATAATGAGCAGAAAGGAGACTCGGCTGTATTTAGTTTCAACTCGCCATCAGTTGAAGCCTGAGTCGTTATGAAAAACTGGAATTAATAGAAGAAATTATAATGTGGTGCGCCTTATAGTCGTGAAAATACGGTAGTTTGAAGAGTCAACTCTAGTCAGGGTAGGGTGGCTAACAACGTTCGTTGAGGTTAGCTTTGACTACAAAAAAATGGGGGGCGAAAATAGGGCGACAACTGTAATCTGGAGGCTTGCTTGATGAAGCCTGGGTAAATTTAACAGGCATGAATCTTTAAGATTTAAAAGGTGCGGCTAAAAATTTATAGAAGCATACTTGGAAGTTGGCCATAGTGAACAGCTTGGCGAGGAAAGCAACATCACAGTGGGATGCCTAATAAGCCCTGTGCAATTTTTCACCCTGTATTTTAGCAATAAAAAAACAGTTTAAACAGCCCCCCACTCCCAGAACCACAGCCGCTGCATTGGCTGCCATCTGGAGCCTGCTTTCATTTTATAATCCAACTGTCATTAAAAAGGCTTCTTGGCAGTTTACAGCTCGTTCCCCCTTGTGCAGATGTGGGAAAACCGTCTTCAGACAGGACCCTCTGATCAAAGTATTCACTGCTGTCAGACGTAACACTTACCACCCTCGGGCTGCTTTCAGTCCTTCCCGGACTTAATACTCGATTTTATTTATTTATTGACTTACTGGCATGCTTGTTTATGCACCTATCGTTGCAAAAAACTCAGGTCAACTCCAAAGTTAGAAAGCTTATTAAGTGCCAAAGACGCTGCAGGTTAGAAGCAATGCCAAGTGAGAGAATCATCTACTTATTTGTTTTCTGGAAAACTAATGGTAGTATGAATTAATAGCTGTATTAAGAAATTGGAAGGATAAGTGTGTAATACTTTTTAGGGGATTGTGAAAGGGAAACATTATGCCAAGGCTGTTCTTTTTTTTAATTGCTTGACATTTATAAGAATTTTTGCCTTTAAAAAGCTCTTCATTAAAATGAATCAGGTCCTTAACTGTTGTTATTGAATATGCTTTAGTAATTTTGGTATGACTGTTGCTACCATATTAAATTTGAGTGGTGGCGTTATATAATTAGGGAGTAAAATAAGAAAACAAGTATATTTACTAGAAAAATTAAGTATTATATATTGCCAAACCAACAGTCTAGAAAAATACAACCCATTATACAACCTATGGCTCGGGAGCCACATGTGGCTCTTTTCATGGGTGCTTATTGCTCAGGTTGAAAAACTGTGAGCTAAAATTTGGACACCATGTCTAGAGTTGCTTTAATCTTCCAGTTTTTAATTAAACGTTCTGCATGAATCCCATTGATTAGCATCAGGGTAACAATTTTGTCAACATAATTCTGAGACTTTTTCTACTTTAAAGGCATGGAAATGACTATAAAATGCACGCGTTTTCATGTATTTTTACCTCTAAAAAATTCTGAGTATAGCTCTCAATGAATAACAATTAAAAATATGAATTGTTTATGGCTCTTTCTATCCAAAATGTTCCCTACCCTTGCCTTAAAGTGTTTAATTTTTTTAGAAAACATGGCATAAAATTGTGCTGTTCACTCCACATGCCAATTCCACTTCTAATTTTAAATTTAACAACAAGCAAGGACACCTCTACAAAACTACCAAATTACGATACATATCCCTCCTAAAATATTCCACAGGCCCAATAACGGCTTTAAGTTTCAGTTGAGCGACAAATCCGGCCTCTGTAACTTAATAAGGCCTAAACGTTCCTGGCAGCAGACAAAAAGGTGATCACACTGTCTCTATATCATATCACATTGCCACATGATTTACAGTCTACCCGACGACCTCGGGCCTTCCGCTTATGATGTGCCATAGCGCGCTTGGTATTAAAGCACCAACTGCATGTTGACTGAGCTCCCCTTAAGCCAGTGACGCATGTTCCCTGGGTTTGGCATCCATCCCAGTGTAACAACCGAGGCCATATTCGGCCTGTCAGTGCCATGTGTTTGCTCTTCTCACAGCACAGCGGCGGATGTCACTCAAAAAAATACGACTTCCCTACTTCCCACCTCCTGGCATGGCTGTGAGCATTTCCAAGGAGGTCGGCGCTAATGAAGTCAAGTGAATTTAATGGCTGTCGATGTTGCCTCTGTTAGTGCTACTACAGTGTTCCCTCGCTTATCGCGGTTAATGGGGACCAGACCCCCCCTGCAATAGCAGCGTATCCGCGAAGTAGGCGGGCCCCCTTAAAGAAACGTATAATACGTGCACAAAAGCAGCACCAAGCAAAAACATCATAGTAGTCCGGATGGAGGATCTTCTGCAGTTTTTTTTTGTGCACGTAAGAAACTTCGTTATTGGGAGTTGTGAACATTGTTTTTTTTGGGGCCTGTAAACAGCCATGACGTCATCAATGCCATTCCTGAACTCTCACCATGTTATTGACCATTTCTTTGCCTTTTTTTGATGCAATTACTAATGCTTATTGAATATTTTGTTTCCACCTCTTGTAAAATGATGTAATTTACAATTTTAACTTAATATCTTTACATTTTTTATTTATTTTTTCCTGAAAAAAAATCTGCAAAGCTCTGAGTCCGTGATACCTAAAGCGCCAAGTAGCGAGGGAACACTGTACTTCCCCTGTGCTGACTACGACTCTGTAAAACAGCTCCAAAACGCCTAAGTTGCCAGATATATCGGTTTCGGTGGTGTAGAGACCCCTAGAGTGTCCATTAGTTCGGATCCTTAATGTCCGTAAGAACTCGAGAGGCCAACAACTCCCACGACGATTTTCTCAAGGAGGCCTAGATTTTTTTTAGCTTCTAATGATAACGAACGGAAAGGGGAAAATAATTGGCAAGTGAAAATGAAGTGACAGCCATCGTTTCCTGTCGCCTACCCCCCTCCCACTGTGCCTAAAGCGCCTGGTTGGTAACTTGATCGCACTTACCGAGGAGACATCACCCTCTCCTAATCTTTCAAGCCATGTACCTTTTTCCACTGGCTGATACAGATCAAAGAAGTATGGCTGAACGCATAAGGGAATGCAGTGAATGAGGATTTGGGCTTAATTGAAGGCAGCTGCCCTTGAGCGTGCTCTCGCAGTTTCTCAGATTCCACATTTCATAGAAGTTCACCTGCACTTTATTGCCTTGCAGGCTCCATAGCACTTGATTTTGAGGTCTGGAAGTTGTCTATGACGTATTCTGATAGACAGGAATACATGGTCTGCTGAAAATTGACTTACATGTGAACTTTATCTGATAGTTTGGAAAGATATTTACTGTTTGCTATGTTCACTTTGAAGATGTCTTGGAAAGAAGTCTGATTTTCTGGAAAGATTTTACATTGACTGGTCAAGATGTAATAAGGTAATTGTATTACTAAACGTATGGAAGTAAATATACATCTTCATTTATTGTGTACTGTATCTCAAAAGAGAAATCTAGAGAAGAAGGCCAGAAAACAATTGAATTACTGCTGTTTAATTGGACTCTTTTATCCAATTACAGACGGAAATAAGGTTGGAACGTGTGTCAAAGTGAAGGCCCGGGGGCCAAATCTGGCCCGCTGCATCATTTTGTGTGGCCCGGGAAAGTAAATCATGAGTGCTGACTTTCTATTTTAGGATCAAATTAAAATGAAGAGTAAAGATGTGTATTACATTTCCTGATTTTCAACCTTTTAAATCAATAATTGCAATTTTTTAATCGTTTTTTCTGTTTTTAATTCAAAAATAATTTTGTAAAATCTAAAAATATATGAAAAAAAGCTAAAATAAAGATTGTTTTAGATCTATAAAAACTGAATATTCAGGGCTTTTAATCCAGTTCTTTTAATCCATTTATGGAAAAAAAATTGAAATATTAGATCTAAAATGGTCCGGCCCACATGAAATCGAGTTGACGTTAATGAGGCCCGCAAACCAACCCGAGTCGGACACCCCTTGGGTTAGAAGATTGAATGTGGCTCAAATACATATTTCACACAAGACGGATAATAAATGTCGGCATAGTTTGCCGCTTAACTCGCTTCTGCCAAATGTCTCTAGCCTTGCAACTTGGCTATATTGCACTGTACTCAACAGCACCATAGCTTTTAATATAAATTTCTTAGGGGCGAAAAGGGAATCAGATAAAAGCCACTTATTTGCATGCCCAATTTCTACCAACCGAACCACAACGGTCCCATTAGGTACTCCAAAAATACCCCGTAGGAGAATACAACAGTAAATCAATGCAAAATTATAGTTTTAATTTACATTACAACCAGTCTTTAAAAACATATGACTTATAAAGAAGCTTTTTACTCACTGGTCTCTTTGTTCCAAGAAGGCAATTTAACTTCTCCGAATATTCATTTCAAGGCCACAGTGGAATAAAGCTAAGATCCATTTCATGCCAAAAGGGATGTAATGTTTCTTCAGGGAAATTTTAACCCTAATAAAAACAGGGGAGTCCTATATTTAGCCACAATTGCATATGCCATATGCCATTTGTTGTGAAGAAAAAGTAAATCCTTCTACATTAGGCAGCCCCATCAAGCCAAGGTAAGTCGGGGAAAAACCGAGGAATGCCAAACCCTTCACACAAACTCTTACATTTCCAGCCATAAGAAACGTGCAAGTAATTATAGAGCAACTATGTTTATTGAATAAAATCCCACAGAAGTGTCATGTTTGTGCACAGTCAGAAACCCTCAAATCTCACATCTATGAACACAAAACCATTTATATATTTTCCTACTTGGAATAAAACATCTGCACCTAATATTATGACAAATATACTTGTGTTACTCATGTGGAAAAATGTACTTAGTGTTGTTATTCCAATAGACCACGTTAAAAGAAACTCTTCAAAATTGACTGCAACTACTCTACTGATTAACTTGTAAACTACAGTCAACAATAAGTCCGCCATTAATGAATGTAAATAGTCAGAAAATAAACCTCAGAATTACACTAATATACACACCAATAACATACCTACCTAATTATTTATGCAATTGATTAATTAATCATCTGTGAGAAGTAAAATAGTACATTTTGATCCATCATCAAATAACAGAAGAGTAATTTTATTTCAGTAATTCATATATATATATATATATATATATATATATATATATATATATATATATATATATATATATATATATATATATATATATATATATATATATATATATATATATATATATATATATATATATATATATATATATATATATCCATTGAATAGACCAACCAAATTTAATTCTGCGCCATTGAGGAATACTGTAAAGAGTAGCAATTTTAGTTAATGTCCTCCCCAAGAAAAACATGAAGAAAATCAGTTTGTGAGACCCCCCTCTGTGGTGGGCTAAGAAGAACAATGCGAGGTCACTTTAGGACACTGAGGACACAGCAGGGGTCTGTCAACTGTCCTTATATAAAGAAAACCCTGAATGTCCTTCAATAAAACACAAAGTAGATCTTCTAACATGGCCATTTCTGAGAAAATAATACACTTTACATATGGGTAGCTATTAATATGAATAAGGTATGCATGGACTTAAAGTACTGCTATAACCTTTGACCTTCTGATTCCAGTTCTATCTATATTACCATCATCAAGAGATAGATACCTCATCTATTAAGACTATGCAAATGATTGCTATGGAAACATAACATTTGAGGTTGCATGGTTTAAAATATCCCATCATTTTTTTTGTTACAAGGTCAACAATAGTGCCAAACTTTTAGGAAGATCTGGATCTAGGCTGTTGGGTGCCACATCAATGCTGCCATAGCCATCTTCACTGTCCCTGCACTGCTTTATGATCTCCATTGCTAGTGACAAGCTGTCTCTACTGATGCCAGTTGGCTATGTCTGTCGCATGAACCCTCTAGAAAAGTGTTTTCCAAGCTTTTTTGGAGTTGAGGCACACTTCTTGCATTGAAAAAAAATCTCAAGGAACACCACCAGCTGACGCTTGCGCTATGCTTGTCGCCAAAAGCAGTTTTATGTTCACACCAACCTTATGTTGCCAAAAGTTGAAGTCAGTGGACCCCAAACAACTTCTAGTTCACATAAAATAAAACTAATTGACTTTAATCCCATACTTTTGTGACTTTTCTTTTCCCAATATTAAAATATTCTCCTATAGTAGGGGTCAGGAACCAATTTGGCGAAGAGAGCCACAAACAATTCACATTTTCCAATATTATTCCTTGTGAGCCATACTACGAATTTAAAAATCAAAATACATAAATGTAAACGAGTGCCTTTTCATTTTTTTGTAATTTAACCACTATTAAAGTGGAAAAAAATGAATATTTAAAAAAATATATTCTTATCCTGTTGCCAATCAATGAGAAGATGATTCCCAGAAGATTCTACTGCAAAAAATAAGATTAAAGCAGTTCTAGATGTAATATCTCAGTTCTGTCACCAGCGATTTCCATATTTTAGCTCACAGGTCAGCAAAGAGCCTGATGCACTCATCAAAAGAGCCACATGTGGCTCCCAAGCCCTAAATTGTAATAGCCCTACCCTTGTCCTATAGTATGAACCAGAACAGTGTTTTGCTCAGAAAAATCTTATGTACCCAAAACCAGAGTCCAATTAACTCGCAATAATTACAACGTATGACTTAATTCTCACAAAATTCCGACTAATTCTGTAATATTCCCAGGAAATACATCCCACCACTATTTGTACCCCATTGGGGTCTTACAGTTTTACCCATTCACTCCCAATCCGGTATAGACCGCGAAAAAAATAGAAGAATGTGGCCTTCAATGGGCAGAACTTGGACTTCGGACTCAATTGAGACCTTGACTCATTGCATTATCTTAATCCGACTTAAAAATCCTTTCAGGGCTGAAAATATGTATAAATAAACACAGTTGTTTTGTCTCCCTTAATGTTCTCTTGTTAAGATAACCGATTTGAATGAAAGATGGAATAAGAAGATAAAGAAACCAAAGCATAAGGGAGTCACATAGTCCAAATCATGCAGAGGGGGATGACATTTCCATATTAAGGCCCGTGTTGCCAGTGTCAGTTCTAATTTCTCAGAGCCTGTGGGGAACTGAATGCTACCAGGCAGCACGGGTCTCATCTCGATCCTCCTCCATTTTGAATCAGGGCCGGCAAATCCCAAGCTGCAGGGGAAGGAATATTACTGGCAAATTGGTTTTAGATTAAAGGAGGTGCTGAGGCATTCTGCTTTCTCAGCTCTTTCCCAGGTGAACTTAATCTAATTTCATTAAAGAGATGAGGACAGATGATCGCTTGTGTCGATACATTAAGACGCTCCATTTTTTTACCATCCATAGAAAAACTGGCAGTGCGTGACAGCCGTTTGGAAAGTATCTTGTTTGTTGAACAATATAAATTCAAACTGATCAAAAGGCAAAGATGGGCCTTTACAGAGGGAAGACGCAAGCATTCGTCTTCCAGTAAAATAACAGTTTAACCCTGACATCCGGCCCGCTAGGCGTTTTAATCCGGCCCGCCGACGTTGTCCAAACTGTGTTTTTTTTTCCCCCAAGATGGCGCCGTCACGCGGAAGCCAGTGGCAGTAGCTGTATCCACCTTATTTGTTTTTCGTGTTTTACAGCCCCTCTATCTTTTTTTAAATGACATTTTAATGTCTTAATACATTCCCTTTTACTTGACTTTGTACTTTATACTTTTAACTTTAACGATGAGTGATGAGTGTATTAATACTTTAGTCTTTTTTTCTGTTTATGTTTCATATGTACTGTTAACGGATGCACTTTTTTATTTGTATCATATCCTGTGCTGACCCCGCCCATCTGTCACATTTTTAAAGTCAATGTGGCCCCCTGGGACGAAAAGTTTGCCCACCCCTGTACTAACTGCATTATAGGACCAAAAAGACTAAATTAGCCTCATGAGAAAATACATAAGCAGCTCCATTTGAGATTGTAAAATGTGGGATGTGACTGCAATAAATCTGATGGCACCTTCCGCTGCTGTACTATTTGATGGATTACAGAAAAAAATGTCGGAGTCAAAGAGGACGGCCAAGTGGACACTAATGGACGCACAATGACACTTCAGGAAAGTGAATGAACAAATTGGGAAGAGATGAATTTCACTCCATTTCAATTTATGACTCCTCAAAAAGAGAAAGCCTGGACAGTCAGAGCTTTATCACAAGTTTAGATTCACTGGCTTGCTAGCCAATGGTGAAAGAGGCTTTGTTTTCATTGGAATGATACGGTCGAAGCAGACATTTCTTGGCAGAAAATGATCAATCCCGGTCTAGCTTGACTCCTAAGGTTTAACAAATGATAGGTGTTGTCTTTCAGTGAGTAGAATCTATATTGTCACACTTCAATTACCTTGATTTTCACACATCAGGAGATAGCTAATCTCAGTTTTATCACCCTTGTGTAACATTTCACGGCAGTTTTCTGCAACTGGTTCATGTTTCTCATCATTTTTTGTTGTGCTCTAGTGCATATTTCCAAATAAATGAAAAATGCCATTGCTGGTTTAACCTTTACTCACATGTTGTTTCCCTCCCAGAGTAACCTATTATATCCTTCTTTAATAAAGTCCAAAAAAAAGCCAACTCTCATTTTCAGGACTGTAGCCAATGTGTCATAACTTTATTGATCTATTTGTCCGTGTAACTCTCAAAAGAAATTTATAGAGACTGACATGAACTACTTTGATAATAGCCTTGAAGCTATTAGAGGTTGAAAAGAATCCATTAGTTTTACGTCATTTCATATCCATATATTATGGATATTGCTTTACATTATGACATAATGTTTATAGTTACATCTGATCAATTTGGACTAACAGTTTACCAAAGCAATTGACCAATTATTTGCTATGAAGTAATTCAAGGGAAAAAAATACTAGGAATCAAGCTGATAATTCACCAGATTGTAAACTACATTAGTGCATTGAACTATGAAAACATAAGGGAAGCCAAAGGTTAAATTAAACTAAGTGAGATGCGTGGGAAGGGGAATATTTTTTCCACTACTTGTGTAAATGCCTAATACAAAAATTTGTGTTACTTTTTTATTAGCAGTGCATTTTTTTGTGCTTCTTAATTACTCAGATATGTATTAAGAAGAATAAAATGACAGCCAAGGAGCCATGCCATGTCACTTATGATATAATTTCTAGTGGTTTCAGTTCTATATGCTGGCTTCTAACAGCGTCCTTGAAAGTTTTGAAATTATATTATGCAGGATAGGAATTGGAAATAACCAAAGTTAATGAAAAAAATGCTCTATTTGTTTGGTAAGAATTGCCAGAACTATTTTTGTAAATCAGGCGTATATTTGTTCCTATTGCACATCTTGCACAAGTTCCACTTGCATTACTTCAAATTTCATTTCATGCTTGTGGTCCTCTTCCAAATATTACCAACTCTGCCCAACTCTGAACCGTTATTAAATACATGAGTCTTCACAACTTCTACAAATACTACCAGCAGTACAATCTGTTCAAGTGTATAAACAAGCAATTTAACTTCCACCATTTGGGATCTTAAAACAAACCAGAAAAATTGCAAATTTACAAAATGTCACACAACACTGCCCATCAAAACCCCAAAATCTCATTGACCTTTTACTAAATCAAGCCAAAGTAAAACCAATGGTAAATGAAACTGGTACAAGCGTAAAAAAACGAAACAATTCCAAATCTCTTCCTTGTTTAACCCTCCAGTAAAGCCAGGATGACTGACAGGTTTCTGATGCAACTAGCATAAACTAGCTCCAAGCATTTCTCCTTTCCTGCTTCAATAAAGAGATAAAAGACTATTGACATGCCAGGCTACACGTAATGCAAATTGCGCCTGCTATCAATGTATTATTTATAGGGAACGCTGTCGCCAGTTCTACAGAACTGGGAGCTAAGCTTACAGGAGATTAGGCATGCTATCTCATTCATTTACTAGGCAGTAATTGCTAAATTGTAAAGGAATTAGAATGTGTGAGCTTCCCGTAAGGCATTGCAACTTATAACCAGGTGGTTACCCCCAACCAAACGCTGTCTAGTTTCTTTTAATCAAATACACAAAGGCTTGACTACATATTTCTAAATATAAACTATTTAAAAGTTGATAATATGACAACTATAGGTGAAAATTAAGAGTTCCTGCAAGGATGAAGAAATGTGATTCTGTTTTTTGTTGTACATTGGAGCTGTATTCGAATATTATTTACTTCAACCAAAAAGTATGTGACTTTATTATTGATTTGAAGTTTGGTGAAGGTTTGTAGATTGTAAAAATGTACTGCAATCTTTACAATTACATCAGACTCATGAGTAAAAAGAAGGTATACCATATTTTCACGACTATAAGGCGCACCACATTATAAGGCGCACTGTCAATGAATGACACATTTTAATATTTTTTTCCATAAATAAATCATACTGAATTATAAGGTGCCCTGTTTATTTTAAAGAAAATTTAAGACTTTTAAGTGTGCCTTATAGTCATTAATATACGGTAGTAAAGTTTTGGAATATATACTTGGGGAATTTTTTGGATATGTGGGACCCTAAAAAAACCAACAAAACAACAAAAAAATCCACTTTCTTTCTCAAACAAGAAGGCTTATCTTAAAAACAGCTTTTCTTTTGTAGGTTTATCAATTGGTAAGACTGACAGTAAACCTAACCCCACAAAAAAAAATCATTTCACTTTTCGCTTTTAGATTAGTTTTCGTGAGTTCCATAAACATCGAGAAAACTGCCTTACCTTGTTGTCGATGTCACTCTCGCTGTCACACTGTAAGACAAAAGAAACAGACAGAAAAAATATAAGGAATTATTCATTAGACTCCCCTTGCAGCTCAATCAATGCAGATGTTATTTTGGTGTAGAACCACATATTCACTGACAGCTTTTAGAGTAAACAACACAGGATGAATGACAGAAGAAAAAGTCTTGTAGTCTCTGAGAGGTTTTCAACTTTCAAAAGGAACACACAAGCACACAGTGCATTTGGTAGTGTTTCCGTAACAAACTGAATTCTGTACATATACAAAAGGACGAAAAAGTGAATCATTCTTCACAATGAGTTCCTTTTTCTAAAGAGCCTTTTTCAATGACTTTACATTCAGCAGTTGCTCGTCATTTAGCCTCTTAACTGTGCTTTAAAAAAATGGACAATAGTATCTCAAGGGCGCAGTGCTTTGGTTGTCTGTGTCCTTAAGGCTATTAAGTGAGGTATTGACCGATCCACCTACCCACCATCCCAACAAATACCAATCTTTAAGTGACATTCATTCTCTAAAATGCTCAAATAACTTAATAACAAGGCTGCTTTAAAAGGTCTTATCTGCCATGTTAAAAAATAAATCTTCCATTTAGATAGGAATTTAAAGCAGGTGGTAATCGGACTGGTATATTGTCAAGCCTACAGACCTGAAATGTAAAAAATAAAATAAAAATTATTAGACTAGTGGTGCAGAGTAAGATATTGGCGAATATTTAATACTTATTTATACTTAAACGTACTACAGAAGAACTTTAAAACGTAGAAGAGAGCGGCAAGTGGAATAATTGCTTTAAACCTTCTCTTAATTAATTAACCATTCAAGTAGATTGTGGAAAAATGAATTAATAAATTAATCTACACAACCTAAAATAGAGCAATAAAAAAAATTAACCTCTATAGATTTGCTCTCTTGCGTCAATTATTCAAGATGGATATTTTAGTTTAAAAAAAAATACAAGTTTAGGCGTTAAAACGCTATGAGCTAAAACAATTGAAAAAATGTACAAAATACCTTACATTCAAACTTATTTTTTAATTTTTCAAACCATTAATTGCAAATAAACATCACGGAATATTCTGAAAATTACCAAGATGTCAGAAATATTCTAAAAAATATAGAAAATCTCATATGCTCCATAGAACAGTCATCATACTATAACTGATTCTATCATAGCCTAGCTTTTACTAGTAGAAAATTCCAGCCATTGGTTTGTGCTTTCAAGGCCAGTTCATTGTGGAATACTTTGTTTACTATCAGAAAACACTACTGTATAACTCTGTTTACAAGCATAGACTTCCAAATTATTCTTAAAGTAATTCACGGTGTGATAAACAACATGTAAGAGCTCATTTAAAGAAGGTGCTGACTGTCTGACTAATTTCTGGATTTGCAATTTGAGTGGTACTGCAAATGCATAACACCAGACACTAAAAAAATCAAAACAGTTTATGTTAACGCCAAAAAGATGAATATTTTAACATTGCCATGGTCAAATGTGCAGTCTTAACTTTATCCAAGCAACGTTGCAGTCATGGTAGAAAAAATATGATACATATACAGTCCATAACTTAGATAATTTCCATTTTTTTTTATAGAATGTGCTCACTAAAACCAAAATGTAAATCAAGTGTCTTCACGTAATCAGTTGCTTGTGAAACCTTGAGTAAACATGATGATTTACTAACAGGATTAAATCTATGCAGCCAATTGACTCTTGACATCATTGACAGACCGCATAGGAAGCAGTGTGATTACCTCACTTGAGCCAATGAGCTCCTGGATTTCGAAAATATTGACAACAGTGGAGATGTAAGGCTTCGAAGGTTAAGAAAAAAAAATGTTCTTCGTAGAAATAACATCGACCTGAAGAATATAAATCGCCTGGCTTTCACAGCGAACTAAATTTCATCAGAGGACGGCAAACTTTGGCTCTTCAAACAGAACTACAGCTACAAGAGCAGACACCTTTGGAATAAATTATTTTTTTGTATAAGCCAGAACAGGCTTGGGCCTCTGGTTTGGACTCTGATCAACTTATCGGAAGTATCAGTAGAGGCCATGTAAATCAGGCAGTTGAAGACAGACATAGTATTAACCTGGGGCCAAACAAACTAGACTTTAACATTACCCAGAGTCCCCGAAACAGCCTCGAGGCCCGCCAGCTCTCTGCTCGACTTCCATGCAGTAATGTGGTGGGAAGGTAAGAACGTGTACAGAAAGACTGACAAGGAAAGTGGCACAAGTAAAATGTGATGACTTCCATGACTTACTTTCCCTCACTCCACTAAATTAAAATACTGCCTTTTTATTTCCAAGATTAAATACCTACATACTCACTGCAGTAGCATAACAACACAGTCAAGACTGCTGTAAAAACAGACCATAATGATGGACCAGAACAGAGATAGGGAATGGCTCTTTCCATGGATCTATATGGCTCTCCACTAACCTGTGAGGTAAAATATGGAAATTACTAGTGTAACGAATGCACCAATAGGAGCGTCAGGGCGACACTGTGGCGTTGAGACTAGCTCTAGCACCACTTTAAACATAATTTAGGTTTTCATTACTCTTCTAAATGCATCATCTCATTAATACTGATTGATTACCAAAGAATAACAATGTTGTCAAAAGAAATCAGAGACTTTTTGTGATTAAAAAGTGGTGAAATGCAAGATAAAAATAAGATAATTTAAAAAAATTAATTAAAAAATCACTTTTTCATATATTTTTACTTTTAAATTCTGAGAATTTTAGAAATTACATTAGAAAATAAGAATAGTTTAAAGATTCCTGAAGAACTAGAAGAATTTAAAACAGCCTAAGAAACGTAATGCCATTGGTCTATAAGAGCATTCATTCATTTTCTGTATCGTTTATCCTCACAAGGGTCACAGGGGGTACTTCAGCCTATCTCAGTGGACTCCACACAAGAAGGACCGGACATGGTATCGAACCCTCAATCTCAGAACAGTAAGGCTGACACACTAACTACTCGTCCATCTATATCAGAATAGTATCATGAATATACAGGATATAGTAGTAGGAAAAAAACGAAACTATATTTTTCCATTTTCTTGCTTTAGTTGGGTGTGTAATTGAAAAAGTCCTTCTGCACTCCCTTCAGAGGCAAACAACTCTGACATAGACATATGTTTATGCCTTAGCACCTCCCACCGTTTAGACAGTTCTCCAGGCTTAGTGATGCAGCCAGACTCTGGGCATTTGGAAATTTAAGTTGGGCAGAGGAGAAATTAGGCGAAGAGGAAAGGAAATGGGATGTTGACTTGAACTGGCCCTAGGGGCATCTGAGAGAGTGTCCCTGTGCAGCTTCGTTGGATGCCTGACAGTTTGATGGAGTGAGCAGAGGCTACCCTGCGGCCCAAGCTGCTGTCTACAGCTCTGATGTAGCCCAGCGAGAAACAGATTGAGCCTCCAGGCATCGCTCTGTACTGCTACTCCACTCAGCGCTTTCCTTCTCACTCTCTACACTTCCTATGCCGGCTCTCTCTCTCTCTTTGTGACTATTTATGTGATTACAACAAATATAGAAATTAAAAGATACTCTTCAAATCAAAATTTCACCAACACACTTTACTTTAGCTCATTAAAATGTAGAAGCATACACTTTGATCATGTTTCCATTACATCTATGTGTATGTATATATGTGATTATATATATGTATGTGATTATATATATGTATGTGTATATATATATATATATATATATATATATATATATATATATATATATATATATATATATATATATATATATATATATATATATATATATATATATATATATATATATATATATATATATATATATATATATATATATATATATATATATATATATATATATATATATATGTATGTGTATGGATATATGTGATTATATATATGTATGTGTATGTATATATGTGATTATATATATGTGAATGTATATAGGTGATTATATATATATATATATATATATATATATATATATATATATATATATATATATATATATACATATGTGTATGTGTATGGATATATGTGATTATATATATGTGTATGTACATATGTGATTATATATATATATATATATATATATATATATATATATATATATATATATATATATATATATATATATATATATATATATATATATATATATATATATATTTCAGCAAAACGGTTATTTATCTGTATATTTATTCATGTATTTATTAATTAACTTATTACCTATCTATTTATGTCTAAAATGCCTTTTACTGTGTCTGTATTCTCACCCTCTTGCTACTGTGACAACAAAATTTCCCAAATACGGGATGTATAAAGTTATCCAATCCAATCCAAAACCGGAATACACAGAGAAAACCCATAAAGAAATGGGGAGAATATGCAAAAACACACAAAAATGTGTTAGTGTCTTTACCAACCACTCTTTTGTAAGTAAAATGATGAGCATTACAGATGCTGTTTTTTCTTTTAACGGAGCTAAGGCCAGAGCATTGGAGAAAAGCAAGAGTAGTGGGAGGTGTTGGGAGACAGGAGGAAGGGGAGCCAGGCAGTTGGCAGGCCACGGTCATAATGAAAAGAATCTGGCGGTAGCCCACTGTGTGCTGGTCATGAGAAGCATGTGCCGCCGGGGGGCTCTACTGCTAATTTAAGGGGGCAGCCAAGCGTTTCACGCTAGGCTTGTCATCAGGCCAGAGGGGGCCTCATACTGGGTGACAGCAATTGCATGGGTGGGTAGATGGTTTGGGGAGTTAGTTTGAGGAAACCAGCAGAATGGTTCACTTAGAGCCCCCCCTTTCCTTGTACCTCCTGCTTGCATTTTGCAATGATCAAACATCATCCCGGGGATGGGAGAGAATTACAAATGAACGACCTGTGGCAAAAAGAGTGGACTCATCTTCCTGTTCTCTTCAGTTTTCGCCTAAGGTATCGGAGGGTGTTCAAGATGGTCCTTCAGAACATGCTTCCGAGCAAGATATAATTTGAGCCAATATGGAATCGCTATTGCAGAGCAGAACCAAGTGAAATGAAATTGGCTAGTGTTTTAATTGGCGCTGACTTTAAAGAAAGAAACTTACTTGTAGGGGACATTGAAGGAATATTATGTCCTGAAACTTTAATGACACTGTCAAGATGGACTGTTAATATTATGTCACTATTGGAAACTTTAAGGGGTTTCTTATTGTACCTTTTTGGGTGGTAAACTTACCATTTAAATATATATACTTTAGTATACATCATGGATAACATAGTGGAAGCATTATGTGGCATGCAGGGTCTATTTTGATTATCTACTTACATTACTAACATTACCACATAACAAGGCTAAGGTAGGGGTTTTAAGACCCTTTTTAAATTGTTGTTGTTGACATAATGTAGCCTAACCAAGTCCAAGATGGAATTCTATGTTTTCCCAAAGTTAGGTGAGATTGAGGTAAGCTTATTATGACCCAAGAATGTAAATACTCGTTAAAAAATGTAGCTTTTGGACAAACAGGTCCATAAGGCTATGGTAGCTTCTCCAAATATTCCTTAAAAAAAGAACAGATCTGTTTTTTCTATCAGCACTAGTTTTTTTAAATGAATACTCCTAAACATAAAAGGTAGAAAAGTTCCCGAAACACATCGGTAAGAGCTATTGCGTATATACGTGAGTAGAATAACAATCGAAGAAAAACAGTTGTGTTCTACATCAACTAGACAACTTGAACATGCATGTGAGCCATGATAAGCCATAAGAGGAGCAGTGTGAGTGCGATTAAGGCAGTGCTGAAAGGTGAATAGTCGATGCTAGATGAGTGGGAGATAAAGTCGCTGTGAGAAGAGTTTGTTGCCTCTGGAACAAGCCTCCACATGACAAAGACTGGAAATGATATGAAGCAGAGCGAGGAAGACAGAGAGCTCTGTAGGATGAAGGAGAGAGGCAGCCACATTGCACATCTTCAGGCTGTGAATAATTTAGAGGAGCGCAGGGGAGACGAGATGAAGATGAACACAAAACACTGGCAGCATTTGACCTGGAGCTGGAGCTACATCAGTGCACATCACAGAGTGGAAATCTGTTTCCCTCTTCCTCCCCGAGTGTGTATCCCTTAACTTGGTTTGCACCTCAGCTGCCTTCCTTTGTGGCAGGGAGGTACAGCTGTGTGTTATTTTTGTTTTGCTTCATATTCAATGAAACTCAACAGGGTCATTGACAATTGGAGAGAAAGACGACCCTTATTACACACACTCATACCTAAAGAAGAGTTTAATATCTAAGAGAGAGAGAGAGTTCAATATCCAAGTACTGTTTAATATCTAAGTACTGTTTAATATCTAAGTACCGTCTAATATCTAAGTACCGTTTAATATCTAAGTACTGTTTAATATCTAAGCACCCTTTAATATCTAAGTACTGTTTAATATCTAAGCACCGTTTAATATCTAAGTACTGTTTAATATCTAAATACTGCTAAACATCTAAGTATTGTTTAATATCTAAGTACTGTTTAATATCTAAGTACTGCCAAACATCTAAGTATTGTTTAATATCTAAGTACTGTTTAATATCTAAGTACTGTATAATATCTAAGTGCTGTTTAATATTTCAGTATTGTATAATATCTAAGTACTGTTTAATATCTAAGTACTGTTTAATATCTAAGTACTGTATAATATCTAAGTGCTGTTTAATATCTCAGTACTGTATAATATCTAAGTACTGTTTAATATCTAAGTACTGCCAAACATCTAAGAATTGTTTAATATTTAAGTACTGTTTAATATCTAAGTACTGTATAATATCTAAGTGCTGTTTAATATCTCAGTATTGTATAATATCTAAGTACTGTTTAATATCTAAGTACTGTTTAATATCTAAGTACTGTTTAATATCTAAGTACTGTTTAATATCTCAGTACTGTATAATATCTACGTACTGTTTAATATCTAAGTACTGTTTAATATCTAAGTACATTTGACCAGCGGCCAAAAGACCGGTGACCAAAAGGGACCAAAAGACAGGCGACAAAAAAAAACGGTCACCAAAAGACCGGCGACCAAACGGGAGAACATGCAAACTCCACCTTAGAACCTTAGATTGAACCCTCGATCTCAGAACTGTAAGCCCAACGTGCTAACCACTCGATCACGAGTCACCTCATATTAGAGAAAATAAATAATTTTAGGATTTTACATGCGATTAGCTTAAATGTCTCTAGCTTTCCAACCAGGTATTGCAAATCTGCCGTCTAGTTTGAACTATGAGGAGAGCAAAAGATCATATTAAAGATGCCAACCAAAGACATTTTATAAAATGGTAACAACTCAACCCCAACACCCCCCACTTCATCATTCCACCATCCTCACACTCCCTCTGCCGCTGTCTCTTGCTCAGTCTGTGTGGCTCATATTAATGGGATGTCCCTTGTTTGTAAATGTGCCAAGTTGTGTGCACCACTGCGGGCTGTCTATTATAAGCAGGCCTTTGGGGCAACGTTACCATATGGCACCACATATGGCGCTCAGCAGCATCAATTAATGTTGTTATAATAGTGATTTTTACAATCTATGCTTTTACTGTTTCTTCTGGTCCCTTGTTTATTCCTTCAAGCTGCAAGCAACCAATTTGAAGGGATGAACAACAAGGAATCAAAAAAGGCCAAATCGGAATCCATGCTTACTGTTTGTTATACCATTAAAGAAGATTCACGGTCAATATTGTCAAATTTTACCCAGAAAATCTCAGTGAATGATTTCAAATACCGTATTTTCACGACTATGAGGCGGACTTAAAAGTCTTAAATTTTCTCCAAAATAGACAGTGCGCCTTATAATCCAGTGCGCCTTATATATGGAAAAAACAGAAAACCAAAAACGAAAAACCATCACTGTCGGATATTAAAAAAAACACAAACGCCTGAACTGAAACAATACTGTTAAATATGCAGATGCCATCTTAGTTTACAACATCTTCCATCATATAGCTCCACCCCACTGCACGTTTTTATACAAAAAAAATCCAAAACATCAACAATGGCTGGCTCTAGAGGTGACTGTGTAATGAGTGCTTCATACCTGGAAGTCAATAGCAATTACTGTATTTTCACGACTATAAGGCACACTTAAAAGTCTTAAGTTTTCTCCAAAATAGACAGTGTGCCTTTTAATACAGTGCGCCTTATATATGGAAACAATGTCATTCATTGAGGGTGCGCCTTATAATGCGGTGTGCCTTATAGTCGTGAAAATACGCCACATAAAATGGATCTAAGACTGTGTTCTTCACATGCTTACAACACATCGTGTAATCATATTAGGCCAGCACAAGGCCTATTAGTGTACACATTAGCTTTTATGCACCAAGCAATTAGAAGGTGATATGTAGTACTGATTTAGAATCTGTATCCCGCCCCTCCCTCCTTAGTCTTTAGTCAGAAATCTGAAAGGAACCTTAAGAAACAGCTCCAAGCCGTACAAGCTTTGTCAACGAGTCTGCAATTACAGACCAGATCACTGGCAGTTAGTGACGAGAAACGAAGCAACGCTTTCGTTTGTGGAATGCACTCAAAGTAGAGTTTTAAAACGATTTCAGATTTCTAATCACTCCTACTATAAAAGGCCTTAGTGTGTATGTTCGTGTCTGCACGGGGGAGCTTCCCTTGCTATTTCTTTGCCTCTGATTTTGATTGTTTTTTTGTAGGCTTCTATTTCCTCGCAGGGAGGCAAGCTTGGCAGGCAGTACTGTTTGAAGGTAGAGTCAGAAGCGAGTGTGGGCCTGATGCTTTGTAGTAATATTTCCAGCAGCACAATCTCATTACTCTTTGACGTGGGAGATGCATGCAGGGGCGGATTGTCATTTCATGCTGTCAAAAGTTCCGTGAGGGGAACCGGCGATGGGAATAGAACTTCAATGACCTGCATGTCTCTGGCTCATTGAGACTGAATATATTAAGCCAAATAACACAGTTACAATGCAACGGGCCGGATGCTTGGGAATCCTTGTAAACTTAATATCCAGTGCCCCAGGAGTGAGGAATTTCTTCCATCTGGTAAGTCAGAAAGCTATGTTTTACAGACTCCTCAAACTGTCTAGTAGATCTTCTGAGACACCTGAAACTAATTAACAATTGCCGATCCAAGGTCTTCATTTAGGCGGGATTTCATCAATGTCTGACATGATGTCATCAACTTCCAGGTTCTTTTATGGCAGGGGTCGGGAACTTTTTTGAAAGAGAGAGCCATAAACTATTCTTATTTTCTAATGTTATATCTAAAGAGACATTCTCAGAATTTAAAAGTAAAAATATATGAAAATGTGCGATTTAAAAAAATATATTGTCATTTCACCACTTTTTAATCACAATAAGTCTCTGCTTTCTTTTGACAACATCATTATGCTGTTGCTAATCAATCTTTATTAATGAGATAAGTCATGAAAAACTAAATTAGGATTAAAGTGTTGCTACCGCTAGTCTCAAGGTTACAGTGTCGCCATGACGCTCCTATTGGTGCATTCGGGACTCGGCTCTCTAACTAGTCATTTCTATATTTTACCTCACAGGTTAGTGGAGAGCCATGTTGATCCATGGAAAGAGCCACATATGCCTCTCGAGCCGCTCCCCATGGTGTGCCATTGCTGCTAGGCAATAGTTTTGTGCAGATACTCGCATTTCCACCTACTTCAGAAGTACTAGGCCAAAAACTGTACAAGATAACTCTTTGTTCCATTGAGTTGGTGACAGTTCTGGGGTTGCTGAAGTTATCTATCTAGTTATCTGTGTGGGACTGTTGACTATGGCCATTGCTTCGTAGAACAAAGTCCTTAGAAACACCGCTTAGACTACCATTGGCAATTGACTGGTTCAGGTTCTAGCTTGAGAACAGGAAGTTGTTGGAATCAGTAACTTTCTCGGGCCAAGAAACCTTCCCATGACATAACAAATAATCTTCCTATTGGGATGTCCTTCCAGTTAGATTTCACGTCGAGTTGTTTCAATGCACTAAAAGCTTTGCTCTGTTCAAGAAACTGCCAGACACTGAGTGAAGGGCCTGGTTACCATGCGAACCCTACCCTGTTGCTGGGGTAACTATCCCAAAGTGCTTCCTGGGTAATTTTCAAGGTCACTGGTTTGTGCACGCCTATGTGGTGCAGATGGGTCCACCCTCATTTAGAGCCCAGCAGGAGTTCTTTCATTATGCCCGGTGAATGGCCTCATTCATCCACTTCACCTCGATTGGTCACACTGAATCTCTTTAGAGGGCCCAGGACAAACTTTTCTCTCTTTTTATACTGCCTGATCTTCAACGCACCACCCACATCAGTCAAGCTTCATTTCAGGTCTAGAGCTTGATGATTATTTGGCATAGACCTTTTGGCAGAACAATATAATTAACTGAGGAATGTATTACTCAATCTTTCATGGAAAATTACACCTTTAGTTGCCAGGTAAATTTACAATGAGTCAATATAACAGTTAACAGCTCTTTCTTGGAACGCAATATTATTTGGTCATCAAATGTTGTGTTTAAAACTGAAATATTTTCTCAGCATCATTTACTCCCTAAACTACTTTGACTGGAGCATGTAGCAAGCTATACAGTTATGATATATATTTTCATGTTTTTAAGTGAAACCTAGATTTGGCATGATGCAAAGTGAGCGATTGTCTTAGGATACCGTATTTTCACGACTATAAGGCGCACTTAAAAGTCTTACATTTTCCCCAAAATAGACAGTGCGCCTTATATATGGAAAAAACAGAAAACCAAAAACGAAAAACCACCACTGTCGGATATTTAAAAAAACACAAACGCCTGAACTGAAACAATACTGTTAAATATGCAGATGCCATCTTAGTTTACAAAATCTTCCATCATATAGGTCCTCCCCCACTGAAAAATTTTATACAAAAAAAATCAAAAACATCAACAATGGCTGCCTCTAGAGGTGACCGTGTAGTGAGTGGTTCATACCTGGAAGTCAATAGCAATTACCATATTTTCACGACCATAAGGCACACTTAAAAGTCTTAAATTTTGTCCAAAATAGACAGTGCGCCTTATAATACAGTGCACCTTCTAATACAGTGCGCCTTATAATACAGTGCGCCTTATAGTCGTGAAAATACGATAATATTACGGTAGGAATGAGATCCACTTCAACTGGTGACAGGGCCCGCCATTTTTTTTATACCTCTCTCACTGACGCCTGAGAACACTATCTTTCTTTTTCTAGCAGCAGATTTACCCACATTGCTTCTCAAACTACTGAGCTGTAAAATTGAGTGGAGGCTAGGCAAGATTCAAAATGAAACTTGGCATTGTGGACGCACTAACCTTGAGGAGGGTCACCGACGCTGGCGGCACCTAAGGAGATGGAGAAAGAAAGAATATCAGCCATTTTGTACTGAACATAAGGTGAACATGACAATGGCGATAAGATCACGGATGGAGGAAAACATGCTTATGAAACAAAATGACAGCATGACATTAAATATAGAATAAAGAAATCTATGTCACAGTAATACCAACAGGAAATTCAAACCTTGTTATGATATGTTCATACTTACTTTGCTATTCAATTCCAAGTACCGTATTTTCACGACTATAAGGCGCAGCGCATTATAAGGAGCACCCTCAATGAATGAAATTTTTTCCATATAGAAGGTGCACTGTATTATAAAGCGCACTGTCTATTTTGGAGAAAATTTAAGACTTTTAAGTGCGCCTTATAGTCGTGATAATACGGTAATTGCTATTGACTTCCAGGTAAGAAGCACTCACTACACAGTCACCTCTAGAGCCAGCCATTGTTGATGTTTTGGATTTTTTTGTATAAAATCTTGCAGTGGGGGAGGAGCTATATGATGGAAGATGTTGTAAACTAAGATGGCATCTGCATATTTAACAGTATTCTTTCAGTTCAGGCGTTTATGTATTTTTAATATCCGACAGTGGTGGTTTTTCCTTTTTGGTTTTCAGTTTTTTCCATATATAAGGTGCACTGGATTATAAGGCGCACTGTCTATTTTGGAGAAAATTTAAGACTTTTAAGTGCGCCTTATAGTCGTGAAAATACGGTACCGGAATATGTAAAACTAGGGTGTGTACTGAAATACACACCAAAAATCTTGGTACTGAAATGTTCATTTTACTGTAATGCTGTACTATGGTCATAACAAGCCAAACAAAAGTATCCACTGCAATGAAATTAAAGTGTGTACTGACCCTTGAATTTAATGTGAACAATCAATTACTGGGAATCACAGGCGGAGCTAAAGATTAGATGGGCTCAAACGGAGCCCCAGTCCCACACACTATCATTTGCAGGAAAATTACTTCAGTAATGAATAATCTAAGCTCATAAATCCTTGTGGCCTCACCTACCTACGCCGCCTAAATCCCGTTGGGTTGCTCGCATTTAAAAAAAAAAATCCTTTAAAAAATTCATAGCGCAATTTTGCTCAAATCCCTCCTAGCAAGCACAATTATGGAACTTTCATCTCAATTGATTTATGTCTCTGGCTATGAAAGGGAGGTGCATGGCTTAGAGACAAGTGGGGCTGGAAAAGGGGGAAGGAAAAACAAGTGGTAAATCATTGTTTTTAATAGGAAAAGGCCAAGGTATTTTGTCAATCGAAATAGTTGCATCATGAACAGTTGTTATTCAAAGTAACATATTAGAAATTGCATATTACTTTTAAAAATACTAGTGCCTTACATGAATTTATTGATTTATATAGTAAGTAATTATAGTTAGTTATTTTTTCCTACTTTAACAATGGTGTTTTTATAAGAAAAATATTTTTTCTTAATGATGGAATTCCTTTAGGGGAAATTATATCTTTTAGGCTTAGCAATTAGTGATGTCTTGATCGAATATGACTATTTTTTTAATATAATATTTGTTTACAAGTTGGGATCTGATCTGGTAGTCACATGTTTTCAGGTCTATCATTAACAGGTTACTAAGAATAAACGGTGATTGTGTAAATATCGTAAACAAAACATTTCTTGACTTGAATACGAACAGTGATTTATCATTTACTGGTCAGATTATATTTAGCATTATTTTTAAAATAGCTGACATTGGATCAGAATTGGCAAAACATATCTTTAAAAAAATTTAATTGATCAGAAAAGTCAGTATCAGGACTATTATTACTAGAAATGCAATACAAGTAACACATTTTTAAAACAGTAATATTACTGTTTTCAGAAGATTGTCTTACAAAACTCGTTATGGGGAACCATTTTAATACAGTAAACCATAAAACTAACACTGAGAATGAGTGATAGAGAGAAGAAAGAAGGAAGGGAAAGAAGAAATAGGAAAGCAGAAATAAAAAGATGTAGTGAGGGGCCAAGGTGGGAAGGAAATGGTAAGCGGAATTCCATTTGATTAATAACACTAATCAAATTATACAATGTTCCACTGTGTCCTGAAATCTAGGGCTATAATGTCCTCTAATGGCGAGGTTCATGGAGCTAAACTTCAGAGGGAAAACACGGCACTGACTGCTGCATGCTTTAATGAAGGCAGTAAAACATCCATTTCCACAAGCATGAAATGAAAGGCAAGATTGTAGATGTGCACCCAGTGGCTCAGCAACTGCAGGAAAATAAAAGGCTGTTAACATAAAAGATACTGAGACAGAGAGCAGGGAGAGGGACGAAGGTCTGTATAAATAGGAAAGAAATTTTAAGGGAAAAAAAATAGGAAAGTAAGCCAAAAAGATGACCTATGACTTGAGTGCCAGTTAGACTTATCGACAAAAAAAAACCTACAACCAAAATACTGGTGACCAAAAGACCGGCGACCAAAAGACCGGCGACCAAAAGACCGGCGACCAAAAGACCGGCGACCAAAAGACCGGCGACCAAAAGACCGGCGACCAAAAGACCGGCGACCAAAAGACCGGCGACCAAAAGACCGGCGACCAGAAGACCGGCGACCAGAAGACCGGCGACCAAAAGACCGGCGACCAAAAGACCGGCGACCAAAAGACCGGCGACCAAAAGACCGGCGACCAAAAGACCGGCGACCAAAAGACAGGCGACCAAAAGACAGGCGACCAAAAGTCCGGCGACCAAAAGTCCGGCGACCAAACGTCCGAGCACCCATTTTTTTTAACGCAATTATTTAAAGTTTTCATTTTCTTCTTTTGCATTACGAAGTTGCAAAAAAATGTTTTCACACTATGTTGGCCTACCAAAAAGTTTGAATTACACAGCCGTCACATAGAAATGTAATTGATTTGAAAGCTGACATGAGATATAACTACATTACAGCAGCGACATAAGGGGGTGGGAGGCCCTCCTCTGGGACACAGCCTGTGGGGAGCTCATTACCGCCCAGCTTTGAATTATTGACTACTCGGGCTGTGACATTGATGAATAGAGGTAGGTGTCTAGCTGTAACACCTCAGCAAGTGTTTATCTCGACTTACAGCAACAGCAACCCAAGACATCTGAAGAAGGGATCTCCCGTGGCATGAATATTGCACGGGAAGAGTCTTGTAATGCTTCATAATTGAAAGGGTTGAGACCACGGTTAAAGACTGAAAGACTAGATCCTTGCCCTTTCTACCTTTGGAATTCATTTAAGAATTAAAAAAAAACGTACAGCCCTCTGGCTCTTTTTAAAGAAATGACACAAAATACAGTATACTACAACTAGAACAAGGGTGGGCAAACTTTTCAGCCCGGGGTCCACATTGACTTTAAAAATTTGAAAGATGGGCGGGGTCAGCACAAGATACGATACATATAAAAAAGTGCATCCGTTAACAGTACATTTGAAATATAAACAGATAAAAAGGACTAAAGTATTAACATACTCATCAATAAGGTAAAAAGCATAAAGTACAAAGTCAAGTAAGAAGGAATGTATTAAGAAATATTAAAATGTAATTTAAAAAAAGATAGAGGGTCTGTAAAACACACAAAAAAAACTAATAAGAGTGGACAGAGATACTGCCACTGGCTTCCGCGTGACGGCGCCATCTTGGGGAAAAATAAACAAATAAATTTAAAAATTGGACAACGTCGGCGGGCCGGATTAAAGAGCCTAACGGGTCGGATGCGGCCCGCGGGCCGTAGATTTCCCATGTCTGAACTAGAGTCATGATGACTTCTGCCTCTAAGGTAAGCGGTGACGCCCTACGCTTGACGAGCTACACTTTGGTCCCCTGGTCGCTCTTATTCTTTAAACGTAACTTCTCTTTTCAAAGCCCTTCTGAGGTTTCTCCCAGACAATGAGAACGCAATTAATTCAATTGAAATGAGGATGTGCCAGCAAAAGGAAGAGGCAGTTGAGGAACCAGGGAAACAAAAGGGAATCACAGGGGAGAACTCTGGCGATCAGCTGCGTGGAATTTAACAAACAGCACGGGGTTGGCTGTGCATGTGCATTAAGTCTGGAGCTATTTTAATCCTGTCTGCAGTTCAAACATGTCGGATGAATGCACAACTCAACCACTACAGAAGAAGGATGCTGGGGTAAATCCAATCAATTAGATGTTGATGAATTAGCACAGCTTTTAAACTCATAACGACAAAGAAGGCCAAGTTTTCTGAAGTGTAGTATTCATTTGAAATGCCCCCCACCCTAAAAATAAAGAATTGAAAAATCAGAAGACAATCCCTCCCATCTTCTCCTGCTTAACTGAGGTCGGGTCATGAGTGCAGCAGCCTCAGCAGGGAATCCCAGATTTTCCTCTCCCCAACCACTTTGTCCAGCTGTTCCAAGGGGATCCCGACACGTTCCCAGGCCAGCCTAGAGACATAGTCTCCCCAGCGTGTACTGGATCGACCCTAAGACCTTCTCCCAGTAGGAGGTGCCAGGAACACAACACGAAAGATGAGCCCAGCAGGTATTCTAATTAAATCCCCAGGCCACCTCATCCTGTCCATTTAGAGAAGTAGCATCTCTACTCCAAAACCCTTTTGGTCAACCTATTTCTAAGGGTGTATGTGGACACTCTCTGGAAGAAACTTACTTAGGGCTACTTGCATTGTTTTTGTTCTTTTTAACCATAAGTTGTCAAAGTGGAGGGCCAGGGGCCAAATCTGGCCCGCCACATCATTTTGTACGGCCCGAGAAAGTAAATCATGAGTGCCAAATTTCTGTTTTAGGATGAAATTAAAATGAAGAGTATTGATGTATATTAAATTTCCTGATTTTTCACCTTTTAAATCAATAATTGTAATTTTTTAATGATTTTTTTCAATGTTTTTAGTTCAAAAATAATTTTGTAAAATCTAAAATATATTAAAAAAAGCTAAAAATAAACCTAGTTTTAGATATATAAAAAACTGAATATTCAGGGCTTTTAATCCAGTTCTTTTAATCATTTATAAAAAAAACAAATCTAAATATTATATCTAAAATAGTCCGGCTCATATGAAACCGAGTTGACATTAATGTGGCTCGCGAACCAACCCGAGTCTGACACCCTTGCCATAGGTGAAAGCACTGCAAAAATCATCCGTGTAGAAAAGTGCTGACAATAGTTAATGAATACAGTAGTACAACTGAATACACAAAATCAAAAGTAGCATTGTACTTGCTTGATGTTCATGCGTATTATAGCATCGCCTATTGATTATATTTAACAATAATGTTGACTGTTTCAATTCAAAAGCTAAAATGCTTCACCTGTTTCTTCAAGTCGGCTTGCTGTCTGAACTGAATCAGCCGACTAAAAACCACAAGACTGCTGAGCAAAGTACGTCAAGTTAGTCATAAGACACTCTCGGTCAATGGCAGATAGTGTTCCTTGCATTAGCTCAAAATAAAATTAGATTTATCTTTAACAATCTAATAAAAAACAGATGACACGTTCCCTCATTTATCTTGCCGTCTTTCTCTGAAACTCTAGTGAAGAACAAATGGTGCGTTTTTCATTGAGCTTGTAAAAAAGGGGACATTTTAAATTACGTTCCAGCATCTTTCTCATGTATAACATTCGTCACAGGCCGACATTTTTTTTTTTTTTTTGCTGAATCCGTGCCCAATCAAGTTTGAGCGTGAACACTGAAGCTAGTCTTGTTAATAATACCGGTAAAATCAGAAGTAACACGAGCATGGAAATGAATCAAGCACTCAATTTAATACTTAAGATGAATGCATGTGCTGTGTTTATTTCTCCTTTACTTATCAGCTGACATTATTGCTATCTTTGACTTAGTGATAAGAAACAAATAAAGAACTCTAGGTCCAGATTTGGCTCGAGTTTAAAGTTTTTTTTTCTACTGATATACAGATAACACGTTTCTGGTAAGATTAAAAAAGCCTCTGATCTTTTAAATGGAAAAAGCAATACAAGTTCAAAATCATGGGATGTTAGCAACAGGGCTTCTTGACCTACCAGAAGTACGAACTTAGCTTAAATTTCGTCATTTTTCTTCTTTCTTATTTAATCCTGTATATTTGTGCATTCCAATCCATTCAAGGAAAAGTGTCAGTGCTTTAACCTTGTCTAGTATGAAATTGGACTATGAAAATGTTAAGACATTCCATAGAAACATAGTTTGTGAACCAATAATAGGTCAGCTTTTCATTGACAATAGCTGACTGGCCTTGTATGAGTTGTTCATAGCTATTTTCTTTGATAAAAGTCATCTCTTTGCCTAACAGTAGCTCTAAACTGGCTTCTCGCTGTTTTAAAAGATTTACCACGTTGACTCTTCAAGGCTTGCAGATAAAAGACTGATTTTAAATCTACCAGAACGTGACAATAGATTTTATTCTTCTGTATCTCTGCAAATTTTAAACACACAGACACACACCTAAATCCACTATATCCTCTGACCGAAACAGAAACCAGAACAACTGAAAACAGATTTTTTTTTTTTTTATAATACTCCTGGGACCCTGTCCTGGAATTTTACCGTGTCGTTTAATGTAATCCCCAGAGAATGAAATACAGGATGCAGACAGAGAAATAGTTAAATAAATATCTGCGGTATACAAGTTTGGAAGCTATGCAATTTTGGAATCCCCTCAAGGGTAGATCATATTGTACTAATATATATTTGTTGAGTCAATTTAACCTCAAATCGCAGGACTAGACTCAACCTCAATTTATCCAGTATCAAAAAAACACAGGCTGCTTATTGGCTTTTGGCTGAAGAGATCAACGCTGAAAGACGGAGAGCAACAATTGGACAACAAAAAAATCCCGCTTGAACACATATTATAGTATTTTTACGGAATGCCTTTACAGTATTTTACTGAACGCATTTACAATATTTTTACGGAACGCATTTACAGTATTTTTATGGAACACCTTTACAGTAATTTTACGGAATACATTTACGGTATTTTTACGGAACAATGTTACAGAATTTTTACGAAACATTTCTACAGTATTTTTAAGGAATGTCTTCACAGTATTTTTACGGAATGCCTTTACAGTATTTTACGGAACACCTTTACGGTAATTTTACGGAACGCCTTTACAGTATTTTTACAGAACGCCTTTACAGTACTTTTACGGAACACCTTTACAATGTTTTTAAAGAACGCCTTTTTGCAGTATTTTTACGGAACACTTTTGCAGTATTTTTACGGAACACCTTTGCAGTATTTTTACGGAACACTTTTGCAGTATTTCTACGGAACACCTTTACAGTTTTTACGGAATGCCTTTACAGTATTTTTACGGAACGCCTTTTGCAGTATTTTTACGGAACACCTTTACAATATTTTTACGGAACGCCTTTTGCAGTATTTTTACGGAACGCCTTTACAGTATTTTTACGGAACGCCTTTACAGTATTCTTGTTTGTGTTTTTTTAATCATAATTTAATTTAAATAATAACAGCAAATAAAACATTCAACAACAATTATGATATTCCCATTTTAAATGCCATGCTAAACAAAACTTTTTCCCAACATGGTTAGACCACCATATTTAAGAATTCAAACGTGCCTGAATATTTATTAAAAAACAAATAGATGAGAGCAGTATATTGTTTCTCAAATTATAAATGTGTTTATATACAGAAAAAAAGGCTATTGTTTGTATAAATGCTAAAATTACACTATACCCATACAAAAAGAATGTGATTTGGGTAGCAAATTATATTATAGTGTATCCATACAGATTGCCTATGATAAAATTATGATGATATCTATTTAAAAAATCTGTTTAGTTACAAGCAAAAGGGTGTGGAAACTCCTTCAATCTCACTTTTCAAGCTCAATGGTTCCAAACAGTGAACATATTTGCACAAATTAAACCACAAAAGGCCAGCTCATGATCAAGTGCAATGTGCGGCAATTAGCAGCTGGCGAGGAGAAATGTTGGAATAATTACAGCATTTTAAACTGTTGAGGAGATAACGAGTTAGCGCCTGGTGACGGGCGACAACTCTCCTTTTAATGAGAGCCAGAGAAATCATGAAACTTGAGAACAGGGACAATGAGGCGTTAAGGGCTTGTCAGAAGCTCTACTGCTCACCCGCCTTTTGTCCTAATGAAGGTAGACACTTGTTTTTCCTATTTTTCTTCCATAGCCATCACTAAAATGTCCAGTGACTTATTTTTTGGAAATCAAATTGTAATTATCGTGCATTTTTGCAAGTTGTATAAGTACGACTATTCCTCTATCAAAAACGTTTACATTATCGTTAATAAACTATTGCATATATGGATTTCTAGTTAATAAAATAAATCATAGGGCTAAGCGGTAATGAGCAAAATGTTAACGTAGAAATGACAAGTGCAGCCTATTTTAAAAAGTATATTTCACACTCATTCTTAGCATTTTTTTAACTCTTAAAAATGTTTTTTTTTTGCTAGTGTGAATGTTATTTACCATTATCACCAATGGAATAACATACTATATATTTATAGGCCCTTGTTTGATTGGAACAGTACTTGGCATGGAATTTGCGTACAAGCATATGCACACAAAGTAGACTGAATAATTGGTTCCTCACCCCCTGCTTTGTAATTATTGCAAGTATGTAGTTTAATTAAATGACCACCTAACAATTTAGGCATGCGGGACTCAAAATCTGGTCTCAAATTGACATCACGGCTATTAAAACGCTATGTAACAATACGATTCAGACAAACAGTTAACCATTGGGGTTCACTTGGTGGAAAAGATAATTTTGGGTATTGTGTTTTACAAAATTAGATAAAGGTGGAATCAAATCAGACCTATAAGTAAAAGAGGTATGCCAGGAATAAGTTATAAGATATGTATTGGTTTGAATCTGGATTTAGAGATGAAGGCTGTTGACCTGCTTATTGTGGGAAAACCAGTCATTTGTGTTGAACGCAAGGCAAAGGCCTACCGGAATGAGCAAGAGAGGATCTTAACACCAAAGAAGATGAAGCTCTAAGGATGGGTTTCCTGTCAATAAAAACAGGTGTTAACCAGCTTAGCTAAGGCGTTAAGAGCCCGGATAATCCTACCCTGGATCCAAGCAAAATTCAGCTTTTGAATACTAATACTAAAGATGCACGGTTAATTCACTAGGTCTATTTGGAGGTTAGCGGTAAGGTATGGTGCTGTTAAAATACATGAAAGTTCACTTTGGGTTTACATGAAATGTAATATTTGATTCAAAAGAACAAACGGTAAGGGAGGTTAGATGTCTTGATACCTTTGCAATGCAATTCCACATGTTTATTATGTGAAAAAATAACTTAGAATTGATGTAAAAGAACATTTGAAATCTGGCAAATTCCAGACTTTTTCTAAGGGACTTTACCCTTAGTTGTTATTCCTTTCCTGGTAAAATTAGTCATCTTTTTGTTTATTGTCCAAGACTTTTACTACAACCAGCTCAATTGCAAAACCCATAACCATGACAAGGCTTTAGTTAATCACAGACATAAAAATATTGATTTCAGAGTCCCATAATGCGAGGAAATCACTCTTAAGACGACTTATTGATATTTGCCTCTTCTCATCTTTACAATTGTGCAATCAGATTGCTATTGACCCATTCTTTGGGTTCCATGTATTAGATTTCCACTGAGGTACGAGTGATGAAAATACATATTCACTGCTCAGTAGGTCTGAATTTACACGGAGTGTGTATAAGTGCATCGTAGCATGAAAACCCAGACATAACCTTCACGTTGCTAGTGTCTTGCCTTTTGATGAATGTCAACAAAACAATCGTTGGAAATGAGAAAAAGACAGAAAAGGGTAGGGTGGGGGGTTTGACTAGCTAGCTGGCAGACTGACTGGGTGGCTAGATGGGGAGAGAACACAATTATAAAAGCTTCATTTCTTTAGAGAACCATAAAGTCTTGTCCCAGAAGGGCAGCTGAGCACAAATCAATTTCTTTCAGTCGATTACAAGCACTGAGGTTCTAACCTTCATTTGTGAGTCTAATACTTCAACAGTTATGTAGAACACATACCAATTAAGCAATTCTGCTAGAATAAGAGGGCTGTGAACTGATGCGATTATAGAGGCTGGGCCACTAGGGAGTTTGGGTTATGGGCTTGGGAGCAAAAAAAGGGAAGCTAAAGAAGGAAGGGGAAAGGATAAGAAAGAGAAAAGAAGGATGGTGGTAGAAGAAAAGTCATTTATTAAGCCTAATACTCTGTGAAATGTCCCCCTTTGGTAATAAGACAGGATGAGTGCGCTAATATCAAGGAGTCATGTAGAAAAGGTCAGTCGATATCTGCACTCACGAAGGGGTCATGAGGCTCAAACACATCTGATAACGCCCTGAAGCGACATCGCATCTTGCCAGAGGTGAAGAGAAAAAAAAAGGGGATTTTAGAAGACGCCATTTAAGGAAATTGCCGAGGTGTACTGTCATGCTTGGAGATAATTCTCTCGGTAGACTTTTTGACGGCTGCGTGACAGCTAAATGCAATAAACATGATGACAGGCCTTCAAAGATTAGCTGACATAAATGTAACACGTTTTTATGTGTTGTTTGCCACTAAGTTTGGGTTTACAAGCATTTATCTCGACAGTGACATCAATACAGAACAGAAGAAAATAACCTTTTTCTCTGGCTTTTTTGGTACGCATAAAAGCAATAGGCATTAGAAGCATTTTGTCCTATTCTATTGTAACAAACTAAATGTGAAAGCAATTTCCGTGTCTGCTGATATTTGAAGACCAACACATTGTCATTCACCACCGAGGTGCACCTTAACTACCGCCCTCACAGCCAGAAGATTTATGGTAATTCTTGATAGCACGTGATAGGATGCAGCCCATAAACCCCAGTGCGAGGTATGCGTTTCCATGGCAACCGCTCCCACTAGTCACTAGCCTTGATGTTTGACTTTAACACCCCCCCATTCTCGCATTGTAAGGCACTATTCGGATGCCAACCCGAAGAATGAGATGCAGATTTTGAAGCCGAGCCGAAGCCACGCATGCTTTTCTTTGGCTTTTTTTTTTTTCATCTTCCAGTCTATCAGTTCCTGGTGAAAAAAACCCTTTCCCTTCGGAATGATGATTGGACAAAATGAATTAAAAAATCATATCAATGCCTGTGAGAAACATTTTAATAATGCAACAGTTTATGGGGACCATAAACATTGAATCAAGTGTTTCTAGTTGTAGTGATGGAAAAACATACCAGTGCCATTAGCGGACTGCAATGTCTTGACGATAAAACACACTCAGTATATTTTTGAAGTACTGTATTTTCACGACTATAAGGCGTACATAAAAGTCTTAGCTTTTGTTCAAGGACTTTGAAGGATTTGTGGGTGATAATGACGCGAGTACATTGTAAAAATGGATAAATAAAGGACAACCGAACTCAGTTTTGCTTCTTTTGCCTTTTTAAAAACATGTTTTAGCGTGCATTTCGTGCATGTAGCACCAAATTAGTGTGTTCGCCGTCATACTGGGTGTATTGAAAAAAGAACTATGTATCCCAGCAGTCACTGCGCACCAGAAATGGTGTCCGGGGCTGATTCCGTAGCTAGCGCTATTGCGGTTCAAGATATTCATCAATATATAATATATATATATATGGTGCGTCCTTTGTGTGTGTAAAATACAGAAATAGTACTCGTTATTGACACTGCGGCTAAAAATATGATGCGCCGTATAGTCGTGAAAATACAATATTTACAAATAAATGAATAAAGTGGCGTCATGCTCACACTTAATTGCAGAAAACTCATGAAATATTCCCAATTATTAATTTTCACTATAGTTGGCGCAAAATACATAATGATAAGTGGTCTTAATTGTAGTGTACTACTTTGTAAATTCAAGACCTGAATGTATTTAACTCAAAATGATCAGAAAGGGACACGGGGCTTTTACCAGTAGTGTATTAACACTAAGTTATATGCAGATATGACACTGTGTGATATCAGAAAACCAATTTGAAAGAAATTTGTAAGACAAAGCGCTCCATGTTACTCCCGAGAGAGGTTTACGACAAGAGAATATTTCAAACGCCATGAAATGTGCCACATATCTACTTTGATAACTCCATCAGATGGCACCCTGGGTTTAATGGTAGCAATCTTGGACTACTGAGGCTTTAGCCTTGTGCTGAGACAAAAATCATGGGGAGAAATTTGAAGAAGGCCCAGGATAAAATGCCCTTGAAATGTTCATAAATAATGTACCATGGGCACACAGAGAATTGTTGCCTATTTAACTATGCATGATCCATTCAGATTTTTTCTACCAGAGAAGAAAGAAACACGGCATGTACCATTATGGGTCAACATGATAAAAACAAGAAGGAAAAGTAGAGCTTGTTAAATCCTCTCAGATGTGATTGGTCACTTTCGGTTACCTATAATGAAAATGGCATTACCGTATTTTCACGACTTTAAGGCGCACTTAGAAGTCTTAAATTTTCTCCAAAATAGGCAGTGCGCCTTATAATCCAGTGCGCCTTATATATGGAAAAAACAGAAAACCAAAAACCACCACTGTCGGATATTAAAAAAACACAAACGCCTGAACTGAAACAATACTGTTAAATATGCAGATGCCATCTTAGTGTACAAAATCTTCCATCATATAGCTCCTCCCCCACTGCAAGATTTTATACAAAAAAATCCAAAACATCAACAATGGCTGGCTCTAAAGGTGACTGTGTAGTGAGTGCTTCATACTTGGAAGTCAATAGCAATTACTGTATTTTCACCACTAAAAGGCACACTTAAGTCTTAAATTTTCTTCAAAATAGACAGTGCGCCTTATAATACAGTGCGCCTTATATATGGAAAAATGTCATTCATTGAGGGTGCGTCTTATAGTCGTAAAAATACGGTATAAATGTATGGACTTCAGTTGTGAGAAGAAACCAATTCTTCAGTGCAGGCAAATGTGAGTGAGCTTGTTGTAACTGAAATATCTGTTTTCTAATAGATGCTAATGATATTCAAGCTAATATTTAATCTCGCACACACACGCAAACACTTTCTTAGAATAAACAAATATTTGTTCTAATTAATGCAGGCTCAGAAAAGAACTTCAATAGAACGAGAAGGGGAGTGTACAGGTTTAAAAAAAAGGCTTTTCAACTGTGATCATTATTAGCGTTGACTAATTTCTTATTCTGCTTATATCCTCCTGGAGGGATATTTGTATGCAATTAATAATGCAAGGAAACAATTACAGGAATGCATATTAACCATATTACACTTGCATCTAAGGCAGGAGGTTTCAAACTCAATTTACTGTGCATCTAGAAAGTATTCAGACTGTTACTACTATTTCCACAAATTGTACTAAATTAATTCCTTTTCCAAAAAAATCTACAAAAAATACTCTATTACGACAATGTAAAAGTCTTTTTTTTTTAAACTATTGAAAATTTATGAAAAATAAATAACTAATAAAAAGTCTCTCGAAATTCACAATTCCATGGAAAAATACCACAATGTAGTACAACTATACAAACAGTAACTAAAGTATATTTGAGGTCAGTACGATAAAGTACAAGGTACAAATCAGATATTACTAAACCTAGTTTCGCTTAAATCCAACATAAAGTAAATAGTCCAAGATAACAAACAAATGTTGAAGTCCAATGTTCATTGAAACATTGAAAACACGGTATTTTACCTCACAAAAATGTCCTGAAACTCCGATTTAACACACAAAATACCACAATAGCAAGACAAAGGGCAAATAGCAATGCCATGTTGGATTTATACTTGGTTATAATAAACGTCAAAAGGGTTCTTAAACAATTGACAAGAATCAAACACTTTCCGAGGAAAAAAAACCAACTCTTTTCTCCCAACAGTTGGCTGGCCTTCATCATTTTAAAGGCGAAATCATAGAAAGGAAAGCAGACCTTGCACGATAATCAACAAAGTCAGAGGGTCAAAATCATTCTTTGTGATAGCTTTCAATGAAAGGAATCTGAACGAGATGAGAGCTCACCATCACCCCTCACGCCCCACCCACTTCAACAATGTCATTTCATTTTGTTGTTCCCTTTTCTATTGGGCTATGTCAAGCATAATGAATTCCAAAAATGTTAGGATTTGCATTTCAATTTGGTAACCTCCCCTCTCAAAGTCCCCAACCCCAAATGCAGCCTCTAAATCACATTAAGCATATGGCATATCTTTTGTAAAACATTGCTCAAATGTCACCACGGTACCATCTCATCATCATTAAGCCTCCTGCTTTTTACAAGCTATATAAATAGGCGCATAAACATCTGGACTCACAAAAGGGGACCTGAAGTGGGCCTCTTCAAACAACAACTGCCAACAGACGTTGACCAGTTCCAACACTTAAGTTTTAACGTCAGTAATGTGGGTGAGTTGCATATTTAGAACATTACACAGGATTTCCTCAATATTTATCATATATACAAAACTAATTGTAGAGGTTAGGGCAGATGTGGGCAAACTACGGCCCGCGGGCCACATACGGCCCGTTTGGGCTTTTAAATCCGGCCCGCCGATGTTGTCCAAATAATGTTTTTTTTATATTTTCTTTATTTCTTTTTTGTTGTTTTTTGTTTCTGTTTTCCCAAGATGGCGCCGTCACATGGAAGCAGTAGCTTTTTCCACTCTTATTTATTTTTCGTGTTTTACAGCTCCTCTATCTTTTTTTAAATGACATTTTAATATTTCTTAATACATTCCTTTTTACTTGACTTTGTACTTTATACTTTTTACTTGAATGATGAGTGATGAGTATGTTAATACTTTAGTCCTTTTTTTCTGTTTATGTTTCATATGTACTGTTAACGGATGCACTTTTCTATATGTATCGTATCTTGTACTGACCCCGCCCATCTGTCAAATTTTTAAAGTCAATATGGCCTCCCCTCGGGCCGAAAAGTTTGCCCACCCCTGGGTTAGGAAATTTTGATATAGCATTGTCGCAATAAATCATTTGAAAAGCGAAGATTGTAACTTTTATGTGTTACATATTTGTAGTTCTTTATAATTAAATGATTCAAGCCTCAATCAAAACGCAGATTTTACTATATGCAAATATCTAAATATGTATAGCATATGTGGACTTAATGGTGTGTGCCCTATTCTGTCTCCTCATCCGAAAGGTCAACCACGTTTTATAAGGTCATGGTAGTCTGATTTATAATCAACGTTTGATATGACAGTGGCCATTTAAAAAATTAAAATCCAATGGTCTCTCATGGAGGGATTGATATTAGGTTGTGAAATAATACTATGATCAAATATTTAAAGAAACATAATACATTACTGGGAATTTTTTCGCTATTAAACTTTCCTCGTGTTGTTGATGATAATTCCATGTTATCTAATCCAGTAAAAAATATTTCTAGGAAAACTTGGCAAAGACAAGACAAGTACTTTTCCACAAGCAGGCCTCTCCATATTTGAGGTTTACCAGTTTTTGCTTTCATGTGTGAGGACTACTGTAATTTTCAGACTACATAAACCACACATTATTCCTCCCCATTTCAACCCTGTGGCCTCTATGACGAAGTGTCTTATTTTGGGATTTATTGTGGCACATGATCTTCATGCTTTCTCATAAAAAAACTCAATAGATAAAATCAATCTTCATTTAATCTGCTCTGTGGTCTGGCGTTCTAAGACTTGTTCTATGATAGTAACACTCTTAAATTTCTGTGTTTATCAGCGCCGTTGGGTTGAGATTCTCCAACGTACACTTGAAGTAGATTCCCCAAGACTCATCCTAAAATAGAATTCCAAAAAAGATCGACTGAACTTGACTCATTTTGGACCTTCTTATCGAAACAAATCCACAACTAAAAAACCAAAACATAAATGTAAAGACTGCACATGTGTCAAAGTGGCGGCCCGGGGGCCAAATCTGGCCCACCGCATCATTTTGTGTGGCCCGTTAAAGTAAATCATGAGTGCTGACTTTCTGTTTTAGGATCAAATTACAATGAAGAGTATAGATGTATATTAAATTTCCTGATTTTCCCCCTTTTAAAGCAATAATTGTAATTTTTAATCAATTTTTTCTGTGTTTTTAGTTCAAAAATCATTTTGTAAAATCTAAAAATATATATAAAAAAAACTCAAACAAACATTGTTTTAGACGTATAAAAAACTGAATATTCAAGGTTTTTAAACCAGTTCTTTTAATCCATTTATAAAAAAAACCTAAATATTATATCTAAAATGGTCCGGCCCACATGAAATCAAGTTGACGTTAACACAGCCCGCGAACCAACCCGAGTCTCTTACCCTTGGTTAGCAACCGCAAAAGGTACTTATGCCACTTGTCTTTGATAAAAATCAGCAGAAAAACATCCCGATTATTTATTATTTTAAATCATGGACCAGGCCCATAGAAGGACTAAAGGCGGGGGGACATATCCAAAAACAAAACGACCAAAGTCTCCAGCAAGCCACATTTAAACCTAATAGTTAATCGGCTCATTTCTCAGACCCACAGGAAAGAATTACAGTGCCCGTTAAGTGAGCATAATGAATGCCATAAAGTGGGACTATAAAGCAGACTTCTGGACTGCCTCTGGCAGTGAGTGGGAGCAGGTCTAAGCACAGACATTAGTCGGCATACCCTAGAACTGCTGATGAAGAAGAAGCAAGGCGGGGTGAGGTGGAGTAGCCTCCACATCAGTAATCAGTGCTAATATTTCAAAGGAGGAATGCGGGGCCTCAGCATTGACCGTTATATTAAAAAATCAAATGGTGTGACCTTGTTAAGATGAATGCCTGGTTGGTCTGTCCCCTGGAGCAGCTAAGCTAGACGGCGGCACTGTATTAAAAGGTAGCTCTTTGCTGGTAAAGACATCGGCTACGGCTACAGAAATACAGGGTGCATCGGGAGCGTTACGAGTGGCATTTAATTAAAGAAAAGTAAGCCGTGGGATTTTTATAGACTGGCTAGGGATTGCCATACCCAGTAAGTGGAAATGAAGGATGCTTGAAAGGCAGCATAAATCTAATACAGTGCCAACTTAACCTTCCTATCATAGTAAAAGTCAGGGTGAGGACAGTCTAACAGTATTATCTATTATTTTATAAATTTGTAGGGAAATTAAAGAGCAATATCAGGAGGATTGCATGTATGGGATAAATGTTGGTGTTGGTTTGTTAATTAAAAAAAAATAATAATAATATATATATATATATATATATATATATATATATATATATATATATATATATATATATATATATATATATATATATATATATATATATATATATATATATATATATATATATATATATATATATATATATATATATATATATATATATATATATATATATATATATATATATATATATATATATATATATATATATATATATATTATTGCAATCTAGAGAGACTGAATGTTGTGTATTTCATGGTTAGTAGATGTCATAAATGTGATTTATAGGCGAGTAATCAGACTTAGGTGATGATATTAAATGTGGTAGACCAATAGCTATCTGGCACTGAGTGTTGTTTTTGGAAGCCCATAAAATTTTAATCTTAGAAAATAACTATTAGTCTGATTTTAGTCATTTTAAATGTGTTTTGTCTTCATCTAGTTGCGGTTCATGATAAAGCAAACTGTAAAAATCCAAAGGTTTTGGAAACCCCACCACAATTTGTGATATTTTTAGCATTATGGTGCCACAATTACGCCAAAACATTAACACAACCCTAAAATATTGACTCACATAACCCACATGTGTCAGAGTTGCGGCCCGGGGGCCAAATCTGGCCCACCGCATCATTTTGTGTGGCCCGGGAGAGTAAATCATGAGTGCCGAATGTTTTAGGATTAAATTAAAACGAAGAGTACAGATGTATATTAAATTTCCGGATTTTCCCCCTTTTAAATTAATAATTCTCATTTTTATCATTTTTTTCTGTTTTTAGTTCAAAAATCATTTAGTAAAATCTAAAAATATATTTTTAAAAAAGCTCAAATAAACATGTTGAAACCAGCTCTCAAAATTATATTCTTGAGAGAGAGTTTAATATCTAAGTACTGTTTATCATCTAAGTAGTGTTTAATATCCAAGTACTGTTTAATATCCAAGTACTGTTTAATATGTAAGTACTGTTTAATATGTAAGTACTGTTTAATATCTAAGTACTGTTAAACATCTAAGTACTGTTAAACATCTAAGTACTGTTAAATATCTAAGTACTGTTAAATATCTAAGTACTGTTTAACATCTAAGTACTGTTTAATATCTAAATACTGTTGAAAAATTAACACAACCCTAAAATATTAATTGAAACCAGTATCGTCAATTTAAAAATATTGCCAAAAAGCAAACCCATTTCCCCCCCCTAACACCCTCAAAAAATAACTAACATACTAATAAATAACTCCCCATATTTGGACACAAGTGCATGCAGAGAGCTAATAAACAAACATGTAGAAAACAGCAACAACCTGGGAGTCTTGTCACAAGCGGTCACAACATATAGTGGGTGGGGAAAGCAGTCATTGGGGGGGTGGAGGGAAAGAGAGTGGCGAGGGGGCGGCTGCCGACTCTAACCTGCCCAGTGGCAGTAGCCCGACTGTCATCGCCTGGGCCCGTCATGTGGAAACTTTCCTGTTTAGAGGTGACAGCCGCCTACGGACTCAAACTGTGCGCATTCCGCCCTTTTACACGCACATACACACACATATAGTCGGCATGGTGAGTGGGTACTGTTTGACACTTCCATGTTTGACACAACCACATCCACTGATGGCTGTGGATTCTACCGGATCTTTTTCCCCGCTGTGTCCTCACGCCCTGTTAGAGGATGCTAGCTTTTTCTGAGTGTGTGTAGCTTTTAAATTATCTTTTTTTTAAGGTATTGGGGAATTTTTACCAGTATGATTGACTATAAGTTTCGAATACATGGTACATGATAGGTTTATTTACATTTTAGATTTAGTATTTATTTAATACTGTCAGACTCGGGTTGGTTCGCGGGCCGTGTTAATGTCAACTTGATTATTTTTATTTTTTATAAATGGATTAAATGTCTTGACTATTTCGTTTTTATAGATCTAAAACAATGTTTATTTGAGCTTTTTTTAAAAATAATTTAAGATTTTCCAAAATGATTTTTGAACTAAAAACAGAAAAAATGGATTAAAAAATGACAATTATTGCTTTAAAAGGGAGAACATCAGGAAATTTAATATACATCTATACTCTTCATTTGAATTTGATCCTAAAACAGTCGGCACTCATGATTTACTTTCCCGGGCCACACAAAATGACGCGGCGGGCCAGATTCTGCCCCCGGGCCACCACTTTGACACATCTTAGTTAGGGAGTCAGCCTCACAGTTGGTGAGTGAGCTCCGAAACAAATGCTGCATCAAATCTTTTAATCAAAACTCCAGTTTTTTTAACTAGATCTACAATGTCTTGTGTGTCTTATGTCTGTCTTGCTACTGCAATCAGAAAATCTCCCGGATACGGGCTGAAATAGTTCTAACCTAACCTAACTTAACAAATACATTCTCTTCTTTATATTAGTAATGTATTTGTAGTTAGAAGTATCTCCCAGAGATGTGTGCAAGGACTTATGTAGTGAATATCTTCCCATTAGCACACAGCATCCACCTGACTAGCACACACACACACACACACACACACACACATTTCACACTGCGGTAATTGCCGTGCCAGCTCATTTGAGCTTGTCATTTCTTCCGATAAGGCTGCGGTATTAAAAATGACAAAAGATGGATGCACACAGTGTCATGCACATTACACACCACATCTTCTCACCCTGTCCACAAGGGAAGCAAAAAAAGGAATATTTTCTAACAGGGTAGAAAGAAACTAAATGTAACTAAAAAGGTAACATGCATATAGCAATGTTAAACTAAGGAATGTAAACTAATGTAGGTTGTTAAAAGTATATCTTTAAATAAATATTATGCAAATCACAAAGAACAGAACGTTGAAGGTGACCTTGAGTGGAATTCAACATTTTATATGCATAACATTGTGTCTTATGCAAGGCTCATTCGCTATTGGAATTGCAGGGTTTTAATTAAAATTTTTGCCGTAAAAAATATCACATTGTGGGCATTTTAGACACAAATTGAAATGATAGTGAATGCTACTTAATCTTTACTTAATTTTTCCTCAATGGGTTTTTTAATCTGTTTTTACTTGCCTGGTTGGTGCAAGTTTAAACTAGCAAATAAAGTGTGTCTTAAATAACATTGAAATTTGACGTTAAATAAGATAAAAGTATTTGGGGATATACTGTGGAAATGAAAATAATTGCATTTTGATGAAAAATAATTGAAAAATGATGCTACTAGTTCTGTACAAGTTTAACCACCAGCAAATTAGGGTGGAAAATATGAATTTGTCAAAAATAAATGACCATAGATTCATTTAAGCAGGCAAAATATACATATTTGAGAGGAGGGGGTAGGGATTTTGAAATAAAACGTGAACCAAACTATTTCCAATGGAAAAAGTAGTTTAGGTTAGTGCTAATATTGGTGGCAACACTGTAGTACACATGTAAAAATAATAGATTCCGTACAATAACTTGGGTGCAATAAGTAGCCCTACATTCCATTGGAAAAGATGCAGATAATACTTATAGTTAATAATAAATTATGCACAGCAAAACAGATGATTAACTCCGACACGAGTTCCCAGCCACAAGAGTCGAAGACGGGCATCTCGCAACCCGTCCGACAAGCACAAACTTTCAAGCTCCGTCGCACCCGGCTGGGCAGCACGCAAAATGTTACGGGGTGGCACTTTGCGTTAAGCGAAGTACATAAATTTACTATCCCAGCATGCATAATGCCTTTCGAAGATTCTAATAGTAAAGCAAAAATATTTTCTAAGAAGCAAAAACTTCTCTATTGACTAATGATGCAAATACAGAAAAAGTATATACAGTGTTCCCTCGATTATCGCGGTTAATGGGGACCGCGATAAGTGAATTTCCGCGAAGTAGGGATTCCCCTTCAAAAATGCTTAATTAGAATTTAATTCAATTTTTTTTTTAATTATTTAAAAAAAAATATTGTATTTTTTTATTTTTAAAAAATGTTCCCCACTATATACGGTACACCATGTAGAATACGGGTAGAGAGAGTGAAATTCATGTTATAACAAAAAACCTGTAAAATATGTTGTTTCAATGTAATATTTGTATTTTTTTCCACCAAAAAATCTGCGATGCTCGGAGTGCGCAGTAGCTGAACCGCGAAGTAGCGAGGGAACACTGTAAAGCACAGTGGATTATAAACCCCTGTCTATTCTGGAGAAAATTTAAGACTTTTAAGTGCGCCTTATAGTCGTGAAAATACGGTAATGTATAAGCCTAACTTCAAACACATTGAACAACAGCAAAATCAAAGCCATCACACCAAAGCTTTAAATAAAAAGTAGACTAAAGGTAGGTGGACAAGTAAGACAAAGTGTAAGCTTGATGCAGCATTGCCAACTGAGCTCAACACAAATTGCACTGGGAGTACATGATAAGGCTTCCAGTGATGCAAATGGGATTCGAACCTAACCCATTAATAATAAGGCACTTGGTGAAAATAACCATTGGCAAGTCATTAAAAGTGAATCTTTTGCAATGTTGAATGGGTTCACTTGCTCCCCAGGTACTACTCATAGCCAGAAACCTACTAGACAGACAGGCCATTGCTCTAATGAATTGAGCCATAAAGGTGATTGGCCAAAATGAAACTGCGTGCCTCAAAGGAGTAAAAAAACAACAACAAAAAAACGTTCATTTGATTTAAATCAAAATGCTAAAAGGCAAGCAGCATGAACAACACAGAAGAAAGAATTCCCTGGCATAAAAAGTATCTTTTTACAACAGTCCAACATGAACCAAAACATAAAACTAGCAACAGAAAAGCAAAGCCTGGAGGATATGCAAATCATGACCAGGGTTGCCAGGTTATGGATGGAAGATCTGAATTACAAGAAGAAAAATTAAATTGAGACAATATGCATAAATTAAGGACACAACCCTGTACCTTGTGCTAATTATTCTAATTATATCTGTGTAACTTTGTGGAGAGGGTAAAGTTTACCATCTTGGAGTCATCTACTGTGAGGCACTTTGAATAAAGGTAATATTTTAAGGGTGAGATGGTAGGAATTCTGTCGGAGTTATGCCGTGACTATTTTTACAT